>NW_004955408.1:7347646-7388017 GCF_000276665.1 Chinchilla lanigera | reverse complement strand
GAGAGAGAGAGAGAGAGAGAGAGAGAGAGGAGACAGAGACAGAGAGAGAGAAAAGGGACAGAGAGAAAAGGAGAGAGAGATCTCAGATAATAGAAAAAATGTGGTATTGTAATCCAGTGTGAACAGTGTATTTAAAAGTGTACCCTGGGCTGGGGATGTAGCTCAGCGGCATAAGTGCTTGCCTGGCAAGCCTGAGGTCATGAGTTTGATTCCCAGTACCAAAAATAAAAAGTCTACCTTGACTTTGTATAATTGTCTTACATCTTTCATATATTCTTTGGCCTATTAGTTTGGTTTTCAATCTATATATATGATAATTATCAACAAATGTGATTCTGGAAAAATAAAAGCAGGATGGAAAGAGGGGCAGTAAAAGGAATTGAAATATGTTTTGTACATATACCTATTCCCTACAGTGAGTGTAATTATTATGTACTGCAAACTTGTACTAATAAACGTAAAAAATTTATATGATAAAAAATCAAGAAAATGATGTCAAAAAGAGTGTAGATAAAATTAAAATTGCTAATTGGCCGGCCTTAAACTAAGTAGGTTATCGTGGATTTTTGGAGTAGGCCCAATATAATTGCAAGGCTCCTTTGTATGGAGAAAGGAGGGCAGAATCAGAGAAAAGGTGTGATGGTTGGTTTTATGTGCCAAGTCTGATATATTATACAGTTATTCAAAGACTAATTGGTTCCATGAAAGTATTTAGTAAATGAGATTAACTCTACACTCGGTTGAGAGTGCAGGAGATGAGGCTCCATCATTGGAGTGGGCCTTGTATAGTCATTCACAAGGACATGAGAACAAAACATAGCCTGTATCATTGCATAACCCAAGTGTCTGGAATAAATTTATGCACATGCACTATGTGTGTTTATTTGTCTATGAAGTTGCCTACTTACTGGCTTTAAAGGCAAAGAAAGAAATCAAGGAATGCAATGTCCTCCAGAGCTAGAAAATACAAGGAAAAGATTCTTCCTTTAGGCATGGAGGGGAAATACACCCCTTAATTTAGACTAGTGAGGCTCGTTCTGTTCTTCTGACTTATAAATCTATAGGATAATGACGGTTGTTGTAAGCTACCAAGCTTGAGACAATTTGTTAAAGCAGCAATGAGAATATAACACTGTGAAGTGATCCCTGTAAACCGTCCAGCCACTCAAGTTGCCACCTCTGTTTTGCATACAAAGAACATGAAACTTGGAGGTATGATGACACTTGGCACAGACCAGAGGGTCTATGTCCTAGCTAGAACTTGGACCTCCTTTTATTTTATGGTTTCTTTCTTTCTTTCTTTCTTTCTTTCTTTCTTTCTTTCTTTCTTTCTTTCTTTCTTTCTTTCTTTCTTTCTTTCTTTCTATCATTCTTCTTTTCTTCCTTTCTTCTTCCTTTCTTCCTTTCTTCCTTTTGTTTCTTTCTCTCTTTTTTTTTGAGACAGGGTCTCACTCTGTAGTTCAGACTGACCTTCAAGTTACTATGGACTCCAGGCTGGCCTTGAACTCACAGTGATCCTCCCACCTCGGTTTCTCAAGTGCTTGGATTACAGTCATGCGCCACCATGTCTGGCTCTTGGACTTTGTTCTTTAAACTTACTGCCCTAGTATTTACTTTCTCTAGCAGACGTTCTCATAATTTTTTGAAAGCTGAGTCTACGTTTCCTAAAGGATTTCTAGATTTTATGAGATAACAAAAATAATAGGGAGAATTAAGAAAACTAAAATTTCTTCTTTTATTCCTTTCTTTTTGCTGGATTAACTATCTGCTTGAATGCCCTGGTGGGAAATACTGGTTGGTAATTTTATGTCTTGTCCCCATAAGCCACCATGCTAGTGTGTCCAAGATACGTCACACTATAAACAGCAGCAACTGAGCAATGCCTCTTTGATGAAGAAAAGCACCTCTGTTTACGGGGAGGCTGTTTATAATTCTAACACAGTGAGCACTGATAGTGGAAAACATCTTTGAAATTTCCAGGTCCAGCAGAGTTCCTTTAACTTCTCCCAGTCGGTGCCATCCGACTGGGAGATTTCTTATGAGGATGATAACTGTCTTCATTTTTCTTATGATAATTTCTTATGAGGATGATAATTGTCTTCATTTTTCATAGAATGATGTATTTTACAAATTTTCACAAAAATTTCTTTAAATCTTACTAGCTTTTCTAAATATTGTTTGTGTAGTTATGGCTACTGAGCTATAATAACTTCAGAAATTATAATTGGTGAGACAAATCATGATATGTAATTTTAAATAGTAGTTTTAATTTATGTTTTAAATTTCTTCCACACTTGAGTCTATCTTTAAAAATACAATGTATCTGTTCTTATATAATACTATTTTAAGTGGAATATGCATGACCATATTTAAAAAGATAAAATGATTATGGAGTCATACTTTGATTTTCCTGTTAGTCTTGCTTTTTATAAAACTATTATGTCTTTTGCTTTTATAATTGAATGTTGAAAATTTATAATTGTATATATTTATGGGGTACAAAGCGATGCTGTGATTTATGACTGCAATGTATAATAATTAAATCAAGCTAATTAGCATATCCATCACCTGAAATACTTAACTACTTTTGTGATAAGGACATTTGAAATTTATTCTCTTAGCAACATTAAAATGCACAATCCATTATTTATTGTTTTCTCTGTGAGCGAACTACATCTCATAAAAGGAAACTATTAAGTATGTCCTTTAAGTATGATCTCCCTACTTTCCCCAGCCCTAATCTCTAATATTACCATTCTACTCTCTGCTTCTATGGTTATCACTTTTGATTATTTTAGAGTCTACCTGTGAATAAGATTGTATGGGATTTGTTTTCCCCATATAACCTGGCTTATTTAATCTTTTCATGCTTTCCAGCTCCATCCACGTTGCCACAAATGACAGAATGTCTTGCTTTTTAAAGGCTGAATAGTGTCCCACTGTGTCTATCACGTCTTCTTCATCCTTTCGTTTGTTGGTGGAAATAGGTGGATTCCATGACATGATTATTGTTATAAACACAAGAATGCAAACATCTCTTCAAAACACTCACCCTGCCCAGAAGTAGGCATGCTGGCTCACATTGTCATCCTATTTTTCGATCTATGAGGAACCTCCGTAGCACTATACATGATGGCTGAAGTAACTGACATTCCCACCAGCAGTGTGTAAGTGTCCCATCTTCCCCACATCCTCCCCAGCAGTTGTTATTGTCCTTGTGATCTTTCTGATCATAGCCATTTTAATAGGTGTGAGGTGATTATCTCATTGTTCTTCATTTGCATTTCTCTAACTATTATTGATACTGAGCATTTTTTTTAAGATATAGTTGTTGGCCACTATTATGTCATTTTTTGAGAAATGTCTTTTCAGGTTTCCTTTGATTTGAAATTGGGCCATTTGTTTCTTTCTATAGCATTAGTTGAGTTCCTTAGCTTTCTGAGTATTAATTCTTTACCAGATATATGACTTGCAAGTATTTTCTCCCAATCTGTAGATTGACTCTTCAATCTGTTGCTTCCTTTGTTATACAGGAGCTTTTTATGCCAACGTAACCTCGTTTGTCTACTTTTTAATTTTGTTATATTTTGAATTAAATCTAAAAAAACCTTGGCATAGTAGTTTTATAGTTGTGGGTCTTATGTTTTGGTCTTTAATCCATTTTAAGTTGATCTTTGTACATGGTGTGAAAAAAAGTTCTAATTTCATTTTTCTGCATAAAAATATGTAGTTTTCCTAGCATCATTTATTGAAGAGGCTGCTCTTTCTCCATTATGTAAAACTTTTCATTATGAAAAACTTGAAACATGTAAAAGCATGTCATATAATATTAAACTAAATTCCCATTACCCATCACTCAGCTACCAAAATTATTCATTTATGGCCAATTTTGTTTTATTACTCCAATTTGTTTACTTCCGCCTCATTGCATTATTTTGAAGCAAGTTTTACTATTTTGAAAAATTGTTTGGATATCAATTTGAAGCATAAATTTAACTTTTGAAGTGTTTCCTAGTCATCAAGGGATAGTTTAAGTCAAAATAAGAGTTTGATGGTTTTTTCACATGTTGTAATTTCTTGGAACTAGATACTTCTCTATTTCTTCAAACTACTTCTAAATATACTACCTCATAAATTAACTAGTTCAGCAAGTGAACTCGTATTATAAATAGGAAAGATTGCTACATTTTGATGATGCAATGGAGACTATGAAGAAATTCTAATGCATTATGGTGCATAAGAAAGCATAATAATATGTGATGAGGCAAACTTAGTAAAAGAAAGTTATATGGGACTGTAAGAAAACAGAATCAGCTTTAGTTTTCGTCAAAAATGTGTTATAGAAGATAGATGTCTAAATAGAGACCAGAAGGATAAATGGGATTGGCGACACACAGAGTAGATTTCAAGTACAGATGATTTATCCAGAGAGAAAAGCTCTATGGAGGTGTGGGTAAGGGTATATGTTATGCTCCCATGACTTCAGGGTAGATTTTGGAGGCCAAAGCGATAGAAGGCAAGGACAGAGAGATAAATACAATTTCTATTTCTCTTAGGCTTAAACTTTTATTCAGGGAACTGACAAGACATGGTAAAGCATTGCCTTAATGAGAAAAACTGCTCTGATAGACTTAAGCCTAAACCTAAAGATATCAAGTGGGGCTGGTGGGATAGCTCAGGGGCAAAGTACTTTCATAGCATGTGCAAGGTCGTTTATTGATCCACAGTACCCCTAAAAATACACACACGCAGAGTCAGTCAGTCACATCCATGCTTGGCAGTCTGACCATGACTTTTTGTCTAAGGCATTGCATCTGCCTGTGTTTTGGGTTTGTTTTTTTGTTTTTATTTAAAGTTTTAATGAACAAAAGGCTCTACTAATTCCCTCAGGTGTAATCATCTTCTCTGTGGTATTTAATCCATGGTCTAGTAGGGCCAAAAGGCTAGTGGATAAGACCCTTGAGTCCAATTTCCTTGATAGTAATCATGGCGGAACTGTCCATACAATCGGTAATCTGCTGGTTAGTCTGCAACACTCCTACTGTGCCTTTATAACTGTTATCTTATGTCCAGAATTATAACACTGAGTTAATAAAACCAAGAGTTTGGCTGTGCTGAAGCTTTCCTTGAGCAAGGGGCTGAAGGATGACTTGTAGACTAAAGAACTCTTGGAACTAGAGCAGTTAATCCTGCTCTCAGTTTGGGAACTTCGGAGACCTTTCCTGATGGAGCATTGGACCTGGGATAAGCAAATATGAAGAGAGGTATTGAATGTCTTTCCTGTTCTGTTGTAGAGCAGGAGTTGGTAATTGCAGCCAAAGGGTCAAATCCAGCTCACTGCCTGTCTTTGTAAATTTTATTGGAATACCGACATCCATATTCATTTGTGTATTGTCTATAATAGCTTTCATGATATCCTGGCACAGCTGAGCAGTTGAAACATGGAGAACGTGGTCCGTGAAGTTTGAAATACTGTCTGGCCCTTTACAGAAAAAAATGCCCAAGTCACTGAGAGTATATCCTGGCCTAGATCATGCTGTAGAATCTGAAGAGCACCCAGGAGCATGGCATGTGTAGCAGTTCACCTAGAAGGGTCTATTTGTGTTGAGTTGAGGGGCTCCTTTGGCCTACACATCTTTGTTCCAAGTGAGATGTTTGAGGTTACTGCTTTTTCATTCACAGAGCCCTAAAGAAGTTTTCACCCAAGAGTATCTACTCTGTGCTCAGTGATGTTGTGAGGTTACTTCTTATTGCCTGGGGACTGGTGAATTTCCACTCTTGTGTGTCATTTACTTTATGGTATTCTAGCAATGAGCCAAGATTTTGCTTCCAGCTGTGAGGCATCTGGCTTGGATCCCTTCTCTTCCCTTTGCTACAGTATTCCTGATGTTCCCGCTGTGTGTTCTGAACTATACTGGCATCTATCTTCCCCTCTGTGGTGCCCTTGCAGGGTGGCCTTGCCAGGCCCCTATTGGCCCAATCCATCTTCCTGCTAGCTCAGCAGGATTGTCCTTGGGTGCCTTCCTACTTCTGGGGAAACAGCAGAGCTTGCCTTTTGACTGAGCAGGCTCACTGAGCCATATAGAGACTGGATATCATTTGTTCATTTATGAGTCTGTTCCCAGCATCCATAACTACGAGGAGGGCTATAAGAAATGCTGCTTGAATCCCTGAAAGGTCTTTTCTGATCTGAAATGTCTTCTCTGTGAAGCTTGCTTGCTCACTTGCCTGCTTGCTTGCTCGAGCTGTTCCATTCTGGATTGAGAAATCAAAAATATTTATTAAAATAATGATGCTTCCCTATGTAGAGTAACTCACCTGACCACCTAAGCTAAATATGATTGAGCTGAATGAATCAACTGTAGAAGAAATCAGATTTCCAAAGTAAATGTGGAAAGTCCAATTTGAAAGCAAGAAGATCTTTGGGAATCCTGAAAACTACCCAACTGGCACATTTACGAGGAAATACATGGATACCGAATAACTTGAGATAAGTTACTAAAATGAAAGGAAGGCTATAGAAAGTATGCTAATCTAGAAATGAAGTAGTGTTAGAGTCAGAAGAGGGCAGTATATGGGCAAATGTGACCACAGAGGAACAGAGAAGGCTGTAACGTACCTGAGGTACTACAGAAAGTAATTCACTGAGTTTGGACTAGAATCTAGGTCTGCTGACACCCAAACCTGCACTCTTCCTCAAATCCTCAGCCTTTCCTGAACGATGCTCTGGGGAGCACTCTTTCTGCAAATATTAATAGGATTTTCACAGGAATAAAGGTATAGTGTGAAGTAAGTTTAAGAAGTATGGTCAGGAAATCATACCAGAGGAAAGTACTCCTCTAGAAACCTTAGGTTATAAATGGCAGCCACATAGCCAACATATTCTTATTGAGAATTTTCTAGAAGCTATATGCTAGTAGCTGGGGCATAATAGGACCAAGAAAACATAGTGCTTATTCTTTTGATCCAATAGTCTTCTCCTTCACTGGAAGATAATATTGATCAAATAATCACACAAATGCACATACTTTTTTAAACCAGTGCTCTACTGAAGGGCAGTTCACTTCTCTGGGGGCACACATGAAAGGGCCCTAGTAGTGAAGTAGTTTAGAGAGGACTTCTTGAATGAAGGGTTTTTGAGCTCAAAGGATGAGTACAAGCTCCGTAGGTGAAGAGCATTCTAGGCTGTGTAAATGGCATGTTCAGGTAGTGAAGGAGGCATGGCAGATTGTGCTAGAATGTTCTGGAAAGGAGGCCAAGGTGCCTGGAGGTAGGGAAGCAGCTGAGACCTCAGTGTTCATTTCCTGTGGATCCAAAGGCCTGTGTTTTTCCCCATAGTGCCTCTTACATGGATTGTCATTCTTTATGTTGTGAAAAATGTTGTCCATACTTCACCGTGGGAATTAAAAGGCAGACTTTAGTGAGTGAGGGTTGTGGTCAAGAAAAGAAACTGGAAGGATCAAGCCTTAGGATCTGGATCTTAATCCTAACAGCAATCGATGGCACTAACTCCACATGTGGTGGGGCTGGGTCTCATCCTCTTTGTGGACTTCCGTTTCCACTTAAGAGCCTGGGCCGAACGACTGCTTGCCTTTCTCCTCTGATCATCTCTCATTTTACACGCTTGTGGGATTTTTCCCTCAGACAAAGGCATTTGACTGGAAAGAGCTGCGTCTGTGGATGGCCTTCCAACCTGAAGGATTGCTGAATTACCTGTCCAAGGTAAACTATGTGTTCTTGCAGAGGCTGGGCAGCCCTGCATGCCCAAAATGAGTTGTGATTTCCAAGGTTTGTTTTTGTTGCTCTCCATTTGCCTCTGGCCTTGGACTCAGGAAAGTGAGCTCCCTACTTCTTTTCATTCTAATTTTAGCAACTCCCTGTTCACAGAGTTATTTTTACTATTAGGAAATGGGAAGTAGCAAAACCCAGGCTCATCTGGTGAGTTGGGAGCCCAGAGTTCCACTTGGGATTGGCATTTCCATCAGCTTATTTTGTACTGTTGTTGAAAAACATCCCTTCCCTCCAAGGAAAAAAAGCTGTATTTGAAATAGGGGGTACTCCTCATGTTCCTAAGTGGGTGTGATGGATTCCCTTCAAGACCATTTTCTGGCCTCTCATCTACAATCTCTGGTGGTGTAGCCTTCACAGTGCCCACATCATACACAGGCAATGGAAGAGATGGGATGTTGGTGGTTTCAGTAAAACTTATTGGGTGTCTATATGACTTCTGGTAAGTATATGTGAATGCTTACTGTTAGGAACACTTGACAACTGATAGGACTTTTTAATGAGCAAAGGGAATGGTTAGGCTGAACTGATTTGTAGGGAGAATCTTAAATGCAGAAGAGTATGGGGTGGAGAGGAAGAAGCACTTGAGTTCTACATTGAGACTAGCTGTTATGGTCGATACATTGTGACAACTTGGGGAGTCTAGAGGTTTGGCTAAGTGACTCAGCAGTTCTGCATTTTGTGGTGAAAAGGACCTGCATTTACCCTTCTGGGATGTTGTTTATTGTGTTAATTTGAGAAGTTTAGAAGGTTAACTATGTAAGTCAGAAGGGGTCCAGGGTGCTTACTTTGTATTCATCCTGAGCCTGTGCAAGAGGCAGGCATGCAGAGGGTGTGGGTGTAGAGGAGAACCACCACCTCCCCAGAGTGGGTGGACTGCTTAAAAAAAAAAGGAATTGAGGAAGGACTGACTGCTGGTTCTTCGGAGGAGCTCCGGTCTTTGCCTTCAGCTTATTCATCTCCTGGCTTCTGGTCTGACTGTTGGGCTTCCATCTGGGACTCTTCAGCCTTCTGGTGTTGGCTCTCCAGCCTTCATCGTAGATTCTTCAGCATTCCATCACAGACCCATCAGCCTCCTGATACGGACTTTCATGGACACTGCAGTAAGCTCCAGGCCCGGGGCTGGGTTCTTCAATCTCCACCGTGCAGATACTCTCTGCACTCTTCTTCATCCAACTCTGTAGCTGACCATTATAAGCCAAACTTGTAATTCCTTGTACATTTGTTTACCTTGTATTATATCTGTTCCTCTAGTAAACCCTGACTGATACACTAGCTTTAAACCCCAGTTTTGTTATAGCTATTTTGTGAGTTGAGTGAGGTAGTTTCACAGTCTTGGTCTTGGCCTTAATTTTTCACCTTAAAATGTAGGGTTTTTTTGTGTTTTTTTTTTAGTTCTTTTCTTCTTTCTTTCTCTCTTACTTTCTTTTTCCTTTCTTCCTTTTTTGTATTTTGAGACAAGTTCCCACTGTACAGTTCAGGCTGGCCTGGAACTCACTGTATAGCACAGGCTGGTCTCAGACTCATAGTGGTCCACCTTCCTGAGCCTCCCAAGGGCTACAATTATAGGTATTCTGCACCACACCTGGTTTAAATGTATATTTTAATAAAGTTATACTGCATATTAAATGTGGCAATGATGCAAGTATTTAGTACAGTGTCAGGATTATAAGAATCATTCAAATAATGCTGACCTTAAAATGATTATATAGCAGTATTTCATACATTATGCCATCTCCTATTCATATCTTGTTGTTATTTTTGGAGAGCCTCCTTCTTGTTTTTGATGGTTCTTCTTAGAGATTGCAGCTGTGTTTATTCTGTACATGGCTGACATCAGAGTCTAATGCTTACAGTTCCTGTCTATTGTCAGAAGACAATGGTCTCCTCAAGATATTTTCCTGGGCTGTGAGAGCCTAAATGTCCCTTGCAAACTCTCCATCTGTGCCTGTGTGGACACGGTGCTGTGAAGAACTGCAGCAGTTCATGAGATGATCCTGACCAACAGTACATTCAAAACAGGTGTCCCATGGCTTTATACAGTAGGAAATTGAATATTAGGGATTTATTCAGGACAGTGGTGAGAGCCACAGAATTTGGAATCATGAGCTGGTAGATAACATTTAAAGCTATGAGAATAAATGCAATCACCTGAGCAAAGTATAGAAAGTGAGAGAAGGAATGAGGATATGATTCTCATTACATATGATAGCATATAAATCATACGATGAGATTGGGCACGTTCAGGGTAGTATGGCCTTAGACAGCATATCAAATCATCACATGCAACCCTGAAAGGAAAAGTTAGAAGATCTACCCAGATAGGAAAGAGGAAAATTAAATGAATATTGACATACAATCTTACAGAATAAATTCCTTTTAGGTTATATAGCCAAACAAGGATTCTCCAGCAACTTCTGGGTCCAAATGAAACCACTGATGGCAGGTCTGGCATGTAGAACAGAGCTTGTAAAATGTTCAAATCAGAGTCAGCTCTGTCTTTCACACAGCAGTGAAAGGCAAACATGAGCACTAAGGATTCAAAAGTCAGCCAACTGGAAGCTTTGCGCCCTATCATTATGGTTTCATGTTGACAATGTGAATTTCTACTAGAGCTCAGTGTCTTCATGGCCTTCACAAATGCTCTTTTTGTCTTCAAAAACTGAAGCGTCTTCAAAAATTCTCTTTTTGTCTTCTTTGGCAGATTGATGCTCTGATAAGAAACTCCACAGCCCAACTTCAAGTCACAGATGGGTTTGGGTGAAATGTTTTCTTCATTGTCTTATTTATGTAATGTGTAGTGTTATAAGTAAAAGGAAAATTGTCCGTGTTTATTAACAAGGTATTGGATGTGGAGTGTCTAAATTCTGATACATTAAGGAAAACATTCTGACCCTGCCATTAACTGCTGGCTGGGTGTGATAGTGCATTCCTGTAATCCCAGCACTCAGGAGGCTGAGGCAGAAAGATCACTGGGGTTCATGCCAGCCTGGGCTACATAGTGAGTTCAGGGCCAGTGTGAACTATATAGTGAGACCCTGCCTCAAAAAAACAGATATAGCTTTTTCTCTTAGGAAGACTATAACATAATACAAAGAGAAATTAGCCCATGTATGTAGTACAGCATAAGCGATCTGGCAGATGTATGAAATATACAGCTGTAAGAAAAGTGGGATATTCTTCATGTGTTCATCTATTCACACATCCATTCCTCAGGTACTTGGGTGTCTATTATGTTGTAGACATACCCTTTCTTCCAAAAGAGGTAAATAGTCTTCATACCTTACACTTTAGTAGAGGGAGAGAGAAAATTAATAATAGAGAAATATAAAGACTTTCAGGTAGTGACAGATATAAAGTAGGGTATAGAGAATGCCTGTGAGGATTATTGTTTTCCATACAGTTGTCAGAAAATATTTTGTTGATAGAAGAGTATTTGAGGAGAGGGAACTTTAGAAAGTCTGAGAGAAAATTAGTCCAGGTTCAGGGAGCAGCAAGTGTCATGGCTTTATGGCAGGAGTATGCTTGGCCTGTTTTGGAAAGGTGGGAGGGCTAGTCTGAGTAGGATAAAGCCTAAACAACCAGAGGCTAACATTTCCAATGAGAAACATGGGGAGGACAATAGAAATACCAATTTTTTCAGGGAGTGGGAATTAGGAGTTTGATTCAGCAAACATTAAATTTGAGATATTTGTTAAACATGTGCGAGATGACATGGGTCAGCCATGATTTTGAATTTCAGCTGATAGTTCTAGCTGTAGACACACTTGTGAATGTTATTAGCATGTACATGTACTTAAGATTTAAAACAATATTATTGGAAGAGACATTCCCAGAGAATGACTACCAATAGATACCTCAGTGAAGTGAAAGAACCACCAAAGGAAGATGGAGGTAGTCTAGTTAGGAATATAGGAACAAACATACAAGTAGTGACTTAGAAGCCAAGAGAAAAAAACAAATAGTTTCCAGGGGAAACAAGTCACCAGTCATGTCACTATTTCTCATAGTTCATAGTTTGGCATTTTAATGATAAACAAGAGAAATGCAGAGGTGTGGTGGAGGATGAACTGGAAATGCTGATGGCTAGGCAAGCCCAACCAGTAGGCTCATGAATGATATAGAAATGGTGGAAGGATCCCTGGGAGAGGAAAGCGGCATGAAGGCCAGGAGAAGAGGGCCAAATGTACAACAGATGAGCAGGAGTATCTGATAATCAGTACACTGACAGGAGTGCTTAAGGAACAAAGATAAAATATGAAATGCTGAACACGATCTGGGACCAAGTTAAGTGGAAAAATTGTGGTACTGTCTCCTAGCACAGGGAACACTGAAGGAGGAACAGTCAGAGAGGAGAAGATGGCCACTTTCTAGTACAGTTTGATTTTAAAATTAACATAAGCCTGCAATTAAATGTAGCCAAGTGATGTTGCATGTAAGGTCCAACAGATGACTCTGAGGTATCTCATCTGCAGTTTGTGGTTGCACATTTGTACTGGATATAGGCAAACAAGTAAGTGTTCGCAGGAAGGGTAGCACAGGAGTCCATGGTCTGCAAGCCCTGTCAGGCAAGGACCAGGTCGAGAAGCTAGGAGTTACCAATACTAAATTTAAGCTGGGCGCTTCGTGGCCAAGTTACATGAACTCTGACAGCAGTCTGGTCAATGAGTTTTCTCGTGTGTGAAATATGAGGAACAGTGACTCTTGGGTCACTTGAGGACCCAGAATACTAGTAAATGGGGAAAGTACTTAACTGTATTCCACATTTCTTTTTATCTTTACAGCTGTTCTGTCATTATGCTGCCACAATGCTGCCACAACTAGTGCTATACATAACTATTACATTTATTGCCAACAATAAATTCCTGAGCATATGTCATAAATGAGAGGAACCCAGTCTTCCAAGATTAGATTTGTTGAAAGTAACCCCTTCCACTTTGTCATTGAAATATATCCCTTTTCTCTCTCTTGCCCTTTCTGTCAACTATTCGTCTCTCATACAAGCTCAAGGGAGACCAATTATAAATTTCAGTGTATCGACAAAAAATAAATTCATGCGCATTAACGTAACTGGAAGAATTTTAGAAGAGAAAAAGACAGTTAATAAGATTTCTTTCATAAGAACCCAGCAGGCTGAATTTGTTTCCTGGTGTTACTCTTTGCTATATACAGTAGCTTTTAAACCCCTGCTTTTGACAGGTAATTGACCTGAATTCCTTCAATTTGAATTTATTCAACTTTGCTTCCTGTATATGTGCTGTCATGACACTATGAGCAGAGCTTCTTAGTATGGTCCTTCTAAGGTCACCAGCCTGTGTTTCTTCAGTTCCATTATATCATCCTGACTCAGTATTATGCTTTAGACCTAAAATGTTGTCCAACTGTATGTGGTGGTGCATCTCTGTAATCCCAGAATTTGGGAGGCTGAGGGAGAAGGATCACCATGAATCTGAAGCCAGACTGGGCTACACAGTGAGTTCATGGCTTGTCTGAACCAAATAGTGAGGCTGTGTCTCAAAAAAAGAAAAGTCACCCAAATGTTTTATGTATTCATGAAAGACTTTTGTAATATGAATAATTTATGAGGATACCATAATCATGAGTGGGTTAATCAATTGATAAGTGCATAGGTGAAAGTACTCTAGGAGGTGGGGCCTTGTCAAAGAAGTTGTATTGCTGCACAGGTTGAGCACTTTTCTTCCACCAGACCTCTCTGCTGTGCAGTTCCTGCTTTGGAGCCAGCTGATGGAATTCTCTGAAAACTTTGAGCCAAAATAGACCTCTCCCCCTTTAATTACCAGGGCCAACTATTTTGTCCCAGTGGTGGACAAAATTAATTCCAAAAACTGGCACTCAGTGTGGAATTTTAGTTATTTGTATACCCATCCAGGTGGTTCAGAAATTTTTAGAACTGGCTTGTGGAGGAATTTGGAAAAGTTTGAAGGTACAGACTAAAGAAGTCCCAGAATGCTATAAGCAGTGCTTAGTGAGTGAAACTCCTCCTACCTCAGGAAACCAGAATTCTGTTGGGAATGTGGACAATAAAGGCCAGGCTTATAAGATATCAGATGGAAACAAAGACTATAAGTAGAAACTGGACCAGAGGCCAAGCATGTTTCATTCTGGCAAAGAACGTGTCTATGTTTTGTCCATGTTCTAAAACTTTGTGTAACACTCAATTCAAAGGCAATGGGTTAATTAATCTGGTGGAGGAAATTTCAAAGTAACACAGTATTGAGGTTGTGGCATGAGCATGGTTGTCCACTTTCAGATAGGTGAATGAGAATCAGGAGCAAAAAGCAAAGCCAAGAGATGTAGAAATTGTATAGTTTGGAAGAAAGGGAACCCCTATAAAGTTGGAGCAAAGCAAGGTGTAGTTGCTGGAAATATTAGTGCTATTAAAAAGAAGTCAAACTCTTTGCATGAGTGCAATAGGAAAGATACCTTTAGAGTATCTCAGAAATTGGCCTGGCCAGACTATGGTCATTGCAAGGCAAGGGTGTAACAGAGTGAATTTTAAGTGACTTTGCTTTAAAAAGACTGCCCTCCTGACTCAGGGCCACCTAAGAAAGTGTTTTTTAAAGTTTAACCATCTATGCATTCACAGGTGGGAGCAGCTGAGCCACAGCTGAGCTGGAGGTCAGTAAACTCGTTGGAACTAAAGCTATAAAAAATAAACTCAAATCACTGATATCTTCTGACAATTTCCAGTTACTCTGGTACCTGACTATTGTTATGGGTTAATGGGCTATTTAGGGTCAAGGTGCTAAACAGAGGGACCTAAAACCCTTAGAGTGAAAATTTTTAGCCTAAACAAATAAGTCCACTCAATATAAAAAGGGTTCAAAACAAAAAAGGCCATCACAAACAAAAATCTTCTCCACAAATGCCTAAAAAAGAAAAAAAAAGCCTTACACAAAGAAAGGTCTTCTACAGAGTGCTCCAAATACAGTTCCTCCAACTCCAACTGACCTCCTATTGCTTGCAACTAAGAAATAGAAAAGGGGGAGAGGTGGGGTGTGGCTGAGTGGTGGTTGAGCCACAGCTGAGCTGGAGGTTGGTGAACTCCTGTGACTAGGGCAAAGCCAGTCTAGCAGGTGTCTGGCCTTGGTGTTTCTCCCTGTTAACTATAGCACAGAGAGCTCTGAGAATGTTTCACTTTCAGTGTTCTCAGCAAAACACTGAGACCTTGCACTTTTGACCCCAGTGTGTTCTTCCTCCCCATTTACTTTGTATAAATAAAGATGCAGACCATGCTGGGTTGTCAATGTCTCTCCATCAGAGCTTAGGTCCCACCCAGTCCCAGATTTCCTTTTATTATGTGTCTAGTTTTTTCTTAATCTCCCATCAACCCCTCTCAGGACCCCACTGACTGTGTGGGTTATACAGCAAGAGGCCATTGCATCCATGGTCCAAAGGAACATTGCTATTGTTTGACCTGGTAGCAAAACCAGCTCACTTTGTATCTCCACTTAGTGATTGCTTTACAAGTATGCAAAATGTAAAAGTGATGAATTCATAGAGGATTCCATGCAGATTTCAAAACACAGATGTTGGAGGTCAAATATTTGTTACAGGGTCACAATCTGTCAGGATCCCTTGAGAGAGTGGTGCATGAAGATGTGACAGAAAAGCTGCAAGTGCAGTGGACACCCCAGGAAGTTGGAGATGCCAGGAACATGGAGCATCTCCTGAAAAAAAGCTGCAAGCAATGAGCAGAGCCAGCCTGAGAGAGAGCCTGCGTGGTTAACACCTGACAAACTGATAGGGTTGGGCTGCCCAAGCCTTTTGGAACTGTCACCAGGTGCACATGCTGAACACAGATCTACAGGATCTAATGGTTGTCCTTCAGGATTTCAGTCTTTCTTTCCTCCAGGTCCTTTCTATACCCCTATTCCTACCTTTTGGAATGGAAATGCTTATGCTGTACCATTTTATATGGAATTGTTTAACTTTCATTTTGATTTTTACAGGGGATCAAGGCTAAAAGTTTGCCTCGCATCTCAGAGGAAAATTTGAAATTAGACTTTCAAGCCTTAGGGGAACTCTGAAGAATTTGGTACCTGTTAGAGATGAACTATGTGCAACTTATATAATGGGATGGGCCAGCCATGGAATGGTATGGCTTAGCCCTAAGTGTCCCCCAGAAGTCTCAAGTGCTTAAAGGTGGGACTTTGAGGAGGTGATTGGATCATGGGGATACTATCCACCTCAGTGGACTAATCCATTGATGCATTCATGGTGAATGTTTGTCAGGAGGTGGGACCTATTCGGAAGATGTATGTCACTGAGGCTGTGACCTGGAAGAGTGTATTCTTGTCCCCAGCTCCTTTCTTTTCTCTGTGTTTCATGGCTGCCATAGATCGAGTAGGTTTTTTTCTTCCATGCTCTTCTGCCATGTCATTTCTGCCTTAGGGCCAACCAACCCGTACTGAAGTCTCTGAAACCCTGAGCCAAAAAATAAAACCAAATAAAACAAAACAAACCTCTCTTCATTTAGGTTTCAGGTGTCAGTTCTTTTGTCCCAGTGATGAGAAAGTGACTGATTCGCTCTGCCAGGCCAGTGTGAGTCTCACTGACAGCTGTCCAGAGAGCTAAGCATGGCTGTCCTGCATGTAAGAAACGGAAGCTGAGCCAATTCCTCTTGCGGTTCACAGATACACTCATTTGCTCAATTGACAAATATAATTGAATACTGACAATGCTGATGTGTATCAAGATAATGATCGCTAGCAGTAGTGTCAGTGTCAAGCACTAAGCTAAATACTTTAAATGCATGTCATCAACTATGCTTCATAAGAATAATAAACTTCATAACAATAATAGTGACAATTAGGACTATTCCTGTCAGCTTAAAAGCTGAGAATTGAGAAAACTTTATAATTTTTTTCAGTTCAGCCAGTAGTTGGTAAAACTGAATCACAAACCCGGGTCTTCTTCTCCATTTTATTTTTTTTCCTGTATATTTGCCAGCTTTTCTCATTTATTCATTCATTTTTTTATTCATTAAAAAGGAAATGTGAACAATGGAAAATATGCAGCTAATAAAAATTCAAAAGTACCATATTTCTTCTATGGAGAGTTCACCATTAATTTTTAGGTCATGTATTTCTATATTTTATACTCACAAGCACTCACATATACAAAGGGATTCACAGATGTTTTAGAAAAACTGACCCTGTGATTTGACAAGCATTGATACTAAGGTCTTTGACTCACTATTTTAGTTTGCATCATTATACAAAAGTGGACAAAAAAGAGACAAATGGAATGATTTCAGGGCTCCAAGAGGATCGAAGCCCTCTCACAGAATTCAGGATTCTCTCAAGGATAAGACTAAGACCTTCTCTGGGTGGCCGATATTTATTTGGTTATCAGAAGGAAAGGGAGTACTCAAGAAGGGCAGAATTACTCAAGAACTTCTCCAAGTAAGGTATTAAATTAATCCTTAATAAGGATTAAGTTAATCCACCCAGGAGTGAGATACCTGAACTGAGATAGATGCAGGTGTTCTTGGCTGTAATCTTGTCTTATCCTTTGAAGCTGTCTGATTTCATCTGCCATTATAGATTTTAGTAGGGATTAGTGCTTCACAGAGCTCCACTTACTATGAGTCCATTGCCCACTTTCAGACAAGGGGCCGAGGCTTCGGACAGATTCACAAGTAAACATAAAAAGCCAATTGGTTAATTTAAGTCTTGCTTGAGGATGCTTCATAGTGGTCTCAATTATTATTTGTACAAAACAAACTTTCTTTCTTCAACATTGAATAGCCTCCAGCTTCTGCCTGCTCTTATTTATACTAATACCTTAAGATAATGGTTGAACATTTATTTCACATAGGGTCATTCTTGTGTTCTACTCTGTTTTCAAAGTAAATTTTGTCCATCTTTTCTTGTTTTATTATTTTAGTTTATATATTAGGGAGATTATCTTTTTATCTGTGATATGAATTGAAACTGTTCTATACCTTTAAAGTTGTATCACTTTTGTTATTTAAAAATTATTATTTTAACAAGATTATTTAAAAATCTGTTAAAATTTAAGAAGCTTTTATATATGTATTCCACATTTTTGAATCATTATTATAAATGTTTTCCCCACTGTCTGGTTTTAAAATATACTTTTAAATACACTATTTTTTCTTCAGGTAATGTAGATTACTATATATCTACAACATACATTGTGATATTTACTCCATTTGGAGCTTTTCTTGGTGTATAATGTGAAATATGGATCTTACTTGGTCTTTTGTTTAGAAATTCTCATTTTTCTAAGTGTCATTTAAGAGTACATAATGAAATCCACTCATTAGGAACTGATACTTTGTCATATACTTTCTGACATTTAGGGAGCAAACCTAGATTTTTATATTCCTTTTTTACGTGTTTTTAGAACATTTTGAAAATTTTAATCATGAAAAAATTACTCTAGTAAAAAGTAGATATCATACTTACATAATTTTTATTAGGTGGTAAAAACATGAAGAAGACCCGCAGTTGGTTTTAAATTAAAATTATCAAATTAACCTAATTTATCCAGCCATCTTCACAAGATGATTGCATTAATTTTACCAGTACAGTTTGGAAACCCTGACTCATGGAGTTTCTGTTGATTTATGTGTCAATATAATTTTAGTTGTCAACTCTTTAGAATGCTTTTTAGTCTCTTGATGACACCCCCACACTGCTCCTTCTCAGAAGTTTCCCAAAACATCTTGATTGTTAAACCAACTTCCCTGCAGCCAGACTCTATGTTTTTACCACCTGTATTGAACTGCAAGATATGGTGTCCTTTTGTGTGTTATATTATTATAGACTTTTCTATGCTGATCTCTAAGTAAAAGAAAAGTGCTACATATAAGAAAATTATGAAGCTTAGTCTATAATATTTATGGGTTGTAAAATGTGGAATATTTGTAGGAGCAGAACATTGTGAGTTTCAACCAAAGTGTCTGTATGTGCGTTTGGAAAATCCACAGGTGATTCTGAAACCCAGCACTAGGTTTGCAAATTATCAGACTTTGAGTGAAACCAGCAAACTGTGAACATTGTCCACCTGGCAAGGAAACATTTATTTCCCTTCAGTTCCCATCCCATCGTAAATCAAATATTGTTTGATTTATGAGACTGAAACTGAAAGAGCCTCATTGATTCTAATTCAGCCTTCTTAATAGATGTGACAGGATCTGCTCTACACTCAGTCACTGGCTGATTTGGTCAGGATTTTATTGCTTATTCTCAGTTCCTGTTTTTTTGTTCAGTTTTCATTATACAATGCAGAATCCTCATAAAACAAGCCAGTGTCTCATGATTGAAAGTTCTAAAGTTAATTATACAATCCATATGTAAATCTTTTTGAAGTATTAATTAGATTAAGTTACATTTCACCCAATGTTTTAAATACTACTCCTAAACTTATGTTCTACTTGTTCATACATATATTGGCTTATTGACTCGATCCTCTTACTGAATATTGTTTTCTAGTTTATGTAACAGAATACCGAATATTAAATCTGTAGTGGAATGATTTTTAATTTAACTGAATGTGTAAGATATACACCATGGGATGTTGTTAAGCAATCTACAGTTTGAACACAGTACAAGAGAGATGATGTGAGGAATGTTACCAAGTGCTTTAATCCTATGTGAGTAGAATTAATAGAGGTCCATGTATGCTGGGACAAGTCAGAGAATGTGCAGTAAAGGAGATGATTATTTAGTTAGCTACTTGGAAATAGAGTAGGCATTTGATATCAACAGAGATTATAGACACATATAAACCCAGCACTTACAAGATGCAATGAAAGATTTTATTCTTCTTTTTTTTCATCTGTCCTTTTTACATAGCTGTTCTTTCACTATATACATATGCTTTGCTGATAATGTCTCATCTCCAAGAATAGAGCTGATTAAAAATTTTTCATAAGTATGTTCACATAAGTAGAAAAATCTCATTAATGAACATCAAGGTATATAGCATTTAATAAAAAGTAAACTTTCCAAATTTTCCTTACACTTATTCTGTAAAGGTCCAACTGAGCTTTTTTTTTTTATTCTAGTTTAACCCATTTTGGATATATGTCTGTGTGGAAAACATTTTAGAGTCCCCCAACTTCTCACATGGAATTTATAACACAGCTTTTGAACTCAGGTTACCATAAGAAATATGTGCCCTTATACTCTGAACAATTCAATAATTCTATGTGGTCTTTTAAGTTGCCTCATTGGCAATACTGTTTAAATATCTTTTTAAATATATTTTTTCTAGCTTCTTTCTCCTTCCTCGTTATGTCTTATTACATGTTCCTACATTCCAAGTATCTGTCCCTAACATTATAGCTCCTCTTCTAAACAGTTACCTCAATGTCACTAATAATTATAAAACAAATGGGAAGTGGATTAAGGAAGCCAGGTGGTACAGGGTCTGGACTGGGGCTCCTGAAAGCTGGATTTGTTAAAGGCTTTGCCAGGGAACAGGTGTATAACACGGGGAAAGTGGTTTTCTTGCTTTCATTCTGGAGTTCCTCAGTTGGAAAAGGAGAGGAGAACATGTGAGAGTGAGCAGTATTCACTCTTGCCAGGGCCCTCCTTGGATAAGGATCTAGAGGCTCCAGGAGAGGGGGCTGGGCCACTTATACTTATACTCTCTCCCATATCTTGTTATTGTCTTTTGTGTTGTAGACATTTTCATACAAAAGGTTTTATTTCCTTCTTTTAAAAGGTATAAACATTACTCAATAATAGCTATTGTTTATTCCTGTAGTAAATATCTCCATCATCTGAAATCTGTTTAGGTTTTTATATATAGTATCTCTCATTTTCATGAAGTCTTAAAAAGTTACTGAATTACTGTTTTTCTCACTAGACATTTGAGAAAAGCTAGCCTCAGGGGGCTTAAGAAACTGTTCTTCTAAGATCACAATGAGTGATAGAAATATAGTTCTAGCTTCAATTTGTAAGAATCAAGAGGTGACAAGTTCTATACTGTCTCCTACAATGGTCTCTTTCATTTGCACTTAGTGAGTGTCAGATGTCCAGACCTGTAATCAGTGTATCTAAACACTGCATAAGCTTAATGTTTTGACCAATTTTACATGCTTATATCTAGTAATCTGAGCAACTACTTTGAAGATGACAATATGCAATATAACAACCATTGTTGAATTCCTGTCTTGTTTTTTGAAATTCTGTATCATTTCCAATGTTTATTATTATTTTTAACTCTTTAAAATAGAACAAGAAGAAGCCTCAGAATGAAGTATTCTCCTATGAGAAAACTGAATTTAAAATTTTAATAGTACACATTTGTCTGAGGTTCCCTTTGACCTTTGCCCATCTTTTTTTCTGTGATCCACAACAAAATTCTGGACATAGCTAAATCCGCAGAGCTAAATCTAAAAGCTGAGATTACATTTATGTAAAAAAAAAAAATTATAGATATATCAGTTGATTCTGTGGGAGAAAATGGAGATTAAAGGAGAAAACTGGGCTTGAAGGAGGAAAAATAAATTTTTTCCCCAAAATATGAATATCTACTACTTTTTGAAAGGAATAATTTAGTTATTATCTTGGGAGCTAAATTTATGCAGTTGGTAAATTTCCATCCCACAGTGAACTTTGATGTCTCTGCTGTTTTACAGCTTCCCTTTGCCGAGTCACAGGAGAAAGCGGCCTCCGTTGGCAGGAAGAAAGAAACTAAATTATGAGATGGAAAGCAAAGAATGGGGATCACAGGAGTGTGGAAGCGCACACACATGCCTTTGTCTCCAGACAGCAGTGATTACTAGTTCCCTGCCCCTTTTATTCCTTCTACCGCGAGCTGTCAAACGTCTTACCTAGTCTTAAAAAAAATCAACAATGGTTAATGTTCTTGCTTTTTTAATGAAAAAGCTCCAGTTTAAGAAAGCAACCAACACCCTAGGGATTTTGCCCCTAGTCATTTGGCTTTCAGCCTAAATCTACCTTCTTCTCCTCTCCAGTCATCAGACGTGTGAGGGCACAACTTGACCTTCAATCTCTGAATAAGAGCATCACATTGTTCTTTCCGGATTTTCTCTGCTCTTGTATTTTATAACCTAGTTTGATTGTGGCTTTTGTTCCAAGTTCTCTGAACTTCTCAAAGGGAAAGTACACCTTTGAGTAAGCCATTTCCTCCCTCTCTCTCTCTCTCTCTCCCCTTCTCCCTGTCCCTGTCCCTGTCCCTCTCCCTCTCCCTCTCTCTCTCCCTCTCTGCTTTCCAGGCACGACTTAGGCTTTCTGAACATTTCTTATCATCTCTGAGTTTCCTGTTCTACACTAAGCACCACTATCTTCAGAAAAGCAAGATGCCTGAAAGCAAACTATAGCACATCCGCACTAAATACATTTGCCTACCTAAAATCTAATAGGCATTGTTAAATCCAAGAAGAGCTACGGCATAATAAATCTCAGGATTTAGAAATGTCTAAACTTACTCTAAATCCAAGGTTAACCTTCACTTTTAGTTGCATATCCTTGAGAAGGTCTTCTTAATGTTTTTAAACTATGAGCTTAATGAAGATACAGTTAGTGTGCTATAAGTTTCACCTTTTAAAAATACACAATTCTGTGGTGCATCCATCACCAGTCTATTTCTGTACCAATTTATCACCTCCGAAAAGGGTTCATGTTCATTAGTGATAACTTTCCATTCCCCTCCTGTACTCCTGCCCCTATGAACCATTTCTTTATGCATCCTTTATTTTGGATATTTCATGTAAATGAAATTTCAAAATATGTGGCTTTTGCATCTGGATTATTTGTAATACTTCCAATATTTCCAATATTCATCTGTTTTTGGAGTGTGGGTATAACATTCCTGTACACAAAAGAGTAGTATTTGAATTTATGGATACCACATTGTGTATATATGCTAATCAGTTGATGGGCATTTGAATTATTTGTACTCTGGTTGTTATATTTACTGCTACTAGAAACATATGTGTACAAGTTTTTATGTTGGAACATTTTCAGTTTTCTTGGGTATGTAAGGAACAAACAAAGTGCTCTATTTTCAGAATAAGGTCTTCAACCTGCTGAAGTGATGGAGGTCATGCATCTGAGAGGGTCTCTCAACAAAGCAGGGAGGGTAGACGATCAATTAGTGTGGAATTCACTAAGCTACCTCTGACTGGAAATGTACCAGCAGTTAAGATGATGCCCCATGTAGTTTAATCATTTGCCTATAAAATCCATGCAAGGTCTACAGATGAGGAGGTGTAGAAGGAGGTGGAGGAGGTCTACAGAAGGAGTTCTACTGAAGGAGGTGTAGGCATTAGACCCACAGACAGTAACCCTACATGCAGACAATGAGAAAAGGAGGGAACTGAGGTTTAATTTTAGTTTCACTTGCTCTTTCTGTCTGCTCTGAGTGTGTCATTCTGAATGCCGAGCTGGAACCCTATTCTTGCAAAAAACAGAGAAATAAAACTTCACTTTCACTGCTCTTCTGCCTCCAAAGCACCTTCCTTAAGTCTGGATGATGAAGTCATTTCTCATGTATACGCAGGAGTGAAATTTCTGGGTTGGATGATTAACTAAACTCCATGTTTAATTTCTCGACGCAGGACAAACTGTTTTACAAAGTGGCTACACTATTTTAGAAGTTCACCAGCAATGTATGGGTACCCCAGTTGCTTCAGACCCCAAGGAATGCTTATTTTTCCACTGTGCTATTTTTTATTATTACAGCCACCTCAGGAGTTGTGATGTGATACTCTATTGTGGCTTTGATTTGTATTTTCCTAGTAGTTGATGACATTAAACATATTTCCTTGTGCTCTCTAGCCACTGGGTAACTTTCTTGGAGAAATGTCAGTTCAAATCCTTTGTCCCTTTGTAAGGTAAGTTGTCTTTTGGTTTGTTGAGTTTTAAGTGTTGTTTGTATGTCCTTTTCATGTAGGGCTATTGCTTTTTTAAAAATTTAAATTTGATTAGTGTATATTTACAGTACATAGTTGTTATATTCATTGTGGGGAATTGTTCCATGTATACAACGTATCTCATTTATTTTTCCTTTCTCCCCACTCACCTTTTATTTTGCCAGCATCTGATGTTTTAGGGAAAAGTCTCTAATTAGACATACAATATGAAACTACTTCTCCTCAAACTATGTGTTGTCTTTTCACTTTTTTGATGATGTCCTTTGAAGGAAAAAAAATGGATTTTTTTGATTTATTTTTCTGTTTTAAATTTTGGTGGTGTCTAGTTTATTAATCTTTTTCTTTTTACTTATGCAGTCTAGTATGTGACAATTTACCTTACATTTTCATCGAATTATTGAGTAATTTTAGTGCTCTATGTAAGTGTATGATTTACTTTGAGTTAATTTTTATGAATTGGATAAGGAAGGAGTAAAACTTTGTTCATCTGCCTGTGACTGTCCAATCAGGCCAGCATCATTCACTGAAGAGATAGTTTTTTAATTAGTGACTTGTTTTAGCTCTCTTGTTAAAAATCAGATGGTCTTAACATAAACATTAAGTTTTGAACTCTGAAGTCCATTCTCTTGACCCTTATGTCAATTCTTAAGCCAGTTCCACATCCTGATTATTGCTATTCATAGTAAGCTTTGGCATTGGAAATATGTGTCCTTTTATTTTGTCTCTTTTTCAAAATTAGTTTAGCTTTTGGGAACATCATTTCTATGTGAATGTTACTTAGATTTTCAACCCTCCCCCAAAGCAGCTTGCATTTGGGGAAAGATTACATGAAATTCTTGATCAATTGTCTTTTATTCTGTGAATATGAAATGGCATTTAATTTACTTCTTTCTTTTTAAATTCCATTTAATGGTGTTTCATAGTTTCATTATAAAACTCTTACACAGATTTTTGTTGAATTTATTCTGAAGTTCTGTATTTTAATGGCTTTGTACATGGAACTGATTTCTGAGTTCCCTTTTCAAATTATTAATTGTCACTATATAGAAGCATAGTTGAGTTTTCCATATGGCTCTTCTGTCCTGAACACTTGCTAAACAATATTACTAACAGTATATTTTATTGATTAATAAATTTTTTTCCAAACAAAATCGATTCTTTTTTTTCTACCACTGTGTTTAAACCTTCTAGTGAATAATTCATATTTTCTTTTTGACTCCAGAATTTCCATTTGTAATAATCTTTTGATGTTCTATAATTTGTAAGCTATTGCTTTTTCATCTCCTTTTAGATTTTTTGATATGATTTCCTTTTGCTCTATGAACATATTTTAAATAGCTGATTTAAAGCCTTTGTGTATTAAATCTGGGCTTTCCAAACTATAGTTTTCATTGACTGCTTTCAAAAGTTCCTGTGTATAAGCTATATTTATTTGGGTTTTTGTTTGTTTGTTTTCTGTTGTTTTTTCTTGCCTCTTAACCTAAGGTTGAAAACATCATTTTAAATATTGCGTTAACTCCTAGAATCAGATTGGGTCACTTTCCAGTGTTTGTCACTGTTACTGCTTATTCATTTAGTAGCTTTCCTGGACTAAATTTTTAAAGTCATGTATTTTTTCGTTATGCGTTATTGTTAAAATCTCTGCTAAGTTAGCTTACTGGAGAGTTATTTCCTTAATTGTCTCAAGCCAATTAGATTCTAGCTACCTATTGCAGTATACTTCATACAGTCCAACAGACTGTTTACACCTCTGGAAAAAAAAAAAAAAGAAAAAAGAAAAGTCTTTTTCTTTTCATAGACCTTTTAAAAAGTCAACCAGAGATCTTTTCCAGGTCATTCCTTGCCATACTAACATGCCTACTCTTTTACAGGATCATCTAGATTTCTAGAAATGTGCAAAATCTTTCAAAGTCCCCCATGAACAGTTTCTTGCTCAGTTTTATTTTTAGGCTTTAAAAAAGAGATCATTCTCTTATAAACCACAGTGGTAAGACCACCTAAGGCATTTGCAGTGTTAAACACTGTCGTGGATTATTTTAAACAAATCTTTGTGTGGGGCCTCTTAAAACAAAATGTGCTCTGAGTCAGGTCACAGAGATCAGTCCTGAGAAAAGATCATTTCAGTATAGTAGTTGCCAGACGAGTCAAATAATGACAATTTCTGGGGATGAGCCTTCAAAGGATCTCCAGGTCTGTTGTGGTCCCCACAGTAGCTGCTATGCTACTGTTTTTGACAGCTACAATAATTGAAAGTTGGTTTTCCATGCCTCAGTGTTGCAGCAGACATCAGGATGGGATTAGCACAAGTTAAAAAGCCACAAATCTTACTGTCCCCACTACAATAGTGAATAAACTGTTTTCTGATTAGTAATAAACTTTTAGTTAATTTCCAGAGTGCTAATAGTGTTTTTTCTCCTCAGTACTAGGAACTGAACTCACAACTTTGTGTTTGCCAGGCAGACGCTATGCCATTGAGCTGTATCTCTAGCCCTGTAATAATGTTTTTCTGACAGTTTTGCCAATGTCTTTCTTGCTTTTTTAGGTGTGCAAATATGTGTTGGTTCTTGCCGTCCTCTGAGTTACCTTTTTGGGAATGTTTTCTGAATGTTCTGTGTCTTAATTTGTTTTTCTATGAAATAGGAGTGATGATACCTACATCCTAGAGGTATGAATATTTCACATGAACCATGGCAAGTGGCACATTGTAGGTATATACTCAATGTCACTGCCTTTCTTATTTTCTTAATTGAGTAGGTTTCCTGGACTAAATCTTTAAAGTATGGGTGTTGTGAAGTGGGTTGTGATGATCTAACTCTCTGCCTTGGTCTATAGACTTCTTCACCTATATGAGCATGAAATTTAATCATTTTGGCAAATGGTTTAAACAATTCAAAATGACTAAAGTGAAAACCAGGAAGAGGTTTTGTTATTTTCCGTGTCTGAAAAAGTTCGTGATATACTGACATCAGGTACAGGTGTGACCACACACCCCAGGTTGTCACAAATGTTACCTCACAGCTGCTCGTCTTTCTTCTCTGATGGTTTTATTGTTAGATTGTTATTCCATGAGAGCAATGCATTAACCGGGAACAACAATTGTAATATTCTATCAGATTGAGATCTCCAGCAGAAGTGTGTTGCTCTATTTTCATTATTTCTTCCATAATTTTGAGGATTATTTTATTTGGATATATTTAGGACAGGTGCCTATTCCTACACATATCACTGTTCAAGGGGAAATTAACTAATTGCCCCAGACTGAGTTTTATTCCTTCCCTGAAGCTAGCAGTAGAGTCAGCCAAATATATCTATGTAGTTTGAGATTGGAGAAAGAATGTTTTCTAGGAGGATAATTTGACGCTGGGAAGGAAGAAACAGCAGTACTTTGAGTAAAGTGGGTCATCTCTCATTGCCACTTGCTGTTTTCCTTCTCTTTCTCTTGCTTTTTTCTCTCCTCCCCAAGGAAGTTAAAGCATAACCAAAACTATACTGTTCCGTTAGAGACTCAAGCCCACTGTGCATACACTGGACATCATACAGAACAAAACACGGGAAACAGTACACACGATTCAACCATGTGCAGACTGACCATCGATGTTATAATAGTTCAAAGATGGGAAAAGATAAACCCATAATGGAGCCAACAAGGGAGTTTTCATGAAGAGAAGGGTCTTTTGTTTATGTCTTGATGGATGGCCATTCAAAGACGTTTCTGAGGGCTGGGGATTTCGCTCACCGGCAAAAGCGCCTGCCTGGCAAGCGCAAGGTCGTGAGTTCGGTTCCCGGTACCGGAAAAAAAACAAAAAAACAACAACAAAAAAAAGACATTTCTGAGGAGCAAACCTGTACCTCACAGGAGTACAAATTTTAACGATAATTAGCTCTATTCTCGGTATGCTTACTGTGCCATGGTGTCAAGTTCTTGGTCTTCATTCCCTCGTATCTCCAGGGTGTCTCTGGTATTATTGTCTTTACTTCACAAGCAGTAAAAATGAGAGTTGGATAAATTTGTAAAAGTATACAAGTTGGTATCCTATGAAATGGGAAATCCAGATCTAAACCCATTCATTTGAATTGTGAGCCTCATTTTTCATCATATTTAATTGTATACATGTGTTGGAAGACTGCAATGCTTCAGTGCATATGTGTACTGTGTAAAGAGGAGGTTAGCGTAATTGGTATATGCATCATCCCAAACCTGTATGATTTCTTTGTGTCAGGACATTCAAAATCTGCGCTACTAGCTATTTTGAGATATGCAATTAATTGCAGTTGCAGTGCTCTAGTGCTCCATAGAATACTGGAAGTTATTACTCCTATCTGACTGTACCCTGTACCCAGTAACCATCCTCTCTGTCTTTCCCTTTTTTAGTCTCCAGTAACCACTGTTCTGTCCTCACCTTTTTACCTGAACAATTCCTATTGGCTGACCACAGTTTTGTCCCTCCTCATGTCCACCTAGTGATTTCCCATTTTTCCCCTACCTTGGACCCACCTCACCTCGTGGTTTTACTCTATGAAAGTCCCTAGAAAAGACAAAGTCTGGGGCAACTCACTCGGGCCATCTTCTGTCCCTCTCTTGGACAGCAGCTTTCTTTCCCTCAATAAATACGTGCTACTCTTACCTCCATTGTTCCTAAAATTCATTCTTTGATCTTACAGAACACAAACTCGTCCCAGATATCATTCAGGTTGGGAGTTTCTTTCCCTTGTATCAACAGGATTTCATTCTTTTTAGGGCTGAATCATACCTCATTGTACATCTATAACACAAAGTCTCATTTCTGAACTACTGTGCACCTCTGGCTTGCAGAGTCTACACACATCAGTCCCCCCACACACACACTTCTCATGGGTCCTCAACTCTGCTCCATTCCAAACTTTAACACCAACACTGTTATTCTGAGGTTGAGTAGAACCTCAACCGTTCCAATTTCTCTACCCTCTTTGTGATCTTGTTCCAGCTTACATACCCACAAAATTGTGATTAATAAAAGCTGAAAGTATCTTCAAAGATTGTCTATTTCAAGTATTGTTATCCATAAAGACCCCCCGTGGAATGCTTAGAAATGGAACTTGTTCTTGCTTCAGCTCTTGAATTAGTCTGGGACCTTAACACACTGAGATTTCACTGAAGCTCCTCAGATGGCTGCCCCTCATTCTAAGTGTTGAAGACTGATAATCTCTCCCAGGGATCAACTGGCTTCCTGTACCTGGGAACGTTAGAAATTGTGCTGTTTCAACTTCACTTCTAGGATTGAAGTGTGACTGGCCTGATCAGCAGTTGTTTACTAGTATTTTTAAGTCTTCTCAGGTCATTTTAAGTTGCATCTAAAATCAAAAGCAGTCATTTGAATCCATTACTCTTATGGCTATGAGAATTGCCAAGAAGCCAAGGGGGGAAAATTGCCTTCAGCCATTGGCCCCATTCATAGCAGATTAAAACTTGCTCACATAATGCCATTTCCCTAAGATGAATTTCCTTTTCTTTGTCCCACATTCATGCAGACAAGTGTGACAGGATTGGTGTCCTCAGGTTTCAGCACAGCTGAAAGGAGAAATCTAGGAGGGAAGTGAGAATCCCTTGCAATCCTTTTCAGGCCATTCAGAGCTGTCAAGCAGAATGTCCAGAATGATCTTTTATTTTATTTTGGTCCATTATGATACCTCTTCTGAGACACTTGCCATGATTAACAGCATCCTGTTCCACTGAAATATATTTGTTTTTTAGCATTTTCAACAGTTTTGCTGGGCATTTCTGAGCCTCATCTTCTTTACCTAGGATAACAGATAAGATAATTATGCTTTGAGAATGTGAAGGTTCCATGACCAACTATACATATCATCAAAATTTGGTTTCCTTCCTTCATATCCCACTCAGTGTAGTCACTAACTAGATGTCATGGAGAATGTGGGAATCCTTAGTAGTATTTTTGGAAATGAACATTGGACATGAAAGATGAATATCAAAGCTTGGGAGAACTTTACCGCTCTAAGCCTGAACATCCTTACAGTAAGTGAATTCAGGTGTTCTGGCTTCCATCCCCCTGGTTTTATTTTACTGTGCCATGCCTGCCTTCATGCTCTACCATCCTTTCTTCTGATGGTGCTTCTTCATCTCAGTGCTTCTGTGATCCTCATGCATGTCAGTCATTCCTAAATTTTTTAAAAGCAAATAATAGGCATTCTTCCATAATTCACAGCCAGCTTGTCATTTTCATGTTTCTGTCTGGATGCCCTGTCCCAGGTATAATCATACATTATTTTAGAATAGACTGTTAAAACAAGTCTAGGAGCTGTAAAGAAGCAATGAAGGTCTTTCTTTGGTCCCACTTTCTCATTCCTCAAGCTGGAAGTAAAAGGCAATTGTACTGGCTGCCTAGTAAGCAACACAAGATTTCTCATTATATTTCCTGAGGCCATGATAGTTGTTCCCTTAGGAGAAAGAGGAACTTTCAGGGTCAATAAGGAGATCTCCCTTCTTTCCTTCTGTAACTGAGAATGACATGGTATTAGGTTTTAGAAGGCAAGGCACTTCAGAGCTTGGATAAAGCCCTGGATTCTGGAGAATATAGATTTAAATGAACATTTATAAGAAATCACCCATTTCTCCAGACACCAAGAGATAATTTACCAAGTCAAGAAAAAAACAGGCAAAGACAGAGACAATACATTTCAAACCACTTCCCAGGGAGGTTGGAAGAACTTAGCTAAGGCATTCAGGATGAGGACAGAGCTGAGTGCTGAGGTTCAGCCTGCAGTAATTTCTAATGATGTTATACATATTCTAATTCATTTCTAATATGTTATACATATTCACATGTTTTGATGGAAAACAATAGAGAAGTAATGGGAAGGAGAAAAAAATGGCATGGCAACTGCCAGCAGTAAGACTCAGGGAAGATTTCATGGAGGATATGGCATTGGAGAAGTTAAAACAATGAATAGGATTTGGCAGGGGAAATGGTCCCCAACTGCAGGTGGGTAGGGTCATTATTAAGTAAACAAGAAAAATGTGCTAGAATAACAAAATGTAATCATTCTAGAAAATCCAATAGTCTTTATAGGAACAATAGATAAATGTGAAGGAATGTAGATAAAAACCTATACAAGACTATTCGGACCTTGACATTCATCATGGTTTATGTCTAGATGCACACCCCCCCAAAAAAAAAACCTCATGCAGTTATGGGGTGGGCTTCTCGAGTTTATGATTGATTCATGGTCCAATGCTGGGATTATGGGTGTGAGTGCTACACCAGCCCAGGGATGGATAATTGGTATGCAGTGTAAGGGAGGGAAAGAGGCTTGCTCTCTGCTGCTCCTCCCTTTTTCTTCTGCTGCTTTTGCTGTGTTCTGCCACCATGAACTGTTGCCCTCTGCCATGTGCCACCTTGCCTTGGAGCCGATTGATTATGGACTGAACCTCCACAAACTGTGAGTTTAATAAACCTTTCCTTACTTAATTTTGGGCACTGGGTATTTTGTCTCAGCAACAAGAGAAAAGCAGCTGAGACAATATTAAGCTGTTTTGGCTGACAGGTAAAAGTCCTTGATCATTTTTTCTATAAGGCACTAACAGGTGATTGAAAGTCTATGAGGGTGTTCACGGCATGTTACTCTCTGTGTTTAGAGAAAACTCTGCCTCCAAGTGACAACTTCTGACCTCCTCTGCCTGTACCACCAGCCAGGCTTCTGGACAGTGCCAATAGCGTCTGAGTGAGAAATGGGAACACTGGCCACGTTGGCCAATTTAACCGGATGCCTGATGTTTACACCTTCAACTGATGTCAGAAGCGAGTCGGTTTACTTCATGTTGACCCCGCTTTACCATTAATCTGCAGTGCGGACTGACAACTCACTAACTGCCAATGCAAATCTCCGCTTCCTTACCTGAACAATTCGTTCAATAAAAAAGTCAGTCTCATAGGCTCATTCATCTGTTAGTCCACTGACTAGTTTGTTTACTTCATTATTCATTCTCTACCACTTTTGGGACAGCTCTTTTATATCTGATGGAATAAGAAATATCGGGAATTCAAATTTAATGAAGTGCAGTCCTTGCTCTGCTGTTCCACTGTGCTGAAGCAGAGATGCGTGTGGCAGCCAACAGTTGCCATATAATGTGCCAGGCAGCCATGGAGATGTGCGTAAGAAGAGTGACAGGAGGCACCAGTGCACTCTGCCCCTGTCATGTTAAGGGATATGATACAGCTGGGAAGTTTTGTTGTTGTTTAAGCATGGAAGGGACATGTCTGGAACATTTGGACGTGAGTGTGTATAATTTCATGGAGATAGGCAAAGACAGAGAAAGTATTCAAAGCAAGAAAACGAACATAATTTTTGGATGTGGAGGCAACACTGTCATATATGATTAGTTGACTGATCAACTGTAGTGACCAGGGTGGCACCCAGGGCCTTGCACCTTCTACACAAGTGCTTTGCCTCTGAGCTACATCCCCAGCCCTGGACTTGCATTTTATTCATTTATATACCAAAAAGTTTGAGCATTTCATGTGTTGGATACAAGGTGAAAATGAGTGTGGCCTTGCCCTCACAGTGGGGAGGCTGGCCTCACTCATTATTTAAACATTGTAATTACCCACTGTGGTAAGGAGAGGACGGGAAGAGAGAACTATGAGTTAAGAGTCTTGAGAATGTTTACTCAAGCTGAGAAGCAGAAGGTGGAGGGATGCTGTTACCAAAAGGAGTAGAATTATACTGAAAAAAGTACCAGATCATGAAGGATTTGGATACTAGCCAAGGAAACCTGGCCTAGGTCCTGAAGACATAGAGCATCATAGCTGGAATGTAAGCAAGAGAGAGAGTGATGCTTAGTTGTACAGATTAGAGAAAATTCATTTTTTTTCAGCTATTTTTAAAGAACTGGGTTGAGACACCTAAGACAGGGAGACTAATTAGCAAGCTCTTCCTGAAATTCTGGTGGGAGATGTGGGAAGCATAAATGCTGTGATTGTGGGGAGGGGAAGCAGATGAGAGAAAAATGAAAGATGTTAGGGAGCAAAAGCGATAGGGCTTGCTGAGCAATTATATTTATGGCAGTGTTTCTCAAGGGGTGCTTGGGAAACTGCTTGTATTAAAAGCCCCTCCCTTGAGCTACAGAATTAGACTGTCAGAACCAGGACTCAGGCATCTGCATTTTGCTGCTTCATCTTCCCCTACAGCTGACTCTGAAAACATAACATTTGACAGGCACTGATATCAGGAGAACATCCCCAGGATGACCCTTGGCTTCTGACCTAGCAGCCAGGGAATAGTGGTGCTGTGGGTTCTCAAATGTGAACATACTTGATCATTTCCTGGGGAAGTGATTTAAATGCAGATATTCAGGCTGCGTGGCTAGGGATTCTGCCCATCCATCCCACCCTGGGCCTGGATGTGAATCTGAAGAATCTTATTCCCAAATCGTCATCTCAGAAAATTCCAAAGGAAGAGAGATAATTTGAAAGAAGTCATGACTACAACACTGGTGTAGCTCGCCAGCCATCTTGCCGACTCCCCCTGTTTCCGGCCACTCAGAATTCCTTGCTGATGCAATTGCTAAAAGATGAGATCCAATGGATTTTCTTTCTTTCAGCTCTTTTTTCTCACACAGAGCTCTGAACATTTTTAGTGTAGGGATCATATTTTTGTCAGTTCTGTTATAATCATAATACGAAACTACATTACAGTATTTTAACACCTTCGTTAAAAAAATTCTGATGTAAAAAAGCAACACTTGTTAGACAAAATTCCAACCATGGAAAGTAAAGCCCCATCTGAGAGAAAGTGCTTCAACTGTACACATCGATAAGTAGCACTGGAAAGAGCTTTAGAAAACGTTATAAACAAAGATAATATTATCTCTTTAAATAACTATCTTCAGGTTTCCAAACCACCCCCAGGCAATAAAACTTGATAACAGCTAAATCTGATATCAATATTGCTTTAGTGGTGGCTTCTGGTGTTCTTAGCATCTTTCCGGTGTCTTTTCAAATCTGTCGTTGGAATTGTTCATATAAAATACCCGCTTGGCATGAGGTACAAAACAATTAGGTTCACAAACAAAAACAGGCAAAATTATGCTTCCATTTCCAAACTCTGCACAAGGTAACAAACACAAGCATGACCATATTCCCCACACAAACACAAAGGCAGCAATTTTCCCCAAAATCATAAAACAAGTTCAATTCATAAATTGAGGCACGACTGTAGTAATATAAATTAATATGCTGGTATGGCAAGATTTCCTGAGTAGACATCTTGGCTTCCTGTCACTTATCAAATCCGTGACTTATTCCTGGGCCTCACTGGGAAGAATGTAAATTTTTTTAAAGTAGCTTTTGTGGGACCTTGCATCTACCTTTCTTTTTATTCCTCCGCACCACTACAATAGTCCATATTCACACACATAACTGACTTCATTGTTAAATCAGTAAGTGTTTATTGCTGTCTTCCATTTCCTTTTCTTGCTGCTTCTGGAAGTTCCGGAAATCTGTTGTTCAGTTAACTAAAGGTCAGGGAGCTGTCAGTCTTTTCTCCGTGTAGCCACACTGTCAGCTCTGTGGGTATGAGAGAAGCAGGCCTCCCCGGGTGAGGACCACTGAACGTGGTCTCCAGAGAGTGACATGTGGCCATATCTCTGAGCAAGAATTGCCTTTGAGTGACTCGTCAGTTTTTCTGACAGGATGTGGGGTTTAAAGAGAACAAAAAACTGGTAGATGAAATAGGTTTGCAAAGACTGCATTTAATCACAAAAGTAGCAACTAGCCAAAGTTAGCCTAGAGGCTAGGAGTCCCTGCCGAGAAAACTCCAGTTCCTGGATTCAGTTTCCATGTCTGTGGCCTTGGGAAGACAGTGCTTGACTGCTCTAGAACTGGGCATTCCAAATTAACCTGCTCAGAGTATCAAGGGAGTTCTTTCATTATTTCCTCATTTATCTATTTATCCATTTACTTTTATCAGATCTTTTTTTTTTTTATAATTGGAGTCATTTGCCTTTGGAAGTATTTGCAGTTTATTCATTTGGCTAATAATACAAGCATGTATTTTTTTTTTTTTTTTTTTTTAAGAGCACAGAAAACCTTCCCTGCCCATGAGAAAACAATAAGCAAATGCAGGGTCAATGTTTTTTTTTTTTTTTTTTTTTGTCAAGAGCCAGGTAGTAAGAATTCTAGGCTCTATGACCATGTAATCTCTGTTGCAACTAGTCAATTACTTTCTCAGGGTAAAGCAGCCACAGAGAATATGCACACAAATGTGAATGACTGTGTACCAAGAAAACTTCACTTATAAAACCAGAGGCAAGCTGATTTTGATCCACATCATGATTTTCTGATGTCAGACTGCATGTATGTAAAAACTGGATAATTTAGAAAATTCCTGGTTGAATTTGGTATGTATGACTTAATAATGCCTAGGATGTAAAGTGAATACAGTTGTACTTTTGCAGTAAAATGGAAGAGAGATGGCGTGCATAAAGGTAGGGCAGAATAGCCCAGGGCTACCTTTAGATAAGTATACTTTAGATGACTTAACTTCTCTTTGCTCCTATATCTTGACTTAGGTCTTCTTTCCCAGGAGTCAGACAAACAGAAGTCATACTCATTATATTTAGGCTTATGTTATGGGGTATATGAGCTGAGTAGAATTTTAGTGAAAGCCAATGGATAACATGATCATTTGATACAAATCAGAACTGCTAAGGGCTTTCCTGACAGCTCCGGTGGACAGGATAAAATGGATGTGTCTGTTTCTCAGGCAGAAGGGCTCATCTCTGTTGAAAGCACAAATCAAGAGAGAGACACTTCAACAAGAAAGGGGTTAGAAAATGTAAGGTTTCAAACTGACCAGGAGCTAAACTCTACTGCAGATTCATTCGGAATGTGCATAATCAGAGCTCTTTGGTAATCATAGCGACTAATTTATTTTAAACATTGTCATGACAATTATCAAAGCAATCCTTCCTGCATTACGAAGAAGCTGCTCGCTGGATGTCACTTGAGTGACTTCCTGGCAACCACCCAGGCAACCTGTCTATCACCAAACCTTGCTTTCTAGATGTGAGTGTTTTTTCCTTCATGGATGCTGTGTGGCTGAAACTAGTCCAGATAAGAAAAGAAAACTGATGCTGCTGCCTTTGCCAGATGCAAGGGGTCTCAAGAAGCACACATCCTGCCTCTGGTCCCTGGGTTCTCTGCAGAACAGACCCACAGAGTTGACAACCGACAGACTGACCTGACCAAAGAAGAGCCCAATACCCAAGAGGACAGTTAGGTGTTAGCACTGAATAGGGATCCCCTGGAATCCCCCGGGGGGAGGCAGACTCAGACCAGGAAATATATGGGGCCTGTATTCTGCTGTGGGAGACCAGGTTCAGCCTATTTCAGAGGGTACCACCCTGAGGAAGATATATATTCAAGTGATACGCTTGAGCTCTGGCCCTGCTGCCGACATCCAGCAGAAATCAGTGCTCTGAAGTACTATAGGTCAATATAAGGGGGGCCTAACTGTTTTCACTAAAATCAGAGCCATCTTTATTTTGATAAAGCACTGTTCATGTGTGGTTCCTAGGGCCTCTCAATATTCACTTGAGATTTGGTGTCATCACTGTCACTGAATTTACTACCATAGACAAGGTAACAGTAGTGGCTGGCAATTGGTTTTCTCTCTATGCCAATGTCTGGATTGCCTGGGGCTCATAAACAATACTGAGGCCCACTTGCAAAGAATGGGACACTGGGCCCAAAATTTTACAAACCCCGTTACAAAAAGCAAACAAGTAAACAAAAACAGAAACAGAAAATGCTTCCAAAAACTCCCCCAAGTCAGCACAAGTGGTATTAAAGGGGAAGAAATCATGAGACATACAGCAAACAGGTCTAAAAGTTTACGCTGCAGGTAAAACAGTTTTTTAAAGTAACTGGTGAATTTGAAGACAGAACTAATTACATAACGACTGCAATGAAACAAATAATCAGCAAGTTTAGAGAAAGACACAAACAAAAAGATAAGGGCACTAAAGACACAGGTATGCAAAAGATGAATCTCTAGCATGCAGAAGAACAGAAGCCCACAAGAAAGTTCCAAAGACAAATTCATGAGATAAAGAATATGATTAGAAGTATGAGTAGCGGGAGGAAATGTGAAGGTAAAAGTGATCAGTGACCAATTAAGGAGAGGTACCATAAAAACAGCACAGAAAAATGAAAAATGGATCCATCAGCCCCTAGATAACTCAAAGAGAACAAATATAAGACTAATTGGAATTAGTGGAAAATCAGAAGACACCACAAATGATAGGAAAAACCTACCTGCAGAAGTAATAGCAAGAAATATTCCAGATATGGAAAAATAATTTAACATAAAATGAAGCATATAAAACTCCACAATGCCATGATGAGAAAAAGAAGCTCCGTACTACATAATAACTAAAATATGAGAAACACAACAGAAGAATAGAATTTTAAAGGCTGCTAGACAATAGCAACAAATTACCTATAAAGGTAAAGTAATTAGAATTGCAGTAGGTTTCTCAACACAAACTTTAAAGGCAGAGAGTACACAATGAAGTGTTTCAAACTCTAAAAAGCAAAACAAAGCACAAAATCCTTCCAACCCAGACTGTTATATCCTGCAACATTATCTGTCAAATTGATGAATAAGATATTTCCATGAAAAAGAAAACCTAAAGAAATTCATGACTATCACTCCAAAAAATTCTCAAGTATATACTACAAGTAGACAATGAAGCCGACAATGTCAAAAGGTCAAATAAGATGAATTCATCAAGTAGGGCTAGCAATTAAGTAGAAGGATGAGAAAGCAAAATAATCATAACAAATTAATACAAAGACAGGTATAAGTCAATACATATCAATTATAAGTATTGAAGTAAATGGATTTCATATGCCAATCAAAAGACACAATCAAAAATCCAATGGTATGCTATATGCAAAAAATACTTTAAATACAGAAACAAGTTTGTAGACTAAAAATCAAAGGCTGTAAATCAATATCCTGTGAAAGAGGAACATAAAACAAGCACTAGTAGCTATCCTACTTTCAAAAAAAAGGAAAAATCAAGCCAAGGCTGATCAAAAGAGGCAAAGAAGGAAGGAAAATACATACTACTTAGTGAAACTATTCAAGAAGAAAAGCTAACAATTATAAACATATGCACCAAACTACAGTAAACCCAACTTCATAAATCAAATTGTAATGGACAAGAAAAAGTCAGATAAACATCAATGTAATCAATCACAAATCGATAAATCAAATAACAAAAAGCCAGTAAAGTATTGCAGAAGTCAAATGAGACCTTTGTACAAATGGACTTAATACATATAGGATGTTCCTCCCACCCACCAACAATAGAGTACATATTCTTTTTGTCTGAAAACATGGTACTTTCTTCAACATAGACCACATACTAGTTAATAAAGCATGCTGGATATGGTGGTGCATACCTGTAATACCAGCATTTAAGAGGCAGAAGGATTGCCATGAGTTCAGAACAAGCTTGTGCTACATAGTAAGTTCAAGATCAGTCTGAAATACATTGTGAAACCTTGTCTCAAAAAAGCCTGAAATTTCACCATGCATATTATCAGATCACACTGTAGTGAAATTAGAAATCAATAGCAAAAGAAACTACAGAAACAGTGCAAATACATGGAAATTAAATGATACACTCTTTTCTTTTCTTTTTTTTTTTTTTTTTGTACTGGGGATCAAACTAAGGACCTTGCACTTGCCAGGCAAGCACCTGTGCTGCTGAGCTGTACCCTGGCCCAAAAGTATACTTTTGAGTAATCATTGGTTCACAGAGGAAATTAAGGAAGAAATAAAACAGTTCCTAAAATTGAATGATAATGTCAATACAACATACTAGAATTTATGGGAAATGATGAAAGCAGTCCAATGAGGGAAATCTACAGTGGTGAATGCCCACATTAGAAAAATAAAATGAGCCCAAATAAATAACCAAAACAGAGTTTGTACAGGGAAGGAAATTATAAAAACCCAAGCAGAAATCATGAAATGGAGACTCAAAAATTGATACAAAGAATCAATGAGTTAAGAGCTTGTTCTTGGAAAGAATCAATAAAACAGATAAACTCATACCCAACCAAAAAAGGAAACAAAAGACACAAATTATTGCAATTAGAAATGAAAAGGCTGAAATCACATCAGACACTGCCAAAACCTATAAATTATTAGCAACTACCTCATGAAAATGTATGCCAAAAATGTGGAGAACTCAGAAGATATGGAGATATTCTTAGATGCATGTTTATTGCCAAAATTGAACCAAGGAAACTTAAAAGTCTTGAGTAATCTAATAACAGGAAATGAAGTTGAACTAGTAAAATTTTTTAAAAATTTTTTAAAAATTAAGAACTATCAAGAAAAGTCCTGGAACTGATATATTTGCAGCCAAATTCTAGAAGAATTTCAGGGAAGTTGTAAAACCAATACTTTTCAGACTTCTCAATGAAATCGAGGAAGAAGGGGTACTTCAAAAATCATTATGGAAAGCTAACATCTTGATCCCAAAACCAAACAAACAGCCAACCCGAAGAGAGAACTATAGGTCAATTTCTCTGATGAACATAGATACAAAAATCTTTATCAAGATACTGGCAAGCAGAGTGTGTTAAATCATCAAAAAGATCATAAACCTCTACCAACTAGACTTTATCCCAGGGATACAAGAATGGCTCAACACATGCAAATCAATAAATGCAATTCATCACGTAAAGAGAAGCAAGGACAAAAATCACATGATCATCTCAACAAGTGCAGAAAAGCCTTTGACACAATCCAGCATCCATCCATGATAAAAGCCCTACAGTAAATAGACACAGAATGTCTGTATCTCAATATAATAAAAGCCATTGTTTGAAAATCCTACTGCCAACATCATATTAAATGGGGGAAAAGCTGAATGCTTTCACTCTAAAATCAGGAACAAGAGAAAAACTCCATTGTCAACACTCTTGTTCAATATAGTCCTTGAAACATTAGCCACAGCAATCAGGCAAGAGAAATAAGTAAAAGGGATACATATAGGAAAGGACAAAGTAAAACTATTAACTAACATAGCTGTACTTCCAAAGCTGACATACAGATTTAATACAATCCAATCCAAACTACCAACATCATTTCCTACAAAACTAAAGAAAACAATGCTAAAATTTATATAAAATCAGAAGAGACCCAGAATACCAAAAGCAATCCTAAACAACAGAAACAAAGCAGGTGCTGTATCAGTCAGTACTTACTAGACAAAGAGATTTAAGGAAAGATATACAAATACATAAGAATTTAAAAGATTAGCTTAGAATGTCTGTACCCTAGTCATCCAAAAAAATCCACCTGAAACCTTGGAGCTCTGATATAAGAGGCTGAAGGATCTGAAGGATCTAGGCTGAAGGATCTATGCTGGAGGCTAAAAAGTCTGTGCTGGAATCTAAAAATGATGTCCAAAGTGAAGGTGAAGACCGGAACCGTGTCTCTGAAAACAACAAAAGCGAGCCTTCCTTCTTTGTTTCCCTTTTATTCCACTCAGGTGGCAAACCTATTGGCTGCTGTCCCTGGCACCTAGGATGGGTGCTGTTTTAAGTAAAAATACCTTCAGCCATGCTCAGAACTTTGCTGATCCTATTTATTTATTTATT
>NW_004955408.1:7323697-7347530 GCF_000276665.1 Chinchilla lanigera | reverse complement strand
CAACAATCCTCCTGCCTCAGCCTCCTGAGTGCTGAGATTACAGGCATGAGCCACCACACCCGGTTTTGCTGATCCAATTTAGTTGAGTATATCTTACTCCAGTTGTCATAATCAGGAAACTATCACAATCTCCCCCTTGTCAACATGACAACAGACATGCTTCCTTAAACCATAGTCTCCAGATACAAAGACAAGTTCATATGGCTGATCACGAGGTCGTAGCTGATACTTAGAATTGCCTCTTCTACTCATACTGTATTCCCTTGACCTTCGGCAAGCTCCTCAGCGGGTCTTGGTTCTTTCCCTGGGGAAGTGGCCCATATCTTCACTCCTCAAGGTTCTGGACCATTTGTTATCCTGCCTGGGTTGGGTTGTTGAACTTTCCCATTGACTTTTATAACAGGGCATGGTAACACTAGGAGGAAACCTAAGGGTTCTCCTCACTCCAAGTATTCTGGTTCTTTCCTCCACTGCAGAATAATAGTCCAATTTCCCCTTGATACTCTGTCTTGGCCATCCCTGCCAACATTATAACTCCCTTTTTAGCTTGTTTATTCAGAGGCAAGAGGAGACCAAAATGACCAGGAGAAAGTCTTAGCTTCTAGTTCAGTGGTATCATTGTTGTGTGCCCTGGTACAAGCCTTTCCTACCTGGAACTATGACTTCTAAGCCAGACGAACAGGAGGTCGTTGGAACAAGAAGCAAAAATTTTGCTAGTGGATCGATCACTGGGGGTGGTGAGTGGTACCATTCCCACCCCCATCCTTTGGTTCTTGTGAATCCTGGCTATGGGAGACACAGTTTCATATACTGGACACTGATTCAAAGAATATATAGTCTTTTGAAGAACCTTGCCCCAGTCTTATAAGCTATTTCCACTGACCTGGTGCTGTAGCTGTCTTCTAATGACCATTCCACCTTTCCATCAATGCAGCTGCTTCTGGATCATGAGGAACATGACAAGACCAGTGAATACCAGTCATATTGCTTCCAAATTCCTGACCATCCACCCAGACTATCCTCTATAGCCCATGAATCAGTATTCAGTCACACATCTTTCCTTCCAGGAGAAGTGTATTACCAGGTGCACTGCCTGAAGTTCCACCCATTGTGAATATTTCCCTTCACTGTCGTTCAGGGATGTCCTGGAAAGGGGCTATAATGCTGCAGCTGTCCAATGGCAGGCAGTAAATGCATAATATGCAGAATCATATGTAAAACAAACCTTAGGCTTCTCTTCGTTTGACTGATTATATGGTACACCCCATGAGGCCATAGATGCGTGCTGGGAGACAGAAGACAGTACAACAGAAGTAGGAATGATGGGCATCTGGACAGCTTCTTCATGTAACTTACTTGTAACCTCTGAACCTCAATCATGTACATACCATTTCCATTTAATGATGGACTGTTGCTATGTACATCCAACCTTATCACATAGTCAGATAATACACAGCTTGTGATAGGTAAGTCAGGTTGTATAGTAACCTGGTGTCCCGTGGTCAAGCTTTCAATTTCCACAATGGCCCAGTTTTGGAACAGGAGATGTTTTTAAGAGGGAGAGTATATCTTCAGATGATGGCTGAACCCTGTTTTAAAATCCTAAAGGTCTCCACTGCAATTCACCCATGGGGGAATGACAGAGACTCCAAAAGCATCCCTATGTGCCACTGATATTTCAAGTACCATTGGATCTACTGGGTCCTATGGCAGCAGTGGCAAATTAGTGTACACATCACCCTGGACCTGTTGCAGAGCCTTCTCTGGTTCTAGGACCCACTCAAAGCTAGCAACTTCCTAAGTCACTTGGTAAATGGGTTGGAATAAAACACCTAAGTGAGGGATGTATTCCCTTCCAAATCCAAATAGGCCCGTGAGGCTTTGTGTCTCTTTTTTAGTTGTAAGGGAAACCAGATGTTACAGCTTATTTTCAACTTGGAAAGGATATTTATACATGCCCTGAACCACTGGACTTCTAGCAATCTCCCTGAGGTAGAAGGACCCTGAATTTCATTTCTCATCCTCAAACTCTCAAATGCTTTCCTAACAAATCTGGAGTGGTTGCTACCTCCTGCTCACTTGGTCCAATCAGTATAACATCATCAGTGTAATGGACGAGTGTGATACCTTGTGGGAGTGAAAGGTGATCAAGGTCCCTGTGAACCAAGCTGTGACACAAGGCTGGAGAGTTAATACAATCCTGATACAGGACAGTGAAGGTATACTGCTGGCCTTGCCAAATGAAAGCAAATTGTTTCTGATGGGCCTCATAGTCAGTAGCTGCCTACGAGGTACCGGGAAATGTGTTAATCTGCTCAAGCAAGAAAACCACATCTGGAACAGTAGTTGCAATTGAAGTCATCACTTCATTCAGTGTACAGTAATCTAACATCATTCTCTAAGACCCCCTTGTCTTCTACACAGGCCAAACTGAAGAATTAATGGAGACGTGGTGAGAACCACCACTCCTGCATCCTTCAAGACCTTGATAGTGGCACTAATCTCTGCAATCTGCCCAAGGATGTGACATTGTCTTTTGTTTATTATTTTTCCAGGCAAAGATTTTATTGACTTCCATCTGGCCTTTCCAGCCATACTAGCCCTTGTACTATAGGTTACAGGACCAAAGTGAGGATTCTGCCAAGTACTAAGTATATCAATCCCAATTATGCATTCCAGGACAGGGGAAATAACCACAGAATGGACTTGACCTACTGGACCCACTGTGAGTGAGACTTTTGCTAAAACTGCCTTTATCACCTGACCCCCATAGGCTGCTACTTTTCCCACAGGGCCACAGTGACATTTTGGATCCCCTGGAATCATCATTAATTCAGAACCAGCATTTATTTAGTAGTCCCCAAAATGTGTGATCATTTTCCTTCCCCCAGTGTACAGTTTCTCTGGTAAAAGGCTTTAGGTCCCTTCAGGAAAGGATGTGAGAAAAATTGACCATATGAAGTTTTTGGTGATGTACTAGGGTCCTTACTCAAGGGGACCCAGGTTTCCCTTCACTCAGGGGCTTCTGGGTCTGTAAACTGACTCAAATCTGCGAACTGGTGGAGGAGCTGTGATTCCCTATTACTATGATTTGAAGTAGTTTTCTGTTCATTTACTCTACAAATTCTTCCATTATATAAATCTCGTGAAAATTTGGTAGGCTTCCTGTCTATTTCACTTTGGGGAACATCATAGCTAATCAGCCAGTGCTGTAGGTCTACATATGTCAAGCCATTCTGATCACTGTTCTGCTTCTGCTGTCCATTACAGAGGTGTGTACTTGCTTTGGTGATTAGGTGCTGCCACCCGACCCCTGTCACTCCAAGATCCAAATAAACTCACTGCTCTTAAATTTCTGAATTGAGAAAGGATGATCAGTGTAAAGTCTGGCATTCAGAGAAGAGCAGTGACAGGGCTCCCTTCATGAATCTGTTTCTCAAGGTGCTGTGAAGGGTACAGTTCCTGGATCATTCCTGTGGGCCAGACTGTGTTTAATATGATAAATCCATTTCAGCATTCCCATTCTCTTAAGCCTATGAATCTCCCTCATTAACAGTAAACCACGGAATATCAGGCATCTCTAACTCATTCACAGTGAGCTATCTCTTGATCCATAGTTCTGCCAGCCAGCCAAATAAACTATTAATGCTATTTTTACTCTATAAGCTGTGACATTAAATTCAGAATCTCTGCTTCATGGGCCCATGTCAACAAACCCAGCCTGATCTAGGGGTATGTTTTTACCACCCTTGCCCCACACTCCTAAAGTACATTAGTATGCTTTCTCATCAGGCCTCTGCTTATAAGAGGAAATTCAAGAAGTTCTTTGGAAGAATAGCAGACCTCCTCATGGGCCACACTGCTTATCTCCCCCCACAGGAGCCTTCTAAGATTTGAGCTTGGTTATAAGCCTAGAAGCAGAAATGGGTGGTGAGGTGGGTTCTGAGGAGTGTCAGTGTTATCCTGCTTTGTCAACACAAGATTAGGTTCCTCACCACAGGGGTTGGGAGTGGGGAAATCTCTTCCTCTGGTAAAATAATCTCATTAAGGTCTAGGAGCTCAGCATCCTCAGCCTCCTCAGAATCCTCCCCAGTGTATCCATCCCCGTTTATGATGGCTATTCTTTTCTGATCAGTGTCCTCACCTTTATTTCAGGTAACCTGCAAGGCTGAGCATTAAACTTAGGCTGTAATTCAGCCAACTGAATTGTGAGGGCCTGTTTTGATGTTCTACAGTCTCAGCCCTGGGGCTAATGGAGAGGAGATTCTCCTTCAGGATGCACTCAGAAACTTCTACATTCTTTTTTAAATTGTTTATTGGTATACTTTGGTAAACATAATGATGACTTTCATCATAGGGAATTTATACTTGTATATGATATATCTTAATTCTCTTTTTTCCCATTTGCTTACCCTCCCTTCAACCCCTCTTCCTCTCCTTGTTTTTAAAAGCCCTGTTGCCATTTTTCTTTTCTTGTTTTTTTTCTTTTCACTTCCTTCCTTCCCCCCTCCCCACTCCTAATTCCCTAGTTCCCCTTCCCACTGGAATATTTTCTTCCTACATCATGATATGTATTGTATATTTTGGACCTAACCTACACTCAAGGTGCATCCATTTACTTAAAAATGTCTTGAGCTTGTCCTTCTTTATGGCGGAGCTGTACTCCACTGTATAAAAAAACCCCACATTCTCTTTATCCATTCATCAGTTGATGATCATTTGGATTTTTTCCAAGATGTAGCTACTACAGACAGTGTTGATATAAGTATGAGTGTGCTTATATCACTGTGCCATGATGCTTTTAATTCAGAAACTTTTCAATTCTTTACCAGTATCTGGAGCTCGGAATTTGAATTTTGATCTCCTCATTTTTCTTTATTAATTTGTTTTCATAGTTAGAGGACTTTAGATTTCCCACAGATGTTTTGAGCTCCTTATGTTCCTTCACTAGCTTTTCCAGAGATGCTAAGACTAACCAGCATCATTATACTTCCTACTTTGCCAAATACATTCAAAAGTATCATGTGTGGAGTTGCTAAATTCCTTACATCTCACACATGGTGAATTAGGATAATCAAGTGGGTTTGAATTGTGTATTACTGTAAACAGGTCATGCCAAGGACTATTTGTACTCCCCACAGCATCAGAAGGAGAGACGATGGCACCTTTAGATCTCTTCAAATTACAGAGCCAACTCCAGGAGCCACTAAATCCATAAAGAATTTTATCTTTATAATTCTTTTCCTTTAGAGCCACTTCCAGTACCAAAATCTCTATAAGTCAGTGCTTACTTAAGAAAAGTGCTTACTTAAAGTCAGTGCTTACTTAAAATCCAAGAATTTTATAAGATTGACTTAAAATAGCCATCCACAGAGTCAGGTCTGGAAAAGTACAAAAGAGCTATCTGCACCGGAGATCTTCAGGCAGAGCAAGTAGAGAGAAAGCAATAGAGGGAAAGGAGGTAAACAAGCAAGAACAAAACGCATCACTGGACCCTGACCCTCAAACAGGGCAGCCACATTCAATTTAGAGACATTTTATATTCTGTGAGTGTACTCTCAGTGCTGGGCATGGTGGAACCCCAGTCTCTTCCTGTCTTGTGCTATTTGCTTCCTGGCTCATGAGGTGACCAGTTTGCTACACCATATGTTCGTTGTGATGTGTAGCCCTTATCAGAAGCCCAAAGCAATGGGTTGCCTGACCTTGGACTTGACCTTCCCACACCATGAGCCAAAATAAGCCCCTTTTCCTTATAAGTTGGTTATCAGGTGTTTTGTTATAGTAACATGCTACAGAACTCGGAATGAAGTTTCAACATATGAACGTTTTAGGGAGAATTTGTAGGTACATAATCTTTTAGATCATGGCTCATAGTAAAGCATGTCTTTCTCACAGAGGCAAAAGATAACTCATATTCTATTTTTTCCCCATGGAAAGTCTGAACATATATTTTGGTCTTTGCATGACACTGACATTTGTCTGAGATGGTTTGATGTTTTAATGGCTTTGGTATTGCTTTATTTCTCAGTTCAACACTGTAGTTCTACCCTGAATTTCCTATGGCTCACACTTGACAGGTCAATTTGCATACATATCTTGCTGAAGGTTGTAATCTGTAAACCTGTCAAATAGGAAATAATTTTATAGCCCTATTCTTGTGTAGGGTTTTTCTCCTAAACTCAAAGGTGAAGAAGATCAAGGGCATGAAAATAAGTCACTTCAAGATAGATGAATCACAGAAAAATGTGGTATTTTTCATACAGAATAATTTTCTTGTATTTTCTACATAGGTAACCTTCATTTTTTTTGAAGAAAATCTTCCTAACCACACAACCCATGACAGTCTTTCTCCTTACTTTTTATAACTTTTACTCTGAAGTTTGCTGGTCCTTTTTCAAAATGTTAAGAAATGTATTGCTTGTTCTATTGAAAGGATTTTAGGCTTATTACAATAGTTTTATTTCTAAAAAGCACAATGTCCTTACTACTATGTGTGCTGTGTATCACGTTAAATGGTATCATGATCATACTGTTCCATAAACAAATTTTTTCACTTAATAAATACAATGTATATGTGTCAATACAGACATAATTCCTTACCATTTAACTGACTGCATAACATTCTGTCAGACACATGTATCTGTGTAGTTTGTATACATATGGAAATATATCTGCAATATATTGAAGTTTCAGCTTCCTAGTAGATAATTTGGTTGTTTTCAAAATTTCAATACCTTCATGTCAGTGAAGTAAGCATCCTTTTATGTTCACTTTTATACCCTCCAGTAATTTTATCCATATGTGGAATTAAAATGTCTGAGTTGAAAGATACAGTTTTGAAGCATATTTGAAAAATATTCCTCATAAATGTTGTGTCATTTTTATTTCTAGCAGAGTATTGGAACATCAGCTCTACTGCATTTCTCTCCAGCACATTAACACATGCACATTATACTTGTACATGCACATTAGCAATCTTGACAGTACACACCTGAGAAATAGAATTTTATTCTTTTAATTTCTATAGAATATATTAATACTTTTCTCTCATCTTGATATAAAGGCATATACTAATTTTTATTAGTATGTAAAGATCTTTTAAACCACCTGTCTTGTCTTCCTAACCTAATTAGATTACAAGTTACTTAACATATTATTTTCATTTATAACATTCATCTCTGTTGCACACTCTTGGCTTCATTTCTCTCTAAGCCTTTCCTGTCTTATTTCATTTTTCAACCAAACCCCCCAAAACACTTAGGAAATCATAAAATCTTCATGAATTATTTTTCATCCTGAAAGCAGCAAACATTTACTGATGTATAACTATATTCATTTTTCATTCCTTGTCGAAAAAGACTTTCTAAAACCTAATAAAATTTATGTTAAATTAATAGAGGCAGCCAAAATCTAGAGCCTTTGTTCAGTATGGTAGCCACTAGTCACATGCATCTACTGAGCATTTTAATAGAGACTCATCTGAAATGAGCTTCAGTAAAAGTACATATAGTACAAAAGTATATTCGGTACAAATGTACCTATTTATATTGCAGACTTAGAAAAGAGAAGTTAGAATAGCTCACAGATATTCTTTGTTTTGATTACATTTTGAAATGGTCATATTGTGGGTACCTGTTTATTTTACTATTTGCTTTTATCTTTTTAATATGGCTGTTCAAAAACTTAAAGTTCCATATGTGGCTTGCATATGTGACTGCCATTGTATTTCTTTTGGACAGCACTGCTCTAGAGAGCAGTGTTCTTATATCATGAACAGGAAGGCACAGAGAGGCCAGCCTGCAGTGTCTGCTTAAATTGCCATCGGGTCAGAATGTCATCACTCGCTTGTAATCAGAAAGACAGCACAACACCCAAATACCATTGTCACACTGGCTGATGCTTGTCTTGACTCTCTTCTGCTGGATTCATGATAAGAGCAAACTGCTTCAACTAGAATAGTTTACAGTCCCTTTGGAAAGAAACTTAAATTGAAACAAAACAGGAAAATTGAAATAGGTCTGACTTTGAACAACTGCTCGTGTCACTACAAAGTCACAGGAGCCATGTGATCTGTCAGCAGGCTGCAGAGAAAGTGTGAATCACTGGTCTCCTCAGAGCTTAGGCACTGTAAAATCCCAGAAAGTAGAGGATTAAAGAATAAAAGCTTGGTCTAAGCAACAAGGAGGAGGCATCATCCGCCCTCCTCCTTCCCTCTGTGGGGTGAGAGAAAGGGAGTCACTGTTGACAGTGGCTTCTGACTATCTTCTCTAGTAATGACATTTCTTTCATGGGAATGTTGCCTCCTTCCACTTAAAATGAAGACTCAGTGCACTTCACAGTCACCTTTCTCCTTTTGTAGGTAAGGTAAGTGGTTTCAAGTGATGCAGTGAATGGCCCCAGGCCCTGGAAGGAAATTATTTGTGGAACCACAGCAACAATTCTGTTCCTCATGTACACCACGCAAAGCTCCTTTATTATCAGCTTTCCATCACAATCCTTTTAAGATTATTTTTTAGCTCCTTTTGCCCCGCCCCACTCCAGAATTCTCAATTGTAATTTCTCCTAGGTTATTCTGGACAAAGCCTGTTCTGCATTGGATATTTTAAACTTACGTTCTGTTTGTTTTCAGACCAAGCTTATTTCCTATATTCCTGTATTCCTGGCATTTGCATTTCTTGCTGCTGTAGTTTCAGTTGTTCTTTGTGCTCACATATCCACTGAAAGTGGGTGGGACAAAGCTCCAAGTCAGAGCAAGTCCCAGTATTCAGTCCCATCTTTACATTTCAGAAGACAGATATTAAGAGATACCATGTTCATTTCCCCCCAAAATGTAGAAACAGCTGGGTACAGAGTCTTTCTGGAGAGCATGAGGAAACATACTTTTCCTACCCATCTTCTCTAGAAATACCATGTTAGGAAAAACTAAATATCCTACTAAAATGGGAGGATCAGTACAGACTTACTGTGTTGGCTGTGATTTATTTTGTGTAGATTCTTCCTTTGTCATATTTAGTGAATTTCTTTCCTTGTTTATCTATCTACATACTTGGAGAATGTATTAATCCTCTCTGTGCTCCTTTTGGTACTCTTGAAGACCTACATGTGTGTAAGTTAAGGCTTTGCTACCATGTAGCTTATATTAGAGTGATGATTCTCATATTAAGAGAGTTAAAATTTTGAGGGAAGGGAGAATTTAATTTAGACTCATACTGGGGTTGAATATCATCCTTTGGTGGAAGATTTGGTCAACCATGTAGCCACGAGGATCTTGACAGGGTGATAAATTCTTGAGATGGAAACAAAGCAAAAAGATGCACAGATACAAAATGACTAACTTCATCCCTTTATAACTTTTCTGATGATAGTACTAGAAATAAGAAAGTCTAGGTTCATGTGATGCTGGCAGATTCATTGGACCCTGTGTCTTTGGTCTTTAAAAAGAAAGTTATTCATCAGAGTTTCTGAGTATGAGAAAAGTTTATCTTGGGTTAGAAAAGAGATATTTTGGCAACAGAAATGATTTTGTTCTTTTCTTCATTTGCATTTTCTGTGAATCTTTGAAGCATAAGGTTTATCAGGCTCTGGATTAGGGAAACAAAGTCCATTCGTCTCTCAGTAAATAGCCATTTCCTGTATCAAATCTGACTCTGTTCCCAGATGCTCGGAATTTGCAAGCCTGGTGATTCTATTTCTAAAATTGTTCATAACAAACTTCTCTTTCCTCTGTTTCTTCTTCCTGTTTGATGACTATGCTGCTGATACTATCTAGCCCTGTTCTCATTCTGAAAGGGAGCGAATTCCATGGTGGAGAAAAAGTCCACTGAATGCAAAGACTCACCTCAGTAATGTTCTTTGAAAAATTCTGCAACCTGTCATATGCCAAAAATTTTAGTAGGCCTTGGTTAGGAACAACAAAAAATGTGAAAGAACATCAAGTGTTTACATCTTGAAGTTTCACTTATCTGTCAGATGTAAAAGGCTACAAAAACATTGCTTGAGTCTGTGATGTAATTCCTCAGTTGAGTACTATGACTGGATCTGTGATGTTCTCTTCCTTGACCTGTTTCCTTATTTGTAAATGTAAGGACTTAGGCACTTTCAGGGGGACAACCACTCAACTAATTAGATAATACTATGAAGTAATGTGTTTTGATCCCTTAACACAAAGCAGAAGCTATGCGAAAGATGAAGTGATTTTTCTGGTTTAATTCTCATAGGTAACTTAGGAGGTTAGGTACTATCATGATCTTTACTTAACAGAAAACTGAGACTTCTGACAAGTATTGAGCCCAAATTCACATAGCCAGTGGGAAGTGGGCCTGGTGATGGGACAGAGGCATTCCAATTCCAGAGCTGAACTCAATGCAATTAATTTCTTCTCATTTAATATTGCTTGATCAAATCCCAGTGATATCCAAAGGGTCACTGCACAGAGAGTGAGATGAAAATTAGAAATTTTGGGTATATTTTTCCCACGAGGTTTTACCTATGAAGCTAGGTATTTTGGAGATACACATGTGGTAAAGAAGCAAGATACCACCCTTCCAGTTTGGGTGAGACAAGTGGGATATGTGTCAGCAATGAGCAGGATGACTTTGAGAATATAAAATGTTCTCCTGACTTGCTTGGAGAGCCTGTACTTGAATGTGATTGGATAAGGGATAACACTGGCTTATGGATAGTCTTAGATATAACCCCAAGTAAACAGAATTACATTTATAATCTAACAAAAATTGAAAGGAAAAGTAGTACATATATTTTCATGAGTACATAGCCTAGTAAAGAATGAGCGTTACATTTGGGTTCAAATTTTTACTCTGCATGTTACTAATTCTATGCTTTGAATGACAGACCCACCATGTCTAGACCCTAGACCTGTGGAATGGGAGCAATAATAGAATTTCCATAGTTTTGTGAGAATTCAATGTTAAGTGTCAGTATGGTTCCTTCAAAATAATATGTGCTCAGTATACTAATACTATTATTGCTTGAATTTAAAGAGATACTATGTATAATGTCTGATATAGTGTCTACTATGTGTAAATATCAACATTTTCTACTACTACTTCTATCATAAGGTAGATATTGTGCCTCAGTTGCTGGTAAACATACTAGAAAAACAAATCAAACAGAGTTTTTAACTTACAGTGTAATTATCAGAGAGATATGTCTTAGTTTCTTTTTTCACTTGTTGCTGAAACAAAATACCCGACACCTCAAATTAAGGAAGGAAAGGTTTATTTAGTTTACAGTTTGTGGAGATTTCAGTCCATACTCAGCTGGCTCCAAGGCAGGATGGCACATGGCAGAGGGCACCAGTTATGGCAGCAGAACAGCAAAAGCAGCAAGAGCAAAAAGGGAGGAGCAGAAAGAGCAAGGCTCTTTCTCTCCCTTATATTGTACACAGCCTACCCACCCTAGGGTGAGTGTAGCACTCACAGCCATAATCCCAGCATTGGATCATGAATCAATCATAAACTCTAGAAGTCTAGCCCATGACTGCATGAGGCTTTGGGGGGACATCCAGACACAAACCATAACATGATATATAACAGTTTAATTATTATAAATGGAGAGATAACTCACTAGGCTGAAAGAACATGGATGATCCAAATAAGGTTTACATAGTAAGCCACTTTTATAGAAAATCTCTTAAAAATAAAATAGAATTAATTATATCAAATGAAGAAGTGGTTGGAGCATATTTTGAGAGAAATTCAAAGTAGGAAGACGTTAGTGATCTCACTGAAAACAAAATAGAATGTACAGCTGAAACACTGTGAGAAAGAGCACAGACAGGAGCTGGGGTGGAGAAGGATGCAGGAATGAGGTCACATTCCACCTTACAGGTCATGTAGAGCCACCTAAGATTCCTTCCTGAATATCATAGAAGAGCAGCATCTCACTGCTGTGATCATTAAACAAAGACTTAAGAGGTGTTCAATTACTATTCATGTTTTGCATTTAAAAAGATTTCCAGTTGAAAACATAAGTCCTCCCCAGTATGAGTGATGGGCTCCTGACTGCAGTAGGAAACTAACAGCAACCATCTTCAGCCTGAGTTCTGTTCCCTCTCAAATGGAAGATGCCAGTCTCAGCTCAGATCAGAGGAGACAATGCTGCATGTCCGTTAAGTGGAGGAGGAGATCACAGCTTGATGCCCAGAAGTATTGATTCCAACTGTCAACAAGACACTTTCCAAAGGTCAGACTCAGAACTGTGGCATATACTGCTCACCTTATCAGAAAAGAAGTAGACGTAGATGAAAAGTATATGATGAAAAGAAACAAACATGAACCGTGAAGCAGCTTGACTTGGATCCAAAGAATTCTGCCACTTTTTGGCTGCCTGCCTGCCTACCTACCTTTCTTCCACAGATATTTGAGAACTTTCTGCATAACCTTGGACAATTTATTCCATCTCTCTGAGTCTTTTTCCTTATTTGCAAAATGAGGATGGTCCTACTACCTTTAAAACTTATAGTGAGAATCAAATGAGATTTTGATTTGCAAATATTTGCACATTTGCAAATATTCAGTACACTGCCAAGTACATGAGAAAAGCTCAGTAAACATTTTCTCTCCAGCTTTTTTTTGTTTTAATTTTTATTTTTATTAGTGCACGTTTGCAGTACACAATGAATACATCCATTGTGGGGAATTGGTACATGTTCCCAACACGTCTCAATTCTTTTTCCCCTTCCCCTATCCTCTTTCCTAAAATTTCTTTTTGCCAGTATCAGATTCATTCATTTATTTTATATGTCCTTATGAATTTGACTATCATAAACATGAGCTAACAGCCACACTAAGAGGCCAAACACCATATATAATGTGTAATACAATAATCCTAAATCAAGGTACACATTTAAATACATTCTCTATGCTGGATCGCTTTATCCCTTTCAATTTTCCTCTTCCTACTTATAATTTCATAGACATTTATTGAGTGCCTTTTGTGTTCCAGCCTGTAATATGAAGACTGATGAGGAACACAGCAAGCAGGGCCTCTTTGAGCTTCTATTCAGTGGGAAAACAACAACAAAAAAAAATGAGTAACATACACAAGACATTCCTGAGAGCAACAGGTACCATAAAGAGAGCAACACCTATGTCAAGCATGATACCTTGAAGGGGTGCTAATTTTGTAAGTAAATGACAGTTGGCCTCTTGAATGTAGGGATGTTGGTGATGAAGGATGCATAAGAAGTAAAACCTGTGCTGGGCAGGGTGGTGCAGGCCTATAGTCACAGCTACTTGGGAAAGTGAGACAGGAGGAAGACTTGTGCCTAGGAATAGCTGACTAGCCTGAGAAACACAGTGAAACATTGTCTATTATGAAAGAGAGATAAATAAATAATTAGACCTGACATGCAAACATCTGAAGTCACTGTTTCCAGGTGGAGGATGCAGCAAGTCTAGTGTGCGGAGAAGGAAACATGGCCGGGGTGTTAGAGAAGCAGAAAGAAGGCCAGGCTCCTGGGGTGGAATAGAAGGGTAAGTGATGAGGGGCAAGACTGGGTGGTAGTCAGTAGCATCTGTACACAAGCATCCTGCTAGCAGAGAAAGCTGCAGCTGGCAGGCTGTGCACAGCTACAAGCCAGTCAGCATCTTCTAAGCAGTCCTGTTCCTGCACATGGTCTCCCTCTCCCCGTTACCCTGCCAAGGGAGTGTTTAAGAGCTGCTGGGACATATGGACCACACAGATAATTTTTCTATTTCCTTCAACCCAGCGGTCCTCAGAAGAACAGATTCACATCTTCAATCTTTCTTTAATCTCTCAGTTTGTAGCACCTGTCACTTTTGAAGATACACAGTTTACAATGGGAATCATAGAGCTTACAAGCTAGTAGTGGAAATAGATAAGTGCACATAATAAAGAAACTACACCCAAGGCAACAAAGTTCTCTGTCACCCCAGAGAACGGATGAAGTCTAAGCACGTACTTTGGGAAGGCTTTGTGGAAGAAGCCTTATGTCTAACATTTCTGCTTTGATAGGTAGGAGGTAAGATGTTCTTTGTTTTATTTTGCTTCCATCAGTTTATCTTTTCCTGATACTGGGATTGAACATAAGAGTGGGATATGTCTCTGGCACGATTTCACTATGTTTCCCAAGTTGGCTTGAAATTTGGAATTCTACCTCAGTCTCTTGAGTAGCTGAGATTACAGGCATGCACTCTCTATGGTTATTCCCTCTACATTTACACTAATCTGAATATATCCAGATTCCTCATGATTCATCTTTTTTTTCTCCTCTTCTTTGTAATTTTTGTTGAGAGATGATATTTCTTAATTTAATCCAGAATCAAATATGTCCACATGTTAATATGGGAGCATTCTGATTTAATATCACCTATTATTTTCATTAGAGTCTAAAAAACTCTAGCCTTTGTTCTAGTTATTTACCCAAAATTATCATTTTTAGTAGAAGCAAAGATAGAAGTAAATTCTTTTCTCATACTGAAATTTCTGATCAATGGATGTAAGTTTTGGCACTGGGTAATCAAACTTGGACCATGTAGCATATTTTGGGCCAAATTTGGGGGGTACATAGAGCCAAAGGAATAAGATTAGAGAGAGCAGTGTGGTTGTTTCTGGGTTACTTGAAAAACTTCCAATCATGGGCCCTACAAGGCCATTTTCTATAAAAGAAATGGGTAGGAAAGCCAATTCCAAGGAAGCTGATCTGATAATAAATTCTCAGTCCCAAATACCCAAAGGAAGGTCTTTAGTAGTAGACTGAATGTCCAAAATATTCTGTGCATGAGAAAGACACCAGGGGTAGTTACATAAACACAGATACATGGATTTTTTTTTCTTTTTTTTTTTTTTTTTTTTAGTAATTTCTTTTCTAGGTAGTCATTGCCATAATTCTGGGTCTTGATCCTCATCTTGCTGCGATAAACCTTATCTGTATTTCATCTTCCTTCAACTCTTTTGCTACCAAGAGGAAAATTAGAACCCTGGGATCTGAGCAGTTTTTGTAGAGACCCTGTGAGTTGGAACCTTCATTGCACTTCCTAGTTAGGCTCTAATATGCTCAAGATGGAGACACACAGAGGAATTAATGTTCTGAAAGAGAGCAGCAGCAATATTTTCATGAAGGCAACTTCTTATTTTGTCAAATGGTAATAGCAGTAAAAGTTTATTATGCAAAATGTGGGAAATCGAGAGTAAGTAATGGGATACAAATGAGTATTACTTCAGACCGCAGGAAAATAATGCATCATTGCCTGTCTCTTTCTTCTGCTTTATCCTTGTTTGTGCTGAGGGCACCTCATTCCCCTCAAACTTGTTCTGTTTCCTTTGTTTGTTTGTTTGTTTGTTTGTAGTTGAGACAGGAAACCTGCTGTGTTACCCAGGCTGGTGTCAAACTCCTGGGCTCAAGTGACTCTCCAGCCTCAACCTCCAGAGTAGCTGAGACTACAGATGCACACCACCATCCATCCCTGATCTCATAAATATTTTAATAATATATGGATATTTAACTGTTTCATCATGAGTATAACCCTTACTGCTTTTTAATGGTGGGAAATAAGTCCAATATTCATAATAGCTGTTTCTCTTTTCTTTTCACTGGATTTCTGTGATGGAAAGAGGATGTTACAGAGAGGATGTGACTGGGTACTAGGTTTGAGCCTAGTCTCACCATAGCTGTATAACTATGGTCAGGATATCATGCTCCAGTCCCTTGGCTTCTTCATTATAAGATAGAGATAAAGATAGTGCTGAATGGTAGCTAGGTAATTTGTGAGGAGTTAAAAACCATAAAAGAGTAGTCTCTAATAGAAAGATACCAAGTATTTAATAATGTGGGGAATTCCTATAAGAGAACATAAGCTCTATGGCTACAAAGGCTGTCATGCCCAAGAGTGAGGTATGAAAAATAAAGGCCTTTTGGTCTGTCTTTCATTTTCCCTCATTTTATTAAAGATAAGAGGATAATGAAAAATTCTCAACTGTAAGGGGAAAACAAAAAATCCCAGTGCACACATGAAAAATGAGAATGACCCTGCCACATTGTTGGAGAAAAACACAAAGAGGTGAGAACTATGGAAACAGGATTTAGAATATTGTATTCAGCTCCACACAATGGCTAAGTAAAGCTGGAAAACTAGATTAGTATATGTAATTTCCCAATATTTGAATGTTGGCACCTAAAAGACTTTTTTTTTAAAAAAAGGGGTATGTGATTTAACAAGTATATGACTTCAGTTTCCAGGTTGAAATATCTGAACTTTTTGAGTAGTGAATTCTGAATTCTAGTCTAGGAGTCCTGCCCCTGATTCTCTTGGCTGGAAGGGACCAAAGAATATGCTTAGCATCACCACTCTGTCCACTGCAAATGCTAGAACATACATATCAACCAGAGACAGAGATAAAGAGTGATCAGAGGAATCTGACACTGTTTGAAACCACTAGGGCCAAAAGCAAACAAACTTTTAAGCCATTAACTCATTAAAGCATGATTTACATTATCTTCTGAGGCACTCAGGGCTTTAAAAACATTTTTTCACTAAATACTTTGCCTCTTCATCTGGGCCTACAAATGCCCAATAGGTAACTAAAAGCAGAACAAATCTTGACCCTCCTTTTGTAAAGCTCTGGGCCATTGTCTTCTCAGCTCTGCATTTGGCATGCTGATCATTTCTGGCTGTCTATCTATAGATTGGCAGAACATAGTTTATTTGCCCTTGATTTGCATCTCATTGCCCTTCAAAACATAGGGCACCATGATAAGAGGAACTAATGTAATTTTCAAGATTCACAGAGATATCCAATTACTGTCTTTTTGCCATGTCCAGGTCCTGACCTCTTTCTTCCCAAGATCAATGCCTGGAAGTGTCCAGTCATGGTCCTGACCTAGTAATCCCCTAAGAAAAAGAGAGCCCATGTGACTGAAGCTACCACAAACAAGGACAATCATGTCATGAGAACAGAACTGCCTGCCCCCCACTTTCTCCTAGCCATGAGAATTCCCCTGCAGCTGCAAAACCAGAGCTGAGCTAATGACCTACTGTCCTGCCACACCAGCCAACCCTTGAGAGCTGGCCCCTACTTTCGTGTGTGGCCCAATCTTATCTTCTTCATCAGCCTGTGTCCTCTCCAGCTATACCCAAGCTGGAGTCCTTTTCTTATTCCAAGGAAAGCTTTTGCCTATAAATTCACACTACTACTTTAGTATTAATTTCTATGTCTGTTAACACATGGCCCCATGCAAGCTGGTGACAAAACGTACATATTTCTTGTTTTTGTCCTTTGTCCACACAATAATGCTTTGCCTTAGTTGGGAACTGTATCTTCTCCCTGAACTGCTGACTACAGACTAATAATAGAAGTCCTTCAAATTCTCCACCTGACTTTTGAAGTGTCACCTTGTCAGTCAACGTGTTTGATACTTTCCTTTCCTGAAAACTCTGGGCCATCCCTGGTGCTCATTAGAGTGGAGAGCAGTGTGTTATTGGGCTTCACTGTGATTCTCATTTGCTAAGGAAGATGACAAATGCTTGTAGTTTTAGGGAGTCCTTTCTGAACCTCCCTCAGGCACCAATTGCTTATTCAGACCTCAGGAGTTAAGTACTCTTGGGGGAATTACATCCTAATAAACCAGTTCATGATCAGGGAAGGCAAAGGAGAGAGACCAACTGCCCTTGACCCCTTGGGATGTCCTCTATGATAAAGGGCAGCCCGAAGGAGAGCCACTAAGGTCAGAACTCAATGTTTAGAACCATCCAAAGGGATACCACAAAGCAGTCAGGCTGATTCTGCGCTCATTACCCATTTTAGCTGGTCAACTAGAATGAAATAGAGAAATTCTGACACACCATTGCTCTCCAAATGACAGGATGTCTCTTTTCCACACTCTTCTAATTGGATTCGTGAAGATCCTTCTTACATTCTCATTTTCTCACCCAGTCTTCTCTAAGAAGGCTCCCTTTCGTTTCACTTCCTGTCTTGTATTACCTTGTATTCTCTGTGCTTTCTGCTCTACTCGCTTAGCTGCTTTGTCTTTTCACTTCACCTTTCTGGTAGAGACTGTCATCTTCTCTTCAACTGCTCAAGTCCTGGACTTAGTTCAGATTTTGTCTCCACCAGAATTGTTTCTGAGTCTCTTAGTGCACTGGGATGAACAAACCTCGAGGAAGAGAGGAAAGTCTTTGTTCTCTCCCTCTCCATTTTTAATCTGTACCCTGTGCCCAGAAAAATATATAAATCTGATTAACTGGATCTGAGGGTGGTATCATTTTACTTCCTAAAGGATAATTTTAGATATTCCATTGTGCCTCTTTTCTATTCTTACAGCAAGACGGGGTCTTGGAAATGACCCAATATGGTTTCTAGGAGCTACTTCTTTCTCTTGAACTGTTCCTTGTATACTCTGAGGTTATAGTTCTGAGGTAGGTCTGCAAGGTCTGGGATAAGTGACCAGTGAATTTCAAAGGGATATGTGCCTCATGCTTGGTCTTGGCTCTGTGCTTCTCTTTCCCTTGTAAAGGCAGTCTTTAAAAAAAAAAAAAAATCTTTTTTTTTTTTTTTAAAGAGAGAAAAAACAATAAAAACAATACAGAATTTCAAAACAAGATGACAGGAAATTAACAATGGTTATTATACTGCATATTGTTATCTTCAAAGTAATTGCTCAGATTACCAGATACAGGCATGCAAATTTGATCAAACAATATAAACACTAACTGTTCCTTTCAGTGAACTAATAGAAACATTAGCCAGAGCAATTAGACAAGAGAAAAGGAATTATGATAGGAAAGGAAGAAGTGAAATTATCATTATTCACAGATGATACTCTATACAAAAGACCACCAAAACTCCACCAAAAGACTCCTAAAATTACTAAGCAAATTCAGTAGCACAGCTGGGTGCAAAGTCAACACTCGAAAATCAATAGCATTCCTGTACACAAACAACAAACTCACTCAGAGGGAAATTAGGGAAACCACACCCTCCACAATAGCGTCCAAAAAAATCTAACAAAGGAAGTGAAAGACCTATATATTGAAAATTACAATACTCTGAAGAAGGAGAACAAAGAGGATTTCAGAACATAGAAAGATATCCCTTGCACATGGATAGGAAGAACCAACTTTGTGAAAATGGCCATACTTCCAAAATTGTTATACAGATTCATTGCAATCCCAATGAAAATATCTTTAGCATACCTCACAGATCTAGAGAAAACATTCCTAAAATCCATTTGGAGCAAGAAGAGACCTATAATAGCAAACGGAATGCTGGCAAACAAAGGTAAAGCCAGAGGCATCACAATCTCTGACTTGAAATTATACTACAAAACTTCTGTGATGAAATCAGCATGGTATTGGCAAAAAAAAAAAGCCAGACTTGAGGATCAATGGAACAGATTAGAAGAGGCAGACACAACTACAAGCACACTCAGCCACCTTACCTTTGACAGAGGGATCAAACATTTTACTGGAAGAAAGATAGCTTCTTTAAAAAATGGTGCTGGTAAAATTGGCTTTCCACGTGCTGAAAATTAAAACTGTCTATCACCATGAACTAAAGTCAAAATGGATTGAATATCTAAATATTAAAACAGAAACACTAAATCTACTTGAAGAGAAAGTAGGCAGAAACCTTGAAGACATAGAGGTAGGCAGAGAGTTCTTGTACAAAAACCAAACTGCACGGGAAATACTTCAAAGAATCAACAACTCGGATCTAATCTTATTGAAAAGTTTTTGTAAATCAAAAGGCAGTCTCTTTCACATCGTCAGTAATCCTATACCTTTTAAAATACCACTAGAAGTATTTGGTGGAAAGAGCAGCATTTGAAGCCAGACTATCTACAAGCATTTAAGAGAACCATTTAATTTCTCTGTGCTCCAGTTGCCTTATCTATACTGTGAAGGTGAGTACAGTGCTAGTGCCTTAGGATTATCTGGAAAATTAATTGAAAGGATGTTTCCAAAAGGCTGACAGCAGTGCTTAGAACACAGTAAACATGCAGCAAATGTCAGTCCTCTTCATCATCATCATTTACACCCCTGACCACATCACTCATAATTTCATCACAGACCTTAGATTTTGCCTTGTCACAGCACAGTTTGCATATATATTGCATATATATCTATATTTTAACCTCCATTTAAAAAAAAATTTACTGCCTGTGAAAATTATATGATGCTGGATTTTATTTTGGGGAACTGGTAGCCCATTTAATACATCTTAATTTCAATCCCATTTCCTCTCTTTCCCTTTTCTCCTTCTATCTAATTGTCCACTCCCTTATCTCCAGAAACCTGCTTTCCGGATTCCTGTCCTCTCTCCTATACTGTATGTATGTATGTATGTATGTATTTTTAGGTTTCTCACATAAGAGAAATCATGTGATATCTAACTTTCAAAGTCTAGCTAATCTCACTAATGTGATGGTTTCTCATTCCATCCACTTTCCTGCAAATGAAATGATTCATTCTTCATCAGTAATCCTTTGCATATATACACCATATTTTGTCTATCCATTGATCTGTTTTCGGGCCTCATGGTAGGTTCTATTTCTTGGCTATTGTAAACTGCACTGTTGTGTACATGTATCACTATAGCATGCAGTCCTTAATTGCTTTGGGAATATGACCGAGGATGAAAGAGCTGAATCAAATAGTATTCCTATGTTTAGACTATTGAAGAATCTCCATCATGATTTCCATAGTAGCCGTACTGGTTTATATTCTCACCAACAATGTGAGAGACTTCCTTTTCCCCTAGCATCCTCATAGACATTCTTTTTTTGTTCTTGTTTTATTTTTATTCTTGTATTTTGTATTGCTGATATCTGTCCTGACTGGAGTGAGATGAAATCTCATTGTAGTTTTAATTTGCATCTCTCTGATAGCTAGAGATGCTGGACAATTTTTCATACAGTTTTTGATCATTTGAACTTTCTTTTGAAAAGTATATATTCAGCTCATTAGCCCATTTTTTAATGAGTTTCTTATTTTATGGGGGTTAATTTTTAAATTAGCTTTAATTTTTAAAGTTCTTTATATGCTCTGGATATTAGTCTTCTTTCAGAACAGTAAATAGCAAAGATTTTCTCTCCTTCAAAGTGTCATCTCTTCCCTCAGTTCACTGCTTCTTCTGATGTTCAGAAACATTTAAATTTGATATATTCTCACTAATTGATTAATGCTATAATTTCCTGTGGTTTTGGAATCCCATTCAAAACCTGAGTCTACAGCTTCAAGTGTTTCTCCTATGTTGTCATCTGGCAGCTTCAAGTTTCCAGTTCTTTATCTATGACTTTGGTCCAGTTTGATTTCATTTTAGTATAGGGTAAGAGAGAAAGCCGTCCTTTCAGTTTTCTGCATATTTTTCTCCAGTTTTCCTCTCAGCAGTTGTTAAAGAGACTCTCCTCCTCATGTATGAGGTTTTGATTCCTTTGTCAAAAATGAGTTGCAGAAGGGTGCTTGGCTTTAGTTGTATGTTTTCTATTCTATGACACTGGTCTGTATTTCTATTTTTGTGTTGGGAACATGCTGTTGTTGATATGGCTTATCATAGGCTTGAAGTCTGGTATAGTGATGCCTCCAGGATTGACCTATTTGCTCAGGATTGCTTTAGCTAGTCTGTTTTTTTTCTGCTGCCAGACAAATTCACTGTTGGTATTTTAATAAGAATTGCATTGAACCTGGACCTCTTTCAGTAACATGGCCATTTTAACAATATCAATTCTGCTGATCCAAGTACAAGGGAGGTCTTCAATTTCTTTTTTTTCTTTTCTTTTTTTTTTTTTTCTTTTCTTTTTTTTTTTTTGAACAGGGACGTCACACTTGCCAGGTAGGTACCTTGCCACTGAGCTGTATTCCTGGATCATGTCCTCAATTTCTAGAGTCATCTTCAATTTCTTTCTTCAGTTACCTCCTTGGTTGTGTTAATTTCTGAGTACATATGGTATTTAATTATTTTAGAAACGATCAATGGAAATACTTTTCTGAATTCTCTTTTCATGGGTTCATTTTTTGTGCACAAGAATACAATTGCTTTTTGTGTATTAATTTTATATCCTGCCACTTTGCTGAATTTATGTAGTGGATAGAAAAGGCTTTTGGTGATGGTTTTCAATCTTCGATAATCGGCAAAGAGGGGTAGCGCAGTTAGGTGACTCTGAGTCAAATCCGCACAGAAGAAAAAAGCCAGGAGGGAATGCAGAGACCTAGATCCTGCATCGTTCATCTCCACATCATCTCCACCTAGAAAGGGGGATATTCAACTAACCCTCGGAGGAAGCCATGCTGAGAGTGTAGTGCACTGCTTATGAATCAGAGAAAAGAATGGAGTAGTTGGACTTCTTCCTTTTTTATTTGTATCCATTTTATTTCTGTCTCGTCTCATTGCTCTTGATAAGATTTCAAGAAATATTTTAAGCAAGAGAGATGAGAGCAAACACTCTTGTTTTGTTCTAGACTTTAGAGGGAATTCTTCCAGTGTTTCCTCATTTAGTAGTACATTAACTGTGGATTTGTTATATACTGCTTTTATCAGTTTGAGGAAAGACTGTCCTATACCTGTTGTCAACAGGGTTTTCATCCTGGAGTGGTGCTTGATTTTTTTGTTATTGTTTTTAAAAATCTTTTTATTTTAATTACTACAAGTACAGAATAATAAAGAGTTTTTTAAAAACACTCTTCTGTGAAAAAGACAAAATTCTATAACAAAACAATTACAGTGTAACAATGTTTAATGTACTGTGTATCATGATCTTAATAGGATGTCCAAAATATTACTCAGATTACAAGTCATAAACAATAAAAGATTCTTTCCTACAAAGGAGAAATAAGCAATAAAAGGACAAAACTTTCTCTTCAGTGAACAAAAAAAACTAGTAGTATAAATGAAATAATTTAGCATTTATTTTAAAATATTTTTGAAATAACAGAATAGATAATATAGGAGAGTTATTTGATTTCTCCTTCCTTGTATTTATCTTCTAGTTCATTCTCTCTCTCCCCCTCTGTCCTCTCTTCCCTCTCTTTCCTTTTCTCCATCTCCTCCAGCTTCTACCTCTTCTCCCTCACCTCTTTCTCCTTGCAGGACCCCAAGGACATATCTTTCAAAATTAAATTCATTTTTGTAACTCCCTTGAGAGTGTTCTTTTTAAAAAATTTTTACTTTAAAGAAAATAGTACAAAAAAACAACAATAGCAAAATACAATCAAAACACAGCAAGGACATTAAAAATGATATGGTATTTCAAACTAAATGACAGGGATCAACAGTGGTTGTTATATTACACATTGTTATGTTCACTGAAGTTGCTCAGATTGCCAGATGTAAGAATAGAAGATTGATCAAACCATTAAAGGGAAAAAGAAAATAATAATTTAAAAGAACATGAGGGATAACACATAGTTTCACTAGACAGGATTGTAGGAACTCACCAATGGTTGTTATACTGCAAATTGTTGTTGTCACATAAGTTGCTCAGATCACCAGATACAAGCATGTCAAATTGGTCAAAATATTAAAAAAAAAAAAGAAAAACTTTTAATCATTAACGGTTCCCCTCAACAAATCATCAGACACCAGCAGTACAGTTATGCCAACAATTAATACATATATATAATGCTTTAGTACTTTTTTTTCTTCTTTGCCTCATCCAAGTTGTTCCTTCCTTTGAGCAATTTCTTTCCCTTCCTTATTATCTATTGTACATTTTGGATTTTATTTATTCTTTCATGTTCTTACATCAGGGAGACAATCTGATGTTTACACATGTAGGTCCAATTTATTTCACATATGAGGTGGTCTCTAGTTGCATCCATTTACCTATAAAAGTTTTGAGATTATCTTTTTTATA
>NW_004955408.1:7281656-7323156 GCF_000276665.1 Chinchilla lanigera | reverse complement strand
CCACTTTATCTTTGACAAAGGGGCCAAACATGTTAACTAGAAGAAAGATAGCCTCTTTAACAAATGGTGATGGAAAAATTGGCTTTCCACATGCTAAAGACTAAAACAAGACCCATGTTTATCACCATGCACTAAACTAAAGTCAAAATGGGTCAAAGATCTAAATATCAAAACAGAAACACTAAATCTACTGGGACAAAAGTAGGTAAAACTCTCAAAGACATAAGGGTGGGCAGAGAGTTCATGAACAAAAACCAAACTGCATGGGAACTTCTTCAAAGAATCAACAACTGGGAATCTTATCTTAATGAAAATTTTCTGCACATCTAAAGAAATCACCAACAGAGTAAAAAGAAAATCCAAGAATTGGGAAAAAATTTTATCCAACTGCCCCCTCAGACAAAGGACTCCTATCTAGAACATATAATGAATTTTTAAAAATCAGGCCTCAAAAATTCAAAGACCCAATCCAAAAATGGGCATCTGAGATAAATACATACTTCTCAGATGAAGAAATACTTAAAAGCAAATACATATATGAAAAAAAATGTTCATTATAATCAGTTATTTGAGAAATGCAAAATAAAACAACACTGAGATTTCATCTAACCCCTCAAAGAATGGCTATCATTAAGAAATCAACCAATGACAAACGCTGGAGAGGCTGTGGGGGAGAAGGAACACTTCTCCACTGCTGATGGGGGTGTCAATTGGTGAAACCACTGTGGAAATCAGTTTGGAGATTCCTCACAAAGCTAGGGTAAGACGTCCCACTTAACCCAGCTATTTCCCTTCTGGATATTTTTCAAGAAGAATTTAAAAAGCCATACCATAGTGATATATGTGCACCCATGTTTACAGCAGTGCAATTTGTCATAGCTAAATCTTGGAAACAACCCACATGCCCATCAACTGAGGAATGGATAAAAAAGGCTTGAGAGTGTTTTTAATGGTTTTGTTTTTAATATGATCATATCTGTAACATTTGCCAATTCTGGTTCTGAACCAAGAGTGCATATTAAAACCAGTCAAAATCTTTCAAAGTAGGCTCTCCAAACATCATAGGATCCCCAAGTAATTGTGACCACATCCAAGAGAGAATCATTATTTTAGAGAGTGGAGATGACAACCCCAAGGCATGCCAAGAGTGTTTCAGTAGAATTTTTGGTGATTGATTTTGTAAGGGGCTTTTAAAGTACAATTGAGATGATCATGTATTTTTTCTCCTTTTTTCTATTTATCTAGTATATTATGTTTACTGATTTGCGTATGTTGGACCAAGCTTTGCATCTCTGGGATAAAGCCAACAATCTTCTTGATGTAATATTTAATGCTGTAGGTGAGGATCTTATTGAACATTTTGCATCTCTGTTTCTCAAGAATATGGTCAGTGGCTTTCCTTTATTTGTTGCATCCTTACCTGGTTTTGTTATGGGTATAAAATTTGTTGTATTTTATGGAAATATATTTTTATATTTTGTATATTTATTTCTAAATAATTTTTTATCACATAGAAATGTTTAAAGAGTAGTGATGTTTGTAACGGTCTGGTGGAATTTAGCAATAAATCAATATGGACTTGATCTAACTTTTCCTGCATGTATAGTTTTAATTCCTGCTTCAATCTCATTGCTTGTTAGATTTCTCATGTCTTCTAGGCTCATTTTTGATAGGTCATATGTGTCTAGGAAGTCATCCTTTCTCTCCAGATTCTCCAATTTGTTAGAATATATGATAATTTCTGATGAACTTTTGGATTTTAGTGGTGTCTGCTGTGATTTTGCCTTTTGTACTTCTAATTTTTCTAATGTAGGCATTCTTTCTTTTGGTAAATTTGGCAAAGAGCTTATCAACCTTCTTTATCTTTTAAAAGAACCCATCTTTGGTGATCCTTTGTATTTTTTTTACTTTCAAGTTTATTAATTTCTTCTCAGATCTGTATTATTTCTTTTCTTCTATTGCTTTTGGGTTTCATTTGTTCTTTCTTGTCTAAGCTATTTATTTGGAGTTGCTCTGTTCTTTTAAAATAAGCATTCATAGCTATAAACCTCCCTCTCAGACTTAGTTCCTGTGTGTCCCACAGATTCTGATACATAGTATTTCCAATGCCATTAGAGTTCACAAATTTTTAAATTTCTTCTGTAATTTCTTCTGCAACCTATTGATTATTTAAAAGTGTATTGTTCAACCCCCACTTTCCTTAATGTTTGTGGCTTCTTTTGCTGTTGATTTCTGGTATAATTCCAAGGTCATCTAACAGAACGCATGAGATCATTTCAATTTTTTATATTGATTGAAACTTGCCTTAGGAGATAAATCTATGTTCTATTTTGAAGAAGTTTCCATGAATTGCTGAAAAGAAAGTGTATTCTGCAGTGTTGGGTGAAATGCCCTATAGGTATCAATTAAATGTGTTTAGTCTATGTTGTAGTTCCATTTTGCAGTTTCTTTATTGAATACTTTTGTCTAGTTGATCTATCCATTTGTAATAGTGAGGTGTCAAAGTCCCCACTGTGATTGTGTTGAGCTCTCTCTGTCCTTTTATGTCAAGCAGTGTTTTTTTTTATGAAATTGGGTGTGCCAACATACAGCTTGTAGTTTCAATTGTTATATCTTCTTGATAAATTGTTCCCTTTACCGATATGTAGTGTCTTTCTTTGTCTTTTCTGATCAGTTTTGGTTTGGGAGATATGACTATAGCTAATCTTTCCTGCTTTTGGGTGCCAGCTGCTTGGAGTATCACTTTCTATCCTTTTCCTCTCAGTCTCTGTATCTCTTTGCAGATGATGTATGTTTCTTGCAGAGAAGATATGGAGGGCTGTGTCCTATTTTTTGATCTGTCTGCCAATCTGCATCTTTTTAATTGGAGAGTTAAGACCATTTACCTTCAGGGTTAAAAGGGCTCTACTATTTCCTATCATTTGGTGGTTTTCTGGTGTTTAATTCTTTTTTATTGTTTACTCCTCTTCCAATGAGCTTTACTGTTTCTCTTTGTCTTAGAATTGCTGTCTTCTTGCTCTGCGGGTCCTTTTAAGTATTTTTGCAATGCTGGCTTGGTGGTCCCAAATTTCCCTAGGTTATACATATGTGGAAGGTCTTTATTTCTCCTTTAATTTTTTAGGATAGTGGTATAGCATATCAGAATCTGGATTGGTGATCATTTTCTTTAAGGCTGTGGAGAACTTCATTCCATGCCCTCCTGTCCTTTAGAGTTTCTGTTGAAAAATCTGCTGTTACACTGACTGATTTGCCCCTGTAAGTGATTTGGCTTTCTCTCTCTCTCTGCCTTTTTCTTTGTTTTGTACTTGTAGCATTTCATCTGTCATGTGTAATGGGGAGGTCTTTGTTTAGTTATGTCTTTTGAGGTTCTAAATGCCTTCCTCATTTTGGTGTCCATCTTATTTCTTGGCTTGGGGAAGGTTCCTGCCATAATTTTGAATTATTTCTTTCGGATTTATCCAGGAACTCTTGTGTAGTCTCTTCAGTGTTGATTATTCTTTTTCTCTTTGGCCCTTCCTGAATGTTTTAGCACCTGTACCCTACCTTCAACTCCTGATACTATTTTTTCATTCTGATCTATTCTCCTACCTAGACTTTCAACTGAAATTTTTCTTTGAGTTGTTCAGGTTTTCATTTCCAGGATTCCTGCTTGGTTCTTTTTCAGAGCTTTCTTTACTGAAATGGTCTTTCATGACCTTTATTGTTATGCTTAATTCACTTAACTGCTTATTTATATCTTCTTTAAAATCACTGATCATTCTACTAAATGCTTTGTTCACCTTCCTCTTTGTCTTTCCTTGGTTTTCATTGATAATTTTAACTATCAGTTTTTTAAATACTTCAGAACTTCATCAATTTCACTATCTGTTTTTGAGGAATTAAGTATTTTGGAGGCATCTGGTTGCCTTGTTTTCTCATTCTGGTTGTTTAAGGTTTGCAGAACACTTTGATATAATGTCTTTTCCACTGTTGTGTGGAGTGGTTTGTTTTGTTTGTGTTCTTTCTTTTTTTGGGAGGGGTAAGTGGTTTGTCCTTGGTTGCTGGATGTCTCATGTGAAAATTTCTGGTAAGTCTACTCTGGGGTGTTGCTTCAGTCTCTACCACTGCCTTGAGTGGAGGCAGTAACTGGCAATAACATCAATAATTGAGAAGCTCACTGCAGATTATCAGACACTTAAGAACTTGATGTGCATGGTGTCTACCATCACATCGACTCAGAGTAAGAACAGTGAGTAATATGGCATAGTAGGCTATACCAAATTAAGCATGATGAGATTCAGAGTATTTCAAACAGTATATAGGTAAAAAAGAAGACGAGATTGGAGGGAAAAAGGAAAGGGAAGAATGAAAATAATAAAAAAATTGAGAAAGTGTGAAGAGTAGAATGACAAAAGGAAGTATGTGGGAAGAAGTCAAGGGTAGAGAAAAGAAGCACAAATGGGGAGGTAAGGGAGGAGAAAATGGGATTATATCCAGATGTTGATCCAACAGTTTTACATATTCTTAAGGGGCACTGTTGATGTGAGAGTATAAGACAAAACAAAATACTGCTATGGAGTTAAAGCAGAAAACTGTTATATTTAGCCATACCTACATATGCATATATAAAATGCCCTTATTAAAAAAATCAATTAGCCATTGTTATGGTTTCTGTCTGGGTGTCCCCCCAAAGCCTCATGCAGTCATGGGGCAGGCTTCCAGAGTTTATGATTGATCCATGGTCCAATGCTGGGGTTATGGCTCTGAGTGCTACACCTGCCCTGGGGCAGGTAGTTTGCATACACTGTAAGGGAGAGGAAGAGACTGCTTACCACTGCTCCTCCCTTTTGCTCTTGCTTCTTTTGCTGTTTTCTGCCACGATGAACTGTTGCCCTCTGCCATGTGCCACCCTGTGCTGGCAGCTGATTATAGACTGAAATTTCCACAAACTGTGAGCTAAATACAGCTTTCCTTCCTTAATTCTGGGCATCAGGTATTTTGCCTCAGCAGCAGGAGAAAAGTAACTAAGACACCCATAAAGATGTAAAATGGTAAGATATAAAAGAAAAGACACAGAAGGGAAAAATAGGGCAGTTGTCCTGCTTTGTTGACAGGGATCCCTGCAGTTTTTACCGGGGCTCTCTTTAGCCTACAGTATTGGGGGGCATCTGCTGTTCATAGACTCTGAGGCTGCACATTTACTCCTAGTGCATTTTGGCCCAGGTATTTGACACTGTCAGGGCCTTGCAAAATTCTTCATGCTGTCGTACTTTCTCTACCTCTGGAACTCTCTGCTCCCTTGTCTCAGCTATCCCAAACCTCTGTGTTTCCAGTGGCATTTGGGGGTGAGGGAGGAGGTTTTCTCAGCCAGCACAAAGCGATTCTCTACCCTCTCGATGCCTCAGGTCCTAGATGCCCTTGACCTCTGAGCTTATCTTTAGCACATGTTTCCCCCTGTCCCCAGAGCCCAACAGGCGGAACCAACGTTGCCTCCTTTGTTACTTGCTGCTCCTGTCCCCAACTCAGTCCTCTAAGAATGGCTCAGACTCCTGATCTGCTCTGGTAATGCAGTCCATGAACAAGGAAACTCTGTCAGACCCTAGGCTGTGTCCTGGAGGGGAAACCCCGTGGCTTGCCTGGCACTGTAGGCCAGCAGTGGCATCTTAGAGACAAAGGCCCAAACTGCACCCCAAGGCCCACTGATTTTTCACAGAGTGCCGATACTGCAATTTAACCTGAACACTGAGATTTTAGTTTAGAAAAAAGAAAACACCAACTCTTACATTAACATCTTCTGTTTTAAAAGAAAAAAACTAAGAAAACACGTGCCATAGGCTTGCCACCACTACTGCAGGCAGTGGTATCTGGGGAGAGTGCCACGCTGTGGCTGTCTCATTGCCTTCATCTACTAAAAGTTTTTGTGCATTTCACAGAATGGCTTGGTCCCTGGAATCTGAGCTGGGAGCCTAGCTTATGAAAAATGCAACACTTTCATATTATCACAGATGCCATGCCTTGTCTCATAGGGCAAATGGGCAGCTTCATGGCCCTTGTAGTCCATGGTATCGCCATACCTGTGATGGGAAAAGGGCTCAGGTTGGGGGATGGTTTCATTTCTTTTCCAAGCTTTCCCTTTTTCTGAACTTCATCTGTTCACTGTCATACTTGGGTTGTACTCCTGTGGATATTGTGTCTAACACCCTATGGATCTGACCCTGAGTGACCTGGTGTATCCCCTGAAGCTCTTTATTTATTTATTTATTTTTGTTTTAAAGAGAAAAAAGATAAACAATGAGACAGGTTAGTAGGACAGTAACAATAGTGGGCACATTCGGGGTACTGCGTCCTTAGTGCCACCATACTCCCTCTCTCAAATCCATTTTCTTAGTCATAAAAAGGATCTGAAGTGTATCAAGGAGAAGAACAGATCAGCTTGTTGGTGAAACTGTGGCATGAACGATCATGTCACACACTTCAGGACTGAAATAGACCTTGGAAAAGATCAGCTTAAAATTCCTCAGGAACCCAAGACTCAGAACAGAGAGGAAACCCCCGAGCCCTCCAATCTGCAGAGAAAGAAGCGGGAGAACTCAGTCATTGGAGGCACACTACTGCAAATCCTTTTGCTTTCCAGTGCGGACTTGGAGAAGTCTACTATAAACATTGTAGACCAGTGAGACTCTGGAGGGTTTCAAACTTAAAGGTGATGTTTACTTTTGTCTCCAAGATAAGAAGCAGCATGTTAATCTAAATGTTCCTCCAAATGGCTATATTTCTAATTTAATAGACCTATGGCTCTCATGTATTAATTAAGAAACCAAGTTCCCCATTGAAAGGAAACCTTACAAGGCATTCTAAATAAATGTAAGGCCCGCGCTTTGCTTCCCTACTGAGTAATTAGTTTCATTTGTTTAGGATAGGGCAGGCCAGCAGGTTCACAACATGACGCATGTAATATAACACATGTAGCAACAGATCGCGTTGCTCTATTCTTTGCGGTTCTCTCTGTCCATGTTCTTACCAACACTCTTTACACCAAGAATCGTTTCCCATCACAAGATTAAGTTCATTTTCCCAGTGACTAAATATTTGTGAAGACTTTTTAAAATTACAGCTGACTGATAGCTGAAAGGGTGACCTTAAATTATTTCCCTAGTATTCATTAAACACTAACAGATGTCTTATAAATTTCATGGGTTTCTTCCAAGTGCCCCATCACCAGTGGCATTGACTTTGTGGTGTTCAGATTATTATTTTGTTAATCGGGGTTTATTGCACAATCAGTAATTAAGACACCTAGACCAAAGGCGTTTTCAGAACTCAATTGGGATTTAGGTAAAACAGAACATCTCAGCAGGAGTAAACAAAGTACATATAAGATATGTCTTCTGCACGCGGATATCAACAATTAATAAAGACTCCCAAGAAGAAGCAAAATTAAAGCCTTGGGAAAAAATCATTCTCTTGTACTCAAAAATTCTGTGCAGCAATTTGAGAGCAGGTGGTGCCCCTACTACCTGTAAGTATCACACTAGCCTTATTGCACAGGATGTAACCTTGTGTGGGAAAAGATTTTGAGTAGTCTGGAGAAAAATCAGCTCTCAGCCATTGACTGTGTCTAGTACTAATGTTCTAGGTCACGTCATACCACATCTCCCACCATTAACAACTAAAGATAATGACAAAGTATATTTTAAAATTCCCCTTAACACTTTTGTAAAACTGAAACATGATGAAGATCAAAGATCTTCAGGCTAAGATCAAAGACATCATAGGATCTCAAAATAATAAGAAAGTGCTGTAGGCTCATTTGCCCATCTAGAAAAAATAGAGCTAAAGTCAAAGCCTTGTATTTCACACCTCTGGAGACAAGAAGTGAGAAGGAACACCAGTTTAAGGTGGGCGGTCTGAGCAATATTGCACATGGATGTAAGTGAGGCAAAGCAGAATAAATCCGTCCCGGGCTGGGGTGATTGTCACCTCTGTGAGCAGATTGGGGTGATATGGAGGTGAATAGGACCTTAACCCATCTCTGGAAGCTAGTACATGTCACACTGGTCCCCTAGTGAAACTGCATTTCAATTTTACATTATAAATAGAACTCCAAAAATCCCTTGAATTTGGTTTAAAATAGTTTTTGATCTCAAAATCTCCAAATGTAAGTCCAAAAGAAATCAGAATTCTCCTTGGAGGAATGTTCTTTTGTTCTAGGTCCTTAGAAATCCCTGCAAATCATTTTTCTGAAGCCAATAACCAGCACATAATCCCAGGTAAAAACCCCACTCCCAACAACAAGACTTTCAAGAGTAGGAAGGAGCAGAAGCAATAGCCCTAGGCATGAAGTCCCACTAATTAGACAAAAGAGTTTATCAGATTCAGGTGATGAAACAACTAAGGTTAACATATTTAATGAAAAGAAATGACAAGCTTGAAAGTACAAATAATGAAAAATTTTAATTAGTACATTAAAGAATTTTTACAATTTAAAAAAATGCTAAACGGTATAACTAAAAAAATCCACTAATGTGGCAGCAAATTATATGCAGTTGAAGAAAAAATGAATGAGAGATGAATGGGAAAAATATGCAGAATTCAGTAGGGGAAAACAGAAAGCAAAAATCAGGCAGATTATTAATAGCTGGATAGAGGAGAGGGCAAGTCTGCCCAGTTTACTTGGCAAGTGAGGGGCAGATGGGTCAAGAGGAAAAGAGAATGGTACAGGGACCACATCTGAGAAGCTAATGACTTAAAAAGTGTCTGTAGGCCATTAAAAATGTTCAGTACCAGCATGAGCCGGATGTGGTGGCGCATGCCTGTAATCCAAGCATTGGAGAGGCTGAGGCAGGAAGATCGTTGCCGGTTCAAGAACAGCCTGGGCTAAAAAGTGAGCTCAAGGGCAGCCTGAACTGCATAGCAAGACCCTGTCTCAAGAAAAAAAAAAGAATGCCAGCAAACTTGAAGCTAAATTTGAATAAATTGCTTCTACTCAAACTGTGGTTACTTATACCTCTCTCCGCTCTTCTGACTGCTTCTCACCAGAAAAAGTCAACCATCCATAAAGAAAATTCCTCCCATCCCATTCTTCTAGTGCAGGCAACCTCACTTGCTGCAGTTTGATGACGCCTTCCTTCCATGTTCCCTGTTCGGATAACTGGTGTGCGCCCTTCTCTCTTTCAGAAATTCCCTTACCATCCGAACACAACAAAAGAAACCTGGAAAGTTGAAATTCTAGAGACCAAGATATCTCTGAAGTAAAAGGATCTATATTGAAGCATAAGAAATGCTACAACAACAATAACAACAAAATCTACAGGGGAAATATTCCCTAAGCAACCAGCCACACAGCTACATAGCAATTGCAAAATAAATAAATAAATAAATAAATATGCTGAATATTAAAAAAATGGTTTTATAAAATTTGGAAGAATAAAGCACCCATTGCTTATTTTGAATGTATTCTGGTTATAGAAAAGGGAGGCAGGACAGTGTGAAGCAGGCAGTATTAGGGTAGGAAACACCCACTTAGGAGGGGTGCTCATCCTGTCTCGGTTGGGGTTGTAAACAGAATGTGATGAAATCTAGATAGTCTTCTCTTGAGGTTTTCAGTCAAGGGTTGGAACAAAGTTCAGGAGTGTGGAGCTGTTTTGGTTTTGGTGTGGCCTGAAGCTATTAACTGTAGGGCTTCTCTATTCTTTCAGTCCCTTGTAAGGTGGATTGTAATTACATTTAGGCATTCCAGAATTTTTTTATCAAACAAGCAATGTACAATATTTGACATATAAGGAAAGAGTCACAGTGGTGACAAACCCATGGCACTCATGCTTTTTGAAAGCTCTGTCAGTGTGTTTTCTTTTAATGCATGTATTGTTATTTTTCAAACTAAAACCTCAGTATCCAGGTTTAATTGCAGTGCTGGCCCTTTGCGATAAATAAGTGGGTTTAGGGCTGCATCGTGAGCCCTCAGTCTCTGAAGGTTTCACTGTCACTGATGTAGGAGCTCTGCAACTCACCAAGAGGGTTACTTACCTGCAACGCATGGAATTTCCAGCAGAGCAATTTAGTATCCTAGAAAAAAACGGTTTTGTCATCTATAAAGAGGAGATGATCATAGTGCCTACAAAATAGTGTTCCTAGGAATAACAAACTGGTATAAAATGTCTTGTCTGGTGTCTTGCTCGGCTTATAGTCAGTATATATTCTCTGAATAAGTAAAAATGGGGTGCAGTTATAACCCTGATTTCTGAGGTCCATTGGTGTGTGTGCAGAATTAGCATGCAAAGCAATGAAGATCATAAAATGCTGTGGAAACTGTAGCCTTTCCCACATAAGATAGCTTTAATATTTAAGAAAATCTCACAAGTGGCATTGATGTGAAAGGGTTTGAGGAGGTGGGGGGAGTACAATTGATGAAGTAAGTAGGTTCACCCATCCGTCTCTGAACTGCTCTTTGATAGGCTCCGCGCACATAGTTGTACACATTGTTGCTTTCCTTGAGCCAGATCACCTGGAAGAGACTTGTTTTTCTTTGTTTGCATAAAGACAGTCATCTCATGTCTCTATTCGCCAACTTAACCTGGCCTTATTAATCAGTGAATTATTAACTCCATCTCCTCATCACTTGCCTAACTCCAACTTGGTTTGAGCACCTGTCCTTCAGTAAGCTTCCTTGGAGCGCTCAAGATGATTTGGGTTTGGACAAAAGAAGAATAGGTGATGGAGTTAGTAATTCACTACCAAGACCAAATTAAGTTCAAAAACTCTCACAGATGCAAAACACACACAAATGTAATCAATGACATTCATAAACAATCAGCTCTGAAAGGGGCAGAGGAATGTTCTGGACCAGTGGTCCCCTCGATATAACAGCATGGGGTTGTAGGGATAAGGGAGACCCATTTCCCTACCTGATGGAGCAAACCAGGACTGCAAGGGACTAAGTTCATAACAGCATAGGTAGGGCTGAACAGGGAGTTTAGGGAAAAGGCTTCTTTGGGGGCAGACATTGTTTGATGCTTTTGTTTTGGTTTACAGGAACAAATAAACTTCTACTTGCTTATGTTTCAAATGGGTCAGAAACAGATTTTGGAGTTCAAAATTTGAAAATAAGAAAAACCTTTCTTCCTGTAATTGAATAGGTTCTCACATGCCACATAAGATTCTCTAGATGAGACACTTTAAATTCAAACTCAAGGTCCGGGGATATATCTCAGCAGCACAAGTGCCTGCCTGGCAAGCTCAAGGTCCTGAGTTTGATTTCCGGTACCAAAAAAAAAAAATTTTAAACTCAATACTTCCTGCCAATTCCCACACCAGTGGAGTAGAGGGAAGGTCTCCTTGCCAGGAAAGGGGAGGTGCTCCGCTGCTCCCAGCAGGCAGCGCTTAGAGGATTGCTGGAGATGAAGAGAGTGGGCATCACCACAAGTCTCAGGTCCCTTGGGTTGCTCAGGCCATCTTGTTCTGCTCTGACTACGATGTCAGTTGTGTCCAGAAGTTCTGCCTGATGCAATAGCCCAGAATCAAACATGCATCTTGCTCTGCGAGGATGCAGGAGGCTCACAAAGCTCTCTCTTCTAGAATGCTCCAATATATACCCATGACTCTGTCATGAGAAACCAGGTGCTTTAAACTGCATAAGTACAAGTAAACACAGGACAGTTTGCTTCAAGCAAAAAAAAAAACAAAAAAAAAACAAAAAACAAGCACACTCTAAATTTAAACAGCACTTGCAACTAAATTTAAGCTAGCATTCTCGGAAAAGGAAGCAACGTCTTGCCCATACCTTCAGGATTCAGTGGCCTCTCTGGTGGTCTAGAAAGTGTTTGTAGAAAAGCAACACTCACTAAGGGTCCATTCTCCATAGCAAAGAGTCTTCCCACTCCGCTGCTGATATAGAAGAAATGGAGGAATGAAAAGACTGTTTACTGAATGGTTAAGTTATGCCTAGAACTATGACAAATGTTTTGTATGAATTATTTGTGAGGCCCAAAGCATTTATATAAAAATGTCCTCTTATCCTAAGTTCAGAAATTAAGAGACGTCCCCAAATTTCAAGTGCTTAAAAGGTGATATGATTTAACAAATGTCTGTCTGTTTTTATGTGTTCATATTCTTTCCAGTAATTTTTCAATAATAAGTCATTAACAGTGATGATATTGTTCTCCAAATATTAACACAAAAAGGGTAATGTTTATCCAGGGAGATATCTGGTGTGGTTGAAAAATCCAGAGACTGTTCAAAATTTTCAAAAATTAATATAGTAGATATACAAAGCCATTCAGCTTCCTTAAAATACTCTCACTTGTTTAAATTATTTTCAAATTATGTCCTGCTTCTACATAAGAAGATAAGTGAAATAAATCGGACCCAGATGTATAGACATCATATTGTCTCCTTGGTGTAGGAAACTAAAAGACTAGGTAAAACTCAAAATGTACAGTAGATGATAGGAAAGGGAAAGAAATTTCTCAAAGGAAGGAATGACTGGCTTGAGTGAAAGAAGAAAAAAGAAAGAAACAAAACATAAATATATATATGAATAGCTGTGATGACTGTGCTGCTGATGTCTGATGGTGTATTGAAATGACAGTTAATGCTTACAATCTTTTCTGTTCTGATCGACTTTGCATGCTTGTGTCTGGTGGTCCGAGCAACTGATCTGAAGGTAACAATATGCAATGGAATTACAACGGTGAACTCCTACCATCTTGTCTAATGCAACTCTGTATTATCTCTACTGTTTTATCGAAGAATTATTTTCTTATTCCCTATAATAATTTGAGCAATCTTTCATTCTTACAACTGGTAATCTGAGCAGTGTAGGTGAGGATAGTGATATGTAATGTAAAAACCACTGTTGATTTGTACTATTTTGCCTAGAGACCCTGTATCACTTTGAATGTTCTTTGATTTGTTTATGCTTGTGATACTGGTATGCTGCTACAGTTCTATTTTGTTTGTTTGTTTCTCATTTATTACTCTCTTTAAAATAAAAAAAGAAAATAAATGTGTTTCATGGTCCTAAAGTGCCTTATAATGTCTCCGTGGATACCAAGGTACAATGAAATAAGGAAGTACACAGCCGTTGACCACGTATCTTGGGTTCAATGGCCAATTTCACAGAATAGCTAGAATCTGGGGGTCCTCCTGAATAGAGCGTCCTATTTTGGGATTGTAGGAAATGCACAGGTCATCTCTGAATGTGCCTTCTGCTACGAACAGCACCCAGGGGCTGGGTATGGGAGGAGCTAGTAGTTGTGTCACGCATCCCGTTTTCATGTTCAGCAGCTAGTTAAATTAGAAAGAGGAAAGCACAGACCATCCCAGTTATGAAAAGATTTTTCCAAAAAATGCTATTTCTCAGCCTTTTCCTTACTTCTGAACTGACCATACCAGTGTTTTCAAGAACGAGGAACTAGAATCATGTTTTTCAAAACCACTTGGAATGGCAGGGGTATTTTCATCACCAAAGGTACCAGAGGTACTAGGTTGTTCCTTATTTGATGCACGAAAACTCTCTTTTGTAGCTCAGCTTCAGGATCACTGTATGTGACGGTTACCCTTCTGTCAGCTTCCTTGGATCGGTAGGAAGTGAGTAAAGCACACTGCTGGGTCACCTATGAGCGCATTTCCAGAGACAATAGGCATATGGGACAATAAACTGATGGGGACAACTGTCCTGAATGTAGGTGGCACCACCCACTACACTAGGGGTCCAGATGGAAGAAAAGCAGATTGAGGAAGCCCCCTATGTGGGCACAGCTCTCCCGGCTTCCTTGCTGCCGTGCGGTGAGCAGCTTTCCTGTGCCAGGCCCCTTTGTCATGAATTTTCTTTCTTACCACAAGATAGAAACTTCGGAAACTGTAAGCCAAAATGAATGCTTCCTCCTTTAAGTTGTTTTTCTGTTATTTTGTCACAAGGACAGAAAGCTAACACTTTACTGTGGCTTGTATTTGCTAACTGTGTAATTTTACCATCTCCGAATTTCATGTGAGTTGAGAGCATATTGTCAAAGTTAATTATGTACAGATAAAACCCACCAAAACACCAAGAACATTTGAATATCTCCTGCTGATTGAGATGGCAACAGAAGTGATTTTCCCCCTCTGATACGCCATGCCTTTGGTACTTATTTGGTTAGAAAATTCTTACTTATATTGAGGATATTTTAGACCTTCAGTTGCTGGCAATTAGTGATATCCATGTCTTTGTTTGTGTGTTTGCTTTGTTTAGTTTTGTTTGTTCTTTGAGGCAGGGTCTTGCTCTGTGGTGCAGGTTGACCTTGAACTCACTATGTAGCACAGTCTGGCTTCAAACTCATGGCAATCCTCCTGCCTCAGCCTTCCAAGTGCTGGGATTACAGGCATGTGCCACCACGTCCAGTTTATCTGTGTCTTTCATAATGACATACTACTTTTATTTCTTTATATTCCAGGAGGGAGGCTTGCTCAAGTACTTGTTAATGACTCTTGCCAGCACTTAACCCTTTCTCTAGAAGTCTGTCTTGTTCTTTTCTGCAGATCTGCTCCTCCAACAGTTGCTCATTAAGAAATGATCCTGGTCCTGGAGTGCATGTCAGAACTGTAGATGGCTATCCATTTTGATACATTAGGTGCTGTACTTCACTGAGGAATCCTACTGTAAACTCGGCATGGCAGGACACACCTATAATCCCAACAATCTGAGGAAGATTGCAAGTTGGAGTCTAGCTTAGGCAATTTAGCAATTTAGGGAGACTCTTATCAAAAAACAAAAAATTAAAAAGCAATGGGGATGGGGATGTAATTCAATGTAAAGACTTTTGGTTCAATCCTCAAAACAGGAAAAAAAGTCATTCTCAGACCCACATTTGATGAGTTTCATTATAAAACCACAGGTGTAGGTACTGTTTCTACCACATCAATGCTTTTTCAACTTGAATATGCATATGGATCACCTAGGGATCTCATTAAATGAAGTTTCAGATTCAGAAGGTCTGCAGTAAAACCCAGCATCCTGCATTTCTAACAAAGTGTACCCCAGGTGGAGCCAATGTGGCTGGCCCCTGGGCTACGTGGTTAAGGATACAGCACTGTATCCCTAACGTCCTTTATACCTGTGTTTGTGTTTTACATTCTTGCTTTAGTTTAGTCCTGCAAAAAAAATGAAATAATCTCCACTGATAGGTTTATATAACTTCTGCTGTCATAAAATGACAATTCTACAGCTCAATGCACTTTCTTTTTGGCCTTGGCTGTCAAAACAATATCGCTCTGATGTTATCACCTCACTAGTGGTTCCTATAAACATCTGTCACCCCTGATTGTTTAGATGACCGTTTTCTCTGGAAAGTTTTTGCATTAGGTTTGCTTAAATCCCTTTAGCAACATAATTTCAGTCATTCAAAATTAACAGTGGAAAACTTTACATGTGTGATGAGGGAGGGTTGAAATGGGGCCTAATTCTAGCATGCATAATTTAGTATTCCCTTAGCCACTCATGTTCTACTTCTGTGAAAAGACAAGCCAAACAGGTTGGAGGTAGGGCCAGAGTTGACAAAACAGCATCCCCTTCAAGTTGGTATGGGGTGGGATTTCTGGTCTCAGCCCCCGTCACATGCAGGGAAGTATGTGACAGCTTCAGTTTACTCCAGGGGCATGCATAGGGAAGGAAAATTTAGGTGTGTTTTTGTATTATCTTTCTTTTTCTGGTTTTAAAGAATATTAATTAGAGTAAAACTTAAAAAGTATATAAACTACAGAACAATACTTGCGAGGAAATTCCACATGTTAACCAGTTAGGTACATACTGTTAGCAATTTGAGGTTTTTCATTATCTTCCAGAACTTATATTCTTTGAATAAGTATGTTATTTTTTCAAAAACAAAATAATTTATTAGTGGGCCAAGGCATGTATAATTACCATTTTGTACCTCAAAATAGTTGAATATTACCAATTTCAAATGATTTGAATCATATATATTTTTAAGACATAACATCATGTTAAAATGAAATGTCTAACATAAAATTAGCCTATTCAGTGTTCAGTGCGTTTAAAAATGGTAGTATTCATGTGTCGGTATATATTTTACCAATCTCTATTGTTCATTGTTTCCAGTTTTTCATTATTTCAGGCGATGTTCAGTAAGCATCCTTATGAAGAACTGCTTGTATTATCTATAATAGGATAATCCTAAGGAAATTGGATTACTAAGTTAAAGGCCTTTGATGCAATTGAACACACCAGGAGCTCTGTCTGAGCATGTCTTCTCCTGTCTTTGTGCCAGCACACAGCATTGATGTACTTTATTTCTTTTTTGTTTGATAGATGAGAAATGTTATTTAATTATTTGCTTTACATTATTAAGGTGCTTGCTTTCTTCTGTACATTAGCATTTTTATTTTATCATCTGCAAGTTGGCTGCAGTGTAATCTTCTTTTGTCTATTTTACAAATTTGGTTTTCTCTCAGTAATTTCAAGTTATAAAAATTCTTTTTATTTGTACTGTTGGCCTTTTTTGTCACTGATGCTACAGATAGATCAGTGTTTGGGTTACATTTTTTGACATTTTTAAAGGTAGATTATTTTTTAATTCTGTGATTTAAAATCCTATATAGCTTTTTTTTTAAAAAAAAAAAATTGTTTTCAGTTGTGGTTTCTGCATCTGGTGTCTAGAAATTCTTCCTACCTTGAAATTACTTAACATGTTTTCTAGTCCCCAACACCGGTTTCTAGTTAACATTTAAATATGCAATTATCTAAAAATTATTTTAAGATATTAGTGGAGACAGAGATCCAGTTTCCCTTTTGTACAATAATTAGCTGATTATCTGAACACAATTTATTTAAGAATCCATCCCTTAATTGCTGACTTAAACTGTCACATTTATCTTAGACTTAATTCTGTTATGTACTTAGATCTGCTCCTAAGATTTCAGTTCTATTTTATTCATCTGTTTCCCTATTCTGGTACCATGACCATAATTTTAATACACTATTGTTATGGATTTTCAGTGGCTGGAGGTGTGCACCATCCCCCTACCCTGGTGTTGTTCATCTTTCAAAGTTTTCTTAATTATTCTTTCTCATTTGCTGTTTTTATAATCACTTTGTTCATTTAAGCAGAAAATATAATTTCTGTTCAGATTCAGTGAGAATAGTGTCAAACAATGATGAACTCAGAGAAAATTAACATATTTGGAAATTTGAAATATTACATTTAAAAATATAACTTTTTACTTATAAAATCTGCTTTTATATCCTGAAGTAAATGCTTATTTTAAGTAGCTCCTACACATTTCTAATTTAGTCTAATACTTCTCTACTTATTATTATATAAGATTCTCGAAAACCACATTTCTACTTATTTTTACCAACTCCTACACAAGTTATTGTTTTTTATAACACATTATCTTGCCAAATGCTAGTAAGATTTAATAATTATTCTACCTTCACTTAGATTTATTATTCAAGTCACTTTCTTCCCAATTTTTTTCAGTTAAGTTCATTTGATCTTGTATTTCTAATACTTTCTAAAATCTTTTTCATTTACCTTATGATTGTACCCTGTCTTGAGGTCTACAATACCCAGAAACTTGTAGTGATATCATCATTTTTTTTTTCAGACTTTAGTTGTTGCTATGGTTGATATATTGTGTCCACTTGGGGAGTCTAGAAGCTTAACTAAGTGATTCAGCAGTTGTATATCCTGGGGTGAAAAGGACAAGCCTTTCCTGCTCCAGAATGTTGTTCATTGTGTCAAATTGAGAAGTTTAGAAGGTTAACTATGTGACTCAGCAGGGAGCCAAGGTGCTTACTTTGTATTCATCCTGAGCCTGTGCAAGAGGAGGGCATGGAGATGGTGTGGGTGTAGAGGACCCCCCCACACACACCTTCCAGGGTGGGTAGGCTGCACACAATAAAAGGGAAATGAGGAAAGACTGATTGCTGGTTCTTTGGAGAAGCTCCAGTCTTCTCCTTCGACTTGGTGGTCATCTCCCGGTTTCTGGTGCAGACTGCTTGGTTTCCACCTGGGACTCTTCAGCCTTCTGGTGTAGATTATTTGGCCTTCATCACAGATTCTTCAGTGTTCTGTTGTAGACCCATCAGCCTCCTGATACGGATTTGCACGGACACTGCAGTGAGCTCCAGGCCTGGGACTGGGCTGTTCAATCTCCATCATGCAGACACCCTCTGCACACTTCCTCATCCAACTCTGTGGCTGACCATTGTAAGTCAAAGTTGTAATTTCTTGTACATTTGTATATCTTGTATTAGATCTGCATCTCTAGTAAACCCTGACTGATAGTTGTGCTGTCATTACATTTTTGCCTTGAGTAGTGGTGGCAGTATACTTTAGATGCATTTTTCTTTTCAGCTTAAGATAATGTGTTGTTTTTTTTTCATAGATTAGCAAGGAATTTTAATTGCAGTATATGTTAAAGTTTGCCAGTGGAATTTTGGTCTCCATTGAGATAATGCTATTTCTCTTTTGACCCATTTATAAATAAATTACTAGAGGTAGGTTTCCTAACATTGTGTCATTGTTGCATAGCTAAATAATTGCTCTTTGTTTGTGGTATGTTATTATTTTTAAATATCATTCAATTAGGTTTGTTTTTAATTTATTTTGTACTTCTATGTTTTATTAAAACACAGAATTGATAGTCTAGTGGTGTTTGGTTTTGTAATCACAGTTATGTTAGCTTGTTGAGAATTCCAGAGATTTCTCTATCATTAATACGTTTGAGCAGGGCATGGAAAATAAAACATGTTGCATCCAGTTTGATCTTTTCCCCACTTTTCATATATTATTTACTTCTATATTCCTTCTTTCTAGAGCCATCTATTTTGAGGATATATCTCTATGCAATTCTCATGAAGTAATGGGGACAGTTACTCTATGTCTCTATTTTTTCTTTCTCATTTGAACCACGGTAGTTTTTCCAATGTTCAGAAATGTTCCTCTTTCCTCGTCTTTCCAAGGTGAGTCTTATGCTTATGTATTCTATAGTAGTTGCCCTAGGATTTCTGCAATTAAATATTCTAAAGTCACATTTTCTTAAAAAAATTCAACCAAAATGCAAACATTAGCTATAGTTTTGCTGGACAGTGGGCAGGCCCATATCCCTGTGCAGGGAGTGTGGGTACAAAGGGAGAAGAAGTAGGGACTTTTCCTATCTCAGAGTTTCAATCTTTCTTTGCTGTGGTTTCCCAGAATTAAATGAGGCCATGGGCCTGTAACAGGAGAAAACTTCTGGGGAAGATTGTGCCCATATATTTTGGCTATAACATAGATTAACCACCAGTGTGGGTGGTTAATACAGGGTGCAGCTAGGATAAAAATTTGTCATTTGTTAATTGCTCTCTTCCTCTAGGCCAGTGATGGCAAACCTTTTAGAACTTTCAGTGATAGCAAACAGCCCACTGTGGCATGCTTGCCCAAGGTTCACCAACACTGTGTCCCTTCATGAATTAAAGAATATAGATAAGTGGCTATCTACACACGTTACATACTTATTTCCTAAACCAACAGATATTTTACACATTGTGAATTAGGGATCAGTTTGTCCATCTGTAATTTAGATATTCTCTGTATTTTTTTTTTCAAAATTTTCTCAGTTTTTTATATTACTTCCAATCTTTGCTTAGTTTCCATTTCTGGAACAGGGTTCCCCAATTATTACACTATTCTGATAATTTGAATAAAAGAAGGTAGACTGAAGAGAAGAAACTGTGGAGCTGAAAACATGTCCTTCTCAGCCCCTTCTTGTATCTGCAGGTACACATTTTCATTTGACCTTACTTTGAAGAAACTTGCCTAAATGAGTCAAATAGAAAAGTTTCGTTTGTGGGGAGTGGCTGAAGCTGGAGATTAATCACACATATGGGGCTGGAGCAAGGCCCTCCCTAAAACAGCGTTCCCAAGGTAAGCCACGTGAATAAGCTGCTCCAGCTCCAAGAGTACAAGGTCCACTGAGGCTGCCATGCAGTCAGGTTGCTAGGCAGAAGGGTGTCGCATGACATCAACCTGCTGAATGTATAAATAAATGCACTGTGATACTTGAGCAATTCTTTTCCTCCCATCCAGAGAGAGGGCTCCACCTGACCTCAGCTTTCTGTATTTGGACTCTTATCTTCATTTCTCCATTATCCCACAGTTGTCCCCTCCAACAGCCCAGGAACTGAGAGCTGCACTGGACACAGCATTCTTACACAGATTTTATATGAATCTAAAGTTGAGCAGTGGGGCTGGGGATATAGCTCAGTGGTGTTAGTGCCTGCCTGGCAAGCACGAGGTTGTGAGTTTGATCCCTGGTACCACCAAAAAAAAAAAAACAAAAGAAAAAAAAATTGAGCAGTATTCGGTCTTTTAGAAACTGAGAAAATGTTTCTTAGAGGAACTCTTGAAACAGAGTTTGCTGAGACTTGTGTGAGGGAGAGTTATCAGTGCTAGTGACCCTTTGGCACACATAGGTGGAAGCTGATTGGCAGTAATGAGAAAACATGGATGCCATAGTTAAATGAGAGAAAGCTGAATTCTCATGGGTGACTGAAACAAAATCATTTTTGGTGCCACATGTACTTTGTTTAAGACTTGATTCAGTGTTTCTACCATATACTGTGAACTATCAAAAACTGGGGCTCCAATTTATTTCACAGACCCAAGATGACTGCCATTTTCTATGAGAGAGCTGAAGTTTACTAAATAAGGAGTGTCCTCCAAGTCAACAGGTTATTATAAAATATGATGAGGAGCTTGGGTCTTCAGACTGCTAGCATGTTACCCTTCCTATTCCACCATTTTCAAATGTCATTTCAGGACTTTGGTAGTGAATCTTTGTATGGAAGCTGCTCAGAGGCTGGTTCTGTGTCTGACCCAGATCCAAAACTCAAAGCTGAAGCAATTCATACTATACATTCTGAAGAATTTTCCCCATAGATTCTTCAGAGGGATTAAACAAAGAAATTCTGATCATGCATCTAGAAAATTACATGCCACTGTACTCTTCTACAGGCAGTTCATTCTTTGACCCCAGTTTTAGCTCAGTGCATATCCTGACACCAGGAGACTAATTGGCCATGTAATTGTTATCCCTGCTAGTAACTGCACAAGCTGTTCTTATTCATATAATCACCTAATCCTTTTCCAAATTCTTTTTGCTTCAGGTTGCCTCAATAATATCCTGCAGTAGTGAATAATTGCATATTGTGTGAAAAAGGATTGCCTTTGATCTCCTTTAAATTGAGAGTCTGCTAATTTCATTTACTGTCCCAGTCAGAGTAGGCAAAATGACTAGGTAGCGAAAAAGAACAACCAAGTAGATGCCCTGTAGCACTTCATTTAGAGTCTCCTCACATATTTCCTCACCCATAGCTGTCCTCTATTTCCCATGCCAAAGAGAACTCTTTATCCTTGCTTAGAATTTTTCCTTTTACATCTCCCCAGCCATTCTAATGATTTCTGCTGTAATCTGATAGACCCCAAAGTATTGCTCAGGTTCACAGGAAGAATAAATGGAGATAAGATCATGACTTGAAACCTGTGGAGGGATGTCAGGGGGATAAAGGGTGAGATTTAACTTGAATGGTTTAAGAATTTGCACTAGCAAGTGTACAATCTTCTGAAAGGTGAACTTGAACCCAATAAAAGGTGGAGAGGTATACATTAAAGAGTTATCTAGCTAGGACATGGTTATCTGAAAGCAGGACAAACTTCTCTTTATGGATTTGAAGGTGCTAAGCTTTAAATGAGAATACTATCCCTTCTAGGCTTAACTCTGGGTGATGCTGAGTGGACCACTTTACTTCTTCTCGTCTCTCTAATTTCTTTTGTGTAAATAAACATAACCATGTATTTGAGAAACCTTGTATAACCATTAAATAATTTGATGTGGCAGTGACTGATCTCCATGGGGGTGGAGAGCTAAGAGGACAGGATTTGAGTTATATTTTGGAAGAAGTAGCAAAAGTACTTTGCAATCAACTGTTTTAGTAAATAAGGGATATGGGGCAGAATTAAGGATTTCACATCTGTGAGGAAAATATATGGAAATATATGAAAATAGCACTGTACAGTATGTTAAATGTTATAATTACCTTAACAAATGAAGTAGGGAAGGTTAAGGAAGCAATGGCTGAGCTACATGCTAACCAAAGTGTAGGCATTAGAACAGGGCAAGAGTATGCCGAGGTGAGGATAGTAACGGCAAAAACGACATTCAGTATACACTTAGCATATATTTCTGTAGGTCAAAAGTAGGTCAATATTTTGTTTTTCTTAGTGTTCATCCTATAATTATAGGCCTTTTTTCTATGCTACTTTATTGGTCCTTAGCATTTGTCAATATTCAGTTTGTATTCCGTCCCATAAATGACGATGATTTTATTGATATAGCCTGAAAAACTATCTTTCAAAATTGATAGAGAAATAGATATTTTCAGGATGAAGAGCACCTAAAGAAATCAAAGAACACCAAATCCGTACTCCAAAAATTCTCAAGGATACACTAGAAACATATAATGAAGCTAACCATAATCAAAGGTATAATAGGATGAATACACCAGGTAGGGCAAGCAGTTAAGTAGAAGAGAAAAATAGGGAATCAGCAGAAGGAAATTAGGACAATGACAAGAAGAAGTCAGTGCCTATCATTTGTAATCTCTATCAATGTTAATGGTCTCAACTCTCCTATCAAAAGACACAGACTGCCAGAATGGATCAAGAAGCAAAATCTAATGGTATGCTGTCTACAAGAAATATTAACCCCCAAAACATTAACCTACAAGATACAAGAAACATTAATCCCAGGATCTGGGGATTTAGCTCAGTGGCACAGTGCCTGCTGGGCAAGCGTGAGGTCATGAGTTCAATTCCCGGTACCTGGAAAAACAAAAAACAAAAAACAAAAAACAAAAAAAGAAGCATTAATCCCAAACACTAACCTCCGAAAGCAACTTATTTCTAAAAGAAATGCTAACCTCCAAAGGCAACTCATAGGTTAAAAAATCAAAGGATGAAAAACAATATTCCATGTAATGAAAAATGGAAAAAAGCAGGAATAGCTATCCTACATTTAGAGAAAGTGGACTTTAAGCCAAAACTAATCAAAAGAGGCAAAGAATGCTGACACATACTGTAGAGAGCCTTTCCTGGTCCTCATCATGGCCCAGGAAGTTTATATTTCTAATTCCATGAAAAGGTATTAGGATTCTAGTGAGTCAATTCCAATCCACCACATCCATTGCAAACCATGGTGAGAATAAACACACTAAGGCATATTTGTAGTTATGGGGAGACAAGGGGTCCTAAGTCCAGCCACAACAATGGTCGTCTGGAACAAAGGCCTCAACCCAAGGCCAAACCCAGGTTTTATTCATTCATGAAGAAGGGAGCGGCTTGAGTATGAGTGACCATGAGAACCGTGTGAAGTAAGTGAGTGCCATGAGCTGGGATAAGTAGGCCTAAAATCACCTCTGCAAATACAGAGAGAAGGATATGCAGAAAGAGTAATCTTCATAACACAGTTGAGATAATATTTAATGTTTTGGGATCGGTGCTTCAGTTCTGATGTGTAATGTTTGAAAACCCAAGAAGTCATAGCCTGTATCCCAAGGCTCAATCCCAGCAACAGTGTGGAGCACTGGTTCACACATCCTCCATCAACCCGGCTCACTCATGGGAACAACGGGGGGTGGCGGGAGGTCTAGGGAAACATGCCTGCTATCTTCAAAAATTACCATCAGCACCTTGGCTAGACCAATATGTATTGTTTAAAGCCAACTGAAGGGATAAGGAAAAGTCCCTGTGCTTATCAATACATGGAAATAGGGTTAGGGTCAACCAAATGGAGGAGATTGCTCTTCTTTCAAGGAGAGTCACCTAGGTGGTCCTCCACAACATATTGGTTAAGGGAGCAATCCAATAAAAAGAGATACCATGTACATGTATGTGTGTGTATATTATATATATATATATTTATATGAATATGTTTATATAAATGTAAACAAAATTATAGTGGGGGACCTCAATACCCAACTATCATAAATGGATCAACTAGGCAAAACATCAACAAGAACAGGGACTGGGGATTTAGCTCAGCTGCAAAGCACCTGCCTGGCAAGCACAAGGTTGTGAGTTCAGTTCCTGGTACCGGAAGAAAAACAAAAGAAAAAAACAAAACAAAAACAAAAACAAGAACATAACAGAGTTAAACAAATCCTTTGAACCAATACATTTAGTAGCTATCTACAGTGTTCCGCCCAACAATACAATACACATTCTGTCCAGCAGCATCCGGAATTTTCTCAAAATCGATGGCATACTATCCAGTAATGGATGCTTCATTGAATGTAAAAGAATTTGAATTATACCATGCATATTATCACACTGTAGCACAATGAAATTAGAAATCAATGACAAAAGAAAACACAGAAATTGTACAAATGCATGGAAACTAATCCATACCCTCCTAAATAAACAATGGGTTTCAGAAGAAACCAAGGAAGAATGATGTTGTTTTCTAGAACTACACAATACTGTCAGAACAGCATAGCAGAATTTATGGGATGCAATAAAAGCAATCCTAAAAGGAAAGTTTGAAGGTGTGAATATGCAGATCACAAAAACATCCAAATGGAAAACCTGATGGTGCAACTCATGGTGCTACCAAACAAGAACAGTACAAACCAAAACTAGTACAAGGAAGGAAATTGCAGAGATCAGAATAGAAATCAGTAAATTTGAGACAAAAATACAAAGAATGAACAAATCCAAGAGTTTGCTCTTCAAAAGAATGAATACAATAAATAAACCCTTAATCTCTCTAGCCATAAAAAAAAGGAGAAAAGAAGAAAAAAGGCTGCAACCAATGCAATTAAAAATAAAAAAGGTGAAATCATAACAGATATTCTGAAATCAGAGAGATTATTAACAACTACTTCACAAACCTCTACACCAGTAAGTTTGAGAATTCAGAAGAAATGAATTGATTCATAGAGTGGAAATTATTTTAATAAACTAAAATAGCTAATGAACAAGGTCTGGAATTGCAGATTTTCACCCAGGGTCTCTAACGTTTTTTCTAGGATTCTGCGAAGGAATTCTAACAATGACAAAGTGATATAGAGTTAAAGCAGGATAGAATAAGCTGACAATTCTATATAATATTAGAATGCTTCATTTGGCAATATAGATTTAAAGTAACTTCACAAGCTAAAGTGAAATGGTTCCTCTCTCAGTCTTTTCCCCCACCTTTACCAGTAAGTTGGGTTAGCAAGCTTTCCTGAGATGTTTGAATCCTTTCAGAAGAAAAAAAAAATCATTTTAACATGCATAATATTGAAATTTTTGCTTTCAGTTTACTGGTAGGGCAACTAGTACCTGCGGAGGGGAAAAAGACTTGTCTTTGGTATAGTCAGTCAGTGGCCAGCATGGGACTAGAATACAGGTATCTTAATTTCTAACCCATTATTAATAATCAGTTTCCTAAGTGTCGGTGTTATTGCATGTGTCAAAAATAGTTGGCTACTATACTTGCCAGGACTATATTATTGAGAAGGTTCACATCAATTTTTAACAAAATTAAGTGCTACAATTCATTCTTAATGCCTGTATTGTGTGCGGGCAGCAAATATGGTGGCCGGCCGTTTATGCACCCACCATTATATATCTTTACACCATCCCCCTCCACCTGCCTCACTCTGGCTGGGCTACTCCACTGTTAAGAAGATTGCATTCCATGTATATTTAATGACACTTATCTTTCTTTGACTTATATTCTAATTAGTAATTTCTTCCTCTCAGATTGGTAGAAGATTGAATAAAGTCAAATTCATTTTTGCTAAGTTGATTATGTGGAATACTTAGATCTTTATTAGAGAGAATTGCCATATTGGACAGAATGAGTGGGAATATTGAAGTATGCAAGTGACAAGAGAACCACAAATATAGAAGCCTCAGTGTTGTTTAATTGAGGGGTTATTTAAAAACAGTATGCTGGGAGTTGGGTAGAGCTCCATGATAGAGCCCTTGGCTAGAACACCAAAGTTCTTCTGTTTGATCCTCAGCACCATGCATGTAACACACAAAAAGGGAAATAATTAAACAGAAGAATTTTAAAACTCTCTTTTTGTATACTACTTACTCCAGGCATACAAATGCTTATGTCTTTTAAAGGGACTGAATATGGAAAGAAAATTTTACAGAGCAGCAGGCTGTATTCAAAACCACTTCTTCCTTTTAATGAAGAAGACTTGAGTGTAGAGTAGCACACAGCACTGGTTTCCTGTGGTAGTTCTTGCATGCTGGTATGGCCGCTGTAGTGCTGTGCTGAAAAAGATTCTGAGGGGAGAGAAAGGGCAGTGATCTATCAGGAATGTCTGACACAGTGTGAGCTAGGATTTTCTACATATAACTTCTCTATCCCTTTTGCCAGAATGTGCCTCTGCCATGGTTGAGGGGTCTGAAACATAGCAACCAACAATGTAAGGACCACAATCCAAGACCACTGTCTTCCCTGCAACACTCACGGTGGGAATGACCTCTCTCAGGATTTTAGCGTTCTCTAGTACCCAGCCGATCAGACTCCAAATATCTTTCCTTACTTTTTTCTTATCTCAGAATAATTCCAAAGATGGTAAAAAGCATGTTTTTTTTTTTTTTTCATTCCTCATCACTTATTTTTCTTTTTGGCTGGAACTTGGTGTCCATTCTGGTGGTACATGGAGGAACGGGCCTAGGGAAATCAGTGCAGCAACATAGGCCTCGGTTGCAAACCAAAAGACCCGTGTTCTTGTCCCCATCCCGCTTGATTTTCTGGGAGATGCAGTCCTTTCCCAATGAAAAGGGGCAGAGTGGGAACCTGCTCGTCAATGGACATGAGGGTAAAGTCAGAGTAGTGGGTGGCATGGGTCTTCCAGCCTCAGGGTCAATGAGCAGACAGGGAAGTCTTCTTAACACAGTTTTGCTACAGCCATAGTAATCCCGTCCTCTGGATTCTGGAGTGGATACAGTAGAAAGACGTTTCTGGAACTCAGGGGGGGAACAGTTCAATCATAAGAAATGGAAATGTTCGGAAGCCATCATTGGCAGCCTCTCTCTTCCAGTCCCCTAATTAAAACATCTTCTCCTTAGACCCCTTACGCTACTTGATCTGTCCTTACCTGCAAGTATAAATCATTTCCTTTTAAGTGAACACACGCTGGGAAATATCTACCTTATCCTATGCTCTCTATGACTCAGCCTGCTCAGAGCTCCACGGATCATATCCTGTGAACTGATTTCAATGCCTGGGAAGAAAGAGCCTCTGCTCCTGACTATCCATCCTAATCAGTATTGCAGAAGCCTTTGTTTCTTACTGCTATGGTTCCTATCTAGATATCCCCTCAAAGCTTCACGTACTCAGAGGATTCTCCACTGTTGAGTTGAAAGCCGACTTGGTGTGAGGAGGTAGGATCTGGTCAGAAGAGATAGACCACTGGGGCGTGGCCTGGAAGGGTTTATCTCTTCCCCACTCTTGCCTAGACACTCTCTCTCTCTCTCTCTCGCTCTCTCGCTCTCTCGCTCTCTCGCTGTCTCTCTCCTGGATGCCTTACCATGAGCAGATCACCTCTACCATGCCCCTCTGTCTTGGAGCCAGTGGGATATAGGCTGAAACATCTACAAACTGGAAGCCAAAGCAAACCTTTCCTCTTGCAAGTTACAGGTGTTGGGGGTTGTACCCCAATGATGACTAAGACCCTTACATCTATACAGTATTAAGAATTAAATAGAAGGAAAATGAGAGCTTACCTGTTCTGATCACTTCAAGGAACTGAGTCTCATAGATGGAAAGTTTTTCTTAGAACATCACACATTAGGAGCAGAGCTCAAAAATCCCAGGTATTTGGGAAAGATCTCTCATGTGGTGGGTGGTCAGTCTCATTCCATAATGGTTCTAAACATTTGGTTAGGTCCAGTGTCCTAGATGCCTAATGTTAGAAGACATCGTAAATAATAAAATAATTATCTTATTATGTTCATTGATTGTTTGGTCAGAAATTCAGAAAAGGCTTCATCAGGGTATCTTGTATGCTTTTCATAATTTCCAGGGCTTCACCTAGGACTGACTGAGTGACTGAGGTCCAGAATACCTGAGGCTGGAGGGTCAACTTGCAAGGTAGGTTCTCTGCTCGCATGTCTGGATCCTGAGCTTGGATGGTGGAAGAAAGATAGTAGTGTGGACTCCAACAAAGCAGCTGTGTGGCGTTCTTACAGCCTGGCAGTTTCAAAGACTTCTTAGGACTCCGTGGCTCCGTGAGTGAGTTTCCAGTAAACAGGCAGCAATGGCATAGCCTTTTGTGACTTCCTTTTGAAATTGAAAAGGCATCACTTTTGATGGGTTTTATTTGTCAGAGCTTCAAATTTAGGACCAGAAAACAGATTCCACCTCTCAGTGAGAGGAGTGTTGAAGAGTTTTAAGCCATTTTGTAGTTTGAGACCTACCATTTAAAGTTGTCGCCTAAATCAGTATGTTAGGTTGATGAATCCATCAAGAACTTTTCTTCCTTAAAGGTAATTTTCTCAAGAAGGACATGGATCTAAACAAACATAAAATACTGTATGCAAAGGAATATAATTAGATTCTGATAAGAATACAAAAGGAAATGCATAGAACAAGGTGACCAATGTCTGGCAGGGTAGAGTGATGGAATGAAGTGATGTGATTGAATGCTTCTGCTTCCCTGAGGAACTAATTTTTATGGTGGGATTTCAGAAAAAGTGTCAGCCAAAGAAAATGTGCTGCAGGTAGAGAGGAAAGGGCAAGGCCACTGGGGCAAGAATAAACAAGCAAAATAATGAAAGGAGATCAGCGTGATAATGGCAGGACCATGCTGACAAAGGAGACATGAAACGATGTAGCAAAGGTAGGCAGCAGGTCCGGCTGGACTCTGTACGCTCTCAAGAAGTGTAGCTTTTGACACAAATATGATGGGAAGTCATTTGGAGCTTTCCAGATGTTTCTTTGTCACAGAGAGTAGTAGCTCTGGTCATAGGACATAATTTGGGATGCCATAGGTAAGAAACATAGGATGTTTAGGTTAGGATAATGTATAAGGAAAGTGGATGGAATGCAGAATATCTTGGAAACAAATAGAAGTTTCTCATTATTTGGAAATGAGAAATACTGAAAAGAAGCAAAGGCTAATTTCTAACATTCCCACTTGACTAGGTGGGTTGAGTCAAAGTTACTGCCATCTCTGAGATGGTCTCATCTTCCATGTGAACTCTAATCAGTCACTGATACTTCTCCATGAACTGGATTTATGTGCTCGCTTTTGAATGCAAGAAACAAAATTCCTGACTCACCTACTTAAAAATGTGATGTATATAATATCTGTAACCTCAAAAGTGGGTTAGACAATGGTTTTATCACAGACTCGAGTTTTCCTCATGCCGCCATTCCTTCTTTCTCCTCATGTCATCTCAATGTTGATTACCTTCTCGGATAGTATTATAGTTAATATGATAGACATTGTGAATTGATAGGAAAGCACTCAAGGGTAAAGGGCAACTGGGATGTGGGAAAAGAGAAGGGAAAGAAGGAGAAATTTTGTATGTATGTATATACAGGATAGTTAACATAGTTGATCTACTGTCTTCTATTTCTTTGCTGAAAGAAACGGTCAATGAGTCCTTGATTGATCAATATTGCATATCTCTATCTGTTTTCATGAGAAACCACTTTGAAGATATCAATATGTAATACAACAAGCATTGTTAATTTCCTACCACTTTGTTTGTAACTCCGTACTGTCTGTACTGTTCTTTTGCTATTTTGTAAAATGTTGTATGTCTGTTAATGTTTTCCCCCTTTTATTTTTAAAATAAAAAAAATATATATAGTTAATGATGTTGAGGACTGCACAGTTTCTTACTGACCTCTTCAACAAAAGAGATAAGGCAGACACACAAACTAAAATAGAGACAAGTCCCCCACGCACAGACCAAAGCCTTCCATTTGGACAAAATGAGGTCACCTGTGAACCAGTGCCATCATCAAAAAGACTCTACTGGGTTGGACCAACTCTAATCCATACCTGAAGCAGGTGATAAAGTCACTTTACATCATGGAGGAGAGTATAACCTGAATACAAGGAAAATTCTGTGTAGCACAAAGGTAAAGAGGATGCTGGTTGCTTCATTAAAAAAAAAAAACAAAACTTTGAGACATCCAACTCAGCTATATCTGGAACTGGGGAAAAATATTTTCCAAAGAAATGGCTCAGTTAAAAGAATTTCAGAGCACTCAAGAGGCTGAGGCAGGAGGATCATTGTGAGTTCGAGGCCAGCCTGGGCTACAAAGTGAGCTCAAAACCAGCCTGAACTGCACAGCGAGACCCTGTCTCAAAGAAAAGAATTTCAGTTACTGTGGCTGAACAGATATGATTGTGTTAATTGACATTTTGCTGAGAATTAATTTCTAGGCAGCATTTCTCTTTCTATGTGGTAGCTCACCTCATTGCCTCCCAAGAACCCCAGTGCAGTGGGGGGTAATGTGTTCAAACAGAGAACATGTAGTCTTCCAAGAACCTCTTATGCCAGGCTTTTACCATATTAAGCAGTGAATGGTGAAATTGAGTGTGTACAAATGCAACATTGGATTATGTAACAAAGCCATACTTGGGAATTACACTGTTCCAAAGTGAAACATTTATTCTCTTAGAAGGATACCAGGGTGCCATGAGCATTCCATTTCAAGGCTTTCAGAGTCTGAGCACCAGGTAACATCCTCATTAGAGGATGTATAAGTACATTTTTGCAGCTTACACAATCAAGTGGTCTCAGGAGAAGACTCTCTGGTGGGAAGAGGTCCTCACTATCTTTTACTTGTAAGCATTTGCAAGTCTCTAAGGTCACTGTGACAGCTCCACCCTCCACTTTCCACTATGTGCTATACTGGAGGATATTCCTTTGGGGACATTTTCATTTTTTTGTTTATTGAAGCCATTTCGATAATCAAGGCATTGTGCCAGTGATAAAGAATCACAGCTGTGGAGTTGACCTCAACTTGAACTGCATCATAGTTCCCATGGAGAGGTTAATCACAGCACACAGTTCTGGACCCTTACCAGCCCAGAGACCCCAGAAAAGTAATCTACACAACAAGCTAATAATTAGCCTTTATCTTACACCACTTCTCAGTGTATTTACCTTCCCAAATTGGCTACTTTGTAAATTCAAAGGTCCCTTTCCTTTGGCTTGTCACTCCTCTACCAGTTTATTGTTCACCTTTAAAGATGCTGTATAAACCCAAATTTAACCACTCTTTCTAATTACTCAACGTGTCCATGTAACAAAAGTATTAAAAATATCTCCTGCCTTAAAAAGTGATAAATGCTTGAGGAGATACTACTTACCCTGATTGGAACATTCGACAATGTAGCCGTGTTTTGAAATATAACAAGCATCTCATACATACAATTGTATCTATTAATTGAATAAAACTTAAAGCAAAAGTACTGGGGACAAAAGCTATGCCACTTTACCTGAGACTCAGTTTTCATATTAGGGTCTTAAAATTAACATCTTCAATTTTATCTATGGTGGAAATATGTACACTAAAATAAAGTATTTTTCAGTCCTTGGGACATACAAAGTGAAGAAAATAGTAGTTTGAAGGTAAGGATGACAGTGGAAAATCAAGGCAAGAGACCAAGGTTAAAGTAAAAAATTCAAAGGGAAAGTATGTTGACAATCTAGGCAAAAAACAATGTCCTTTACACTTTGTGATCATGACTTTGCTCACTTCTTAAAAGAGTTGATGGATTTTTAATGATACTATTTTACTTAATTGTATAATTGAAACATAACTGTTAAATACTCTATAGAACTCAATGCAATTTTGCAAGATAAAATACTTGCAGTATCACATTAAATGCATACATCAATTTTAAGACTCACAATTTCAAAAATATTAAAAATTTAGTAAGATGTATCTGAAGATTGATCAAATAGAATGTAAGGTATTTATTAAATATAGTGTCTTTGTTATATCAAATGGGAGTATTTGAGAACCACTGGGATTCTCCTGGGGTATCTAGGTATTAATGCTGCTTTAGCACTTGTGCTTAGCAAGAAAGACTGATGATCTCCTTTTCTGAAGTTACATGCTGATGTAATTTGATAAGATTTACTGTGTGACTACTTTGTACTGAATATTTTGTTGAAAACCCTACATTCATTATCATTATTTAATTTGGGAACATTTTGCTATGGAAATATGCAGTTACTGATACCATTTTGTACAAGAACTTGAACTGGCCAATTTCCCAGGACTAATATGTGCTAGAGGTCAGATCAGGATCCAGATTTAACAGCCTGAGAAGCCTGCACTCACCTTTTTGGCAAACTGTTTCCCTGCATAGTTTGCCTTGCCTTAGACTCAAATTCCTCACCTCTGTTGGCATGGGAATTGAAAAGAACCCAGAGCTCTAATGAGGCAATCATGCAATCCCAGGCTCTATACCTCAGTTTCTACACTAGTAGTTGCTTATGACAGCTGTAATTAACACCTAGCTTGACTGCAAAGTTGAGGAAGGTCAGGGTGTACACAACAGAGGTAATTTCTGCAGTGTTGGCTTGCCTTGGATAAAGCACATTTAAGCTTTCAGGAGGCAGGAGGGCATTCTTGGAGAACAAAAGATAGGAGAAGGTGGTTGGAGGAGCATGGGGCTTGGAAGAATAAAAAAGAATAGTATAATTATGGTGCATCCTGCTTATTTAGAGCCTTGACAATCTGCTAATTTTTGCTTGCTTCAAACTAGGCTTGTGAAGTTTACATTAACCATTCTCAATTATCTAACCATTTCTAGATTTGGTTGAGACAAAGAGAAGTGGAAGAGTCCAGATAGGGAATGAATTAAGTATCTGTCATAAGGTTGCAAATGAGTCTGAAAAGAGTGACTTTAGATGCAATGGGAATCTGAGATGCAAGGGGAATAGTGTAGTGATTGATTAATGATGTCTGTCATAGGCAAAGGATAAAAGAGTGAGACTTGTATCAGATATTTACCAGAAAGAACCTTTAAATAGCAATTAATGTCATTTTCATATCCAAGAGAACCTAACATCATCAAAGTGTGTTAATAAAGAAATGAGCCCATGATTAGAAAATAAGAAGATATCTGAGCTATGGAAATTAGAGGTCTCTAGAGAAATATGAAATATATGCATGAAAAATGAGCAGTTATTCGGGACACTGGAAAAGCCAGTTGGTGGCCTGAATCTCTTAGGAGAAGATCAACATTCTCAAATTACTTCAGGGTGAATAAACATGTTGTTAAGGTTTTTTTCTTTCAGTTTTAGGTCCCCAAAGATACAAAACACGACTACATTACAAATCTGACTTCCCCCAATGTATTCAAGGCACTCAGCCAGCTTTGGGTACAGTGATGGCAATTTACTAAATGTTCTAATTAAATTTATAGTTGATGAATGTATTAAACATAGTAATTGGGTTCTGCTTGCATAAAATTCTAGCTGTTAATTGGTTGAAACTTTAAAAAAGAGCAATAGATATTTTTGTGTTTTAAATTCTGCCAGAGTAAAACAAGTTAATGTGAACCCTCATGGGAAATGTTTAGAAACACGTAGGTTAGCGTAAATTTCAACCTGAAAAGATTCTCATGAGAGACTATGGAATTGTATCTTGAGTACAAAGTAGATCTTTTGTTGATAGATTCACCAGATTTTAGGTCTATCTACTTTAGCTTAAGAAATATCAGTGTTTTTAGGACATGAATGATCTAGAGGAAATTCAGTCATAGTAGTAAAGCCTTTCAAAGCAATATAGAAAACAGAACGACTCTAGACAAAGCACAGTAAAGCACAGCCATTTGGGGTTCACCTTACTAAGTCACATAGTTCACAGTGGTTCACAGAGTGCCAGAACAGAGGACATTGAGCACTGCCCAGTGGATTCCATTCTGGGGCCTTTTGAAGCATATTTGAAAACCTTTGAACTTATCTGTCTCATATTAGGTAAAAAGATGGGCTCAGTGACTTATTCATAGCTATATATTTAGACACTGAATAAGTCAAAGCTGGTACCTAGATAGTCTAGCTCCTAAATCCACTCTAAAGTAGAATTCTTGGCCATTGTAAAAATGCTTTTCAGAATTTCCATGCTCTACATTGTCTTTATCCTCATATATACAAGTATGTCAACTTGTGGTCCATTGGCTTTTTGCCCTCATTTTTAAAATTTATAAGAAAACATTTTGTAAAGGCAGTGCCAGTACTTATAGACATCCACTATAATATATAATTTATATGTGGCCCAAGACAATTACTGTAAACTCATGAAAACAAAACATGAGGGCAAAACACCAGTGGGACACAGGCTAGACACACCTGACAGATCAGTGAAATTTTCTTTTCTCTTTAGAACTTGTTTCCTTGACTGAATATATTTCAGAATCTAACATTTAAATAACTGTCTTAGTTTAGTTTCTTGTTGCAGAGAGAAAATATCAGACACCCAACTTAAAAGAGAAAAGATTTATTTATCTCCCAGTTTGTAGAGGTTTCAGTTCATAGACAGCTGCTTCCAAGGCAGGGTGGCATGACAGAAGGGCATTGTAGAGGAGAAACAGTCCATGGCAGGCAGGCAAACAGCAAAGTAGCAAAGCCACAAGTGAGGGAAGCAACCCCTCTTCTGTCCCTTATACTCTAACAGGCTGTATGCTCTCAGGGCAGGCAGTGTCATAACCAAGGTGGGCCTTGCCATTATCCACACCCAGAACTATGCCAAACCAATCAGTGAACTAATTTAGTAATCACACACCCTAAATCTCAGCATCACACACTCTAGATCCAGCCAACTCTAGAAAGCCCTACCTCTGACAAAATGAGGCTTTGGGAGGACATCTAGACATAAGCCATAACAGTAATTTATGACTCACAAGAATTCATAATTTTAAGTTCTAACATTTCTCATATTCGATTATTTGCTGTGTATTGTCAATGAGCTTGTTGTTAGCATAATCTATGTGTGTATAACCTGGAGCATATATTGATAGAAATACTTGGTCAAAAAACAAAAGCAAGCTGGTTATGGTGGTGCATGTCTGTAATCACAGCACTCCAGGAGGCACAGGCAGGAATACTGCAAGTTTGAGCCCATAATAGGTGATTTAATGAGACTCTGTCTCAAATAAACTATAAAAAGGAGCTTGGGATGTATCTTATTGTGAAACATAGAGGTCCAATCCACAGTATGAAAGAAGAAGAGAAGGAAGGAAGGAAAGGACAAAATGAGACAAAATGTGAAAAGTAAAAGATTTAATAGTGAAACAAGCTTATATAATAGTTGATCCTACTCAGTATCCCTGATTCTAATTGTTTATGAAACACACAAATGCAGGGAGGATTTATTGACTACAACCTTCTTTAGATTCTTGTTTAGACTAGCAACCTTTTTTAGACGAGCAGTCTTCCTAGATAGCACTTTTTATTCCAAATTAACTTGTGCAGATTTCTTACTGAATTATCATATTGTACTATTACATGTATTCTATCATATTATCAGATATATTCAAAATATTTAGCAACTGATATGTACCATAAGTCCTGATCAACAGGCATTGTAACCAGTTTCAACAAAAAATCCTTATGTCCATATCTGACTCTGCTAGCTGAAATGGGGCAGGGAGAAGACTCCCATGAGCAGCACCCTCCCTTGCTAACCAAGTCCACTCATCACCCCAGTCCAGTCTGGTCTGCTTTCACTTAAGATCTGTGGCAAAGATGAATGAGGATCTTAGATCCACAAAGTTTCACTTTCCAAATACACATCAAGTTCTATGTGCTTATTTAGCAAATGCTTAATGAACAGCCATTATCAGCCAGAATGTTACCTCCTTGTTATGGTTTGTGTCTTGGTGTCCCCCCAAAGCCACATGCAGTCATGGGGCAGGCTTTTAGAGTTTATGATTCATTCATGGTCCAGTGCTGGAATTATGGATGTGAGTGCTACACCTGCCCTGGGGTGGATAGTTTGCATACAATGCAAGGGAGGAAGAGAGACTGTTTGCCACCATTCCTCCCTTTTGCTCTTGTTGTTTTTGCTGATTTCTGCCACCATGAACTGTTGCCCTCTGCCATGTGCCACTTTGCCTTGGAGCCAACTGAGTATGGACTGAAACCTCCACAAACTGTGAACTAAATAAACCTTTCCTTCCTTACTTTTGGGCATCAGGTATTTTGTCTCAGCAACAAGACACTCCCACAATAATTTTCTTTTGATCTTCTCTGTCTTAAGGTCTCTCACTTTATCCCCCATCTTTTCTTATAGGCAGCCACCAGCAACAAATCTCCATCCTAAGCCCTCCTGCCAGACAGCTCTGACCCTACTCTACTGCAGCTTGGCTGTAGCCATCAGTTCGCATGTGCTTCACAGTATGAGGACACTTGTGGGAAGTTGCTTGGTGATTGCGGAACCAAATCTTCCTTCACCTGTTAGGAGTCAATCATCTAGGACAATGGAAGAGGAAATATAATTATTTTTTCTGCCAGAATTCAGCAATTTTTAAGAGTTATCAGCTTCTCCATAGTGAAGTACATATGAAATATAGCCTGTAATATCTATTGAATAAAAATTATGGAAATAATGTAATTCAATAGTTTTTCATTTTCCACAAGATATACTAAGCTATAAAGGTGTTTGATGCGAGCATTTTGTTAACAGAGGGTACTTTTTCAACTATTCATTCATGAACTGGTACAGTGTACCTCTGGGTCCAAGAGGCTGAGAATATAAGGATAGTTGGATGAAGCACTTGCTGTCACATGTGGAAGAGGGGCAGTGGGACAGTGTAACTAGAATATGGTAGAGAAATATGCAACGTGTGCTGTGGCAGCAGACAGGAGGGCACTGGGGGCAAGGGAGGTGGGCTGGGGTCAGCCAGGGCAAGCTCCACAGCAGAAAGGATGACTCAGATAAGCGTGAAAAAATGAGTTGCTATCCATATGAAATAAGAGGCAGCAGCACGTTCCAGACTACAGTAATACATTAGTGTAAATGAATCATCAACCTATAGCTGAAGCAAGGATGCATAACTGAGAGAGCGCCAGGACTTCAGAGCACAACAAGGTCTTGGTAAAGACCGTATGTGAGACCAAGAGATTCGGGGAAAACAGCGGTATAAAGGCAAAGCCCAGCTTAGTGTTTTATTTGTACAACTGTTATTTTTAACTTTGTTTTATTAAAACTTCAAACTTAAAGAAAACTTGTCAAACTAATAAAAAGTAATATTTTTATTTTGTCTAGGTTGCGCCAAGGTATTTATTAGTCTCTGTGTCTCTGTCCATCTCTGTTTCTGTAATTTTGTTTTTTGATCATTGGCAAAGAAATTGGTGACATAGTATTCCTTGAAAACTTTGGAGAATTACATGCATATTTTTAAGAATGAAAACAGTCTTTTATATTGACAGAAAAGTGAAAGTTTAAGAGTAGTGCAGTGTTGCTATTAAAACCATATACTGTATTCATATTTTGACATGGACCTAGCATTTTTATAGATTTGGGGTTCACCTTACTAAGTTACATCCAACCCAAGCACACACATTACATATAGTTATGAGGGACCTCTGGTTTGCTTTAATTTAGAATGCTTCCTCAGTTTTTCTTTTTTTTCTCAGTTTTTTTTCTCAGTTTTTCTTTTTTTTTCTCAGTTTTTTTTTTTCTCAGTTTGTCTTTAACTCCAAATTCTTGACATTGTTGGAGACTGCAAACTAGTTGTTTTGTAGAATGTCTCTCACTTTGGCTTTGTTTGAAGTTTTCTTATTGAATTCAAATTTTACATTTTTTGCAGGAATATTACCTATGTGATTGCTCTGGCTTGTGTATGGTTTGTTACCCAGAAGTTTATGCACTGGAAGCCTGGTCTCCCATGGACAGTAATGGGATTCAACAGTGAAAGGGCTTTTAGCAGTGGGTTTGCGGGAGGTGCTTGGTAGATCTCTGTCCTCAGGAAGGTATTGATGATGTCTAGAGGAATAGGTTAGTTCTCAGGGGGTGAATTAATTCCTTCAAGAACAGGTTGAGAGAAGAGAGGCTGCTCCTTCCCATGCTCCTTTTCCTGCATTCTTTCCCACCTCTTGGAAGTACAATACATGCTGTATGGTAACATGACAACGACTCTCAACAGATATGGTTGCCAGATCTGGACTCCAGAACAGTGAGATAAAATAAACCTGTTTCCTTTATAAAATACCCAACCTCAGGTATTTTATTACCACAAAAAGAACAGACTATAGCACTGACTGATATCATGTGTTTTGCAGAGCACGTGATCCCAAGGAACAAGATGAAGTCTCATTACTGATTTTACCCTGATCGCTCGTTAAGCACGTGGCAGCCAGAGCTGTCCATCATAAAGTTTCAGATTTTGCCTTTGAAATTAATAAGCAATTTGGGGCAATGCTTTGAGAACATATCAATATCTGGTTTTCTGTATAAAACTTTCATTTAGTAATTTTAGCACCCTTCTGTGATTTTTCCTTTGAATCACTTGTGTGATAGTGGAAAATGTTATTATTTTCTTTGCATCTTGCTGACTCTCATTGTATGCTAAAGAAGGGCATCTCCTCCTCTTTTATTTGTTTGTTTGTTCATGTATTATGGGAATGGAATCATGAGTTCTTACTTGAGATCTGAGTTGTAATCGTTTTCAGTTATCATTTATTTTGTGGCTCATATTGGCCAATGAGAGCCCCTTCAATTGTTTCCTATGATCTTTTGACATAAACTTCTCATTTTCCTTCTCCACTAAATCTTCTGGATTCACCATACCTTTTCCCTACCCCAGCCACAGAATTTAATTGTTTCTAAGTCTATTAGTGGGTTAGATCCTTGTTCAGACCTGGAGTTCAAGCTGTGTGGACTGTGAATGTTGCTTGGCAAACCATAAATCTTTCAAGGGGCAAGTGACACATTCACACTGGTTTTCCAAATTGGTGATTTTGCCTCAGAGTGGGGATGAATTAAAGAAAGAAGTATCAGCAGCTCTCAAAATTTGCTTCACATTAAAGTCAGTGGAGAGTTTTGAAATTTCCTTGTGCACAGTGGACATTACTTTGAGGACTGGACAGAGAAACTGAAAAAAATAAAGAAAAAAAAAAAACAGGGACTGAACTGCAGACATCCTCTGAAAGCACGGTGAGTCTGGGCTCTGCCTTCCTAACCAGTGTGCAAGGCACGCGAAACCTTGGACACCCTCTGGGGCTTTGGTGGCTACCCGCTATACCCATAGTGTGTCGGCCTGGGCTGGGCTGCCACCACTCACCAGCACAGGAGCTACACTGAGCACTGGGGATCTTCAGACTCTTGCCCTGCCACTGACACACAATCAGGACAGTGAGACTGCACTACGGGGAGTCTCTGGTTCTTCAAAAATGACAAAACAAAGGAGCAAAATGCAATCCCAGACTGCCATGCCACCCAAAACAAGTCCAGGGGCATCAGCACAGAAAAGCCTGGAGGTCATACACCTGAAATTTCTGAAATGATAGCAACTGAAGTAAAGAAACAACTCCATCAGGCCATAGAAGACATCAGATCAGAAATAATTTCTCAGGTGAGAAAAGAAATGACAATAATGAAAGAAATGTTCAGCATATCCAAAGATGACATAACAAGAAAATAGAAGAGCATAGACAACTCAATGAAACCTTCAGGGAACAATATAGAGAAGAACCAGAAGGTATGAAACAGATGCAAACAGATATACAGGAACTTAAAAATTCCATTGAAAGGTTACAAAACTGCCTGAATGAAGCTAAAGATAGACTTTCAGACCTTGAAGACAGCATTACCTCTAATGACCATGAAAGGAGGGATTTCTTAAAAACAAGGAACCAGCAAATAACAATTCAACAACTGCAAGATGAGTCAAAGAGAAACAATGTCAGATTAATAGATATTAATGAAACAGCAAGTGCCAGCACAAATGACATGAAAAAACTATTTGCAGAAAGAATAGCAGATAATTTCCCAGGCATGGAAAAAGAATTGGACATCCAGATAAGTGAAGCATATAGAACTTTAATCATAACCAAAATAAATCTACCCCCAGAAAATAGTGATCAAGATCCCAGAAACTCGATAAAAGCTCAGAATATTAAAAGCTGTTAGAGAAAAGAAACAGATCACCTATAAAGGAAAGCCTATCAGAATCTCAGCAGACTTCTCAACACAAACCATCAAGTGAAGAAGAGCTTGTAGTGAAGTATGTCAGGAACTGAAACAAAACAACTTCCAACCCAGATTGATGTACGCTGCAAAGCTATCTATCAAATTTAATGGAGAAATAATATGTTTTCATGATAAAGAACAACTGAAGAAATGCATGATCACCAAACCAATCCTACAAAGAGTACTAAAAGATATACTAGAAAGAGATAAAACAGACTGCAACTTCAAGAACAACAACAGAAAGTAACTACCAAGCAGAGCAAGCAATTAAATAGAGGGGAAAAGGAGGATCAAACAGCAGGAAAATAGCATGACAAAGATAAGCCAGTACATATCAGTTATAACCATCAATGTAAATGGTCTTTATGCACCAACCAAAAGAAGCAGACTAGCAGAGTAGATTAGGAAACAAAACCCAACCATATGCTCTATACACGAAACACATTTAACTCAAAATGAAGTTCAAAGACTGAAAATTAAAGAATGGAAAACAATACTCCATGCAACAGGAACCCAGAAAAAAGCAGGTGTAATCATTCCATTTGCAGACAATGTGAACTTCAAACCAAGAACAATCAAAAGAGATAAGGTCACTACATACTTGTGAAAGGGAAGCTTCAAGAGGAAGAGATAACAATCATAAACATCTATGCACCAAATACAGGAGCAGCACCTATATGAGACAAATTCTAACAGACATGAAAAATGAAATAAGTAGCAACACAGTCATAACAGGGGATTTTAACACACCATTGTCACAAAGAGATAGATCAACTAGACAAAAAATTGGGAAAGAAATAACAGAACTTAACCAAACGTGTGAACATATGGACTTAGCAGACTTTTACAGAGTGTTCCACCCAACAGAATCAGAACACACATTCTTCTCAGTTGCACATGGGACATTCTCTAAAATAGACCATATACTAGTACATAAAATATGTTTAAGTAAATGCAAAGGAATTGAAATTATCCCATGTATACTCTCAGACCATAGTGCAAAGAAATTGGAAATTAATGACAAAAGAAAACACAAAAACTCCATAAACAGTTGGAAATTAAATAACATCCTCCTGAACAACCAATGGGTCACAGATGAAACCAAAGTAGAGATTAAATACTATTTACAAACAAATGAAAATGGAGATACAACCTACAGGAACCTGTGTGATGCAATGACAGCAGTCCTCAGAGGGAAATTTATAGTGGTGAACTCCCACCTCAGGAAAACAGAACAAACAAAAATAAACAATCTTATGCTGCACCTCAAGTTCCTAGAAAAAGAAGAGAATGTCAAACCCAGAGCCTA
>NW_004955408.1:7242734-7280928 GCF_000276665.1 Chinchilla lanigera | reverse complement strand
TGGCCTTTACCTCAAGCTGATCAAAGCCATCTATGATAAACCAACAGCTAACATCGTACTAAATGGTCAAAAATTGAAAGGTTTCACTTTAAAATCAGGAACAAGACAAGGATGTCCACTGTCATCACTCGTATTCAATATAGTTCTGGAAATATTGGCTAGAGCAATTAGACAAGAGAGAGAAATTAAAGGAATAAGGATAGAAAAGGAAGAAGTGAAACTGTCATTATTCGCATATGACATGATACTGTACATAGAAGACCCCAAAAACTCCACCAAAAGGCTTGTTATGGTTTGTGTCTGGGTGTCCCCACCAAGCCTCATTTGGTCATGGGGCAGGTTTTTAGAGTTTGATTGATTATAGGTGTGAGAGCTACACCTGCCCTGGGGTGGATAGTTTACATATGTAAGGGAGAGGAAGAGGCTGCTTGCTGCCATTCCTCCCTTTTGAGCTTGTTGCATTTCCTGTGTTCTGCCACCATGAGCGGTAGCCCTCTGCCATGTGCCACTCTGCCTTGTAACCTGCCAAGCATGGACTGAAACCTCCACAAACTGTAAGTGAAATAAACCTTTTCTTCCTTAATTTTGGGCATCAGGTATTTTGTCCCAGCAAAGAGAGGAAAGTAACCAAGACAAGGCTCATGGATTTAATAACCAAATTCAGTAACATTGCTGGATACAAAGTTAACACTTAAAAGTCAATAGCATTCCCATACATAAGTAACAAACAGACTGAGAAAGAAATTAGGGAAACCACACCTTTCACAATAGCATCTAAAAAGATGAAATACTTAGGAATCAATCTAACAAAAGAAGTAAAAGATCTATACAGTGAAAATTATAGTACTGTGAAAAAAGAAATCAAAGAAGATATCAGAAAATGGAAAAAAATTCTTTGCTCATGGATAGAAAGAAACAACATTGTGAAAATGGCCATACTCCCAAAATTGTTGTACACATCCAATGCAATCCCAGTTAAAATACCATTAGTATACCTCACAAATCTAGAGAAAACACTCCTAAAGTTCATCTGGAACCAGAAGAAGCCTAGAATAGCAAAAGCAATCCTGGAGGACAAAGAAAAGACAGGTGGCATCACAATCCCTAACTTAAAATTATATTACAGAGCTACTATGATAAAATCAGCATGGTACTGGTGCAAAAACAGACCTGAAGATCAATGGAACAGATTAGAAGATACAGATACAACTACAAACACACTTAGTCACCTTATGTTCAACAAAGGGGCCAAACATGTTCAATGGAAGGAAGATAGCCTCTTTAATAATTGGTGCTGGAAAAACTGGCTTTCCACATGCTGAAGGCTAAAACTAGACCCATGTCTTTCACCATGCACTAAATTAAAGTCAAAATGGATCAAAGATCTAAATATTAAAAACAGAAACACTAAGTTTATTGGAAGAGAAAATAGGTAAAAATCTTGACAACACTGGGGTAGGCAGAGAGTTCATGAACAAAAACCAAACTGCATGGGAAACACTTCAAAGAAGCAACTACTGGGATCTCCCTTATTGAAAAGTTTTTGCACTTCTAAGGAAATCACCAAGAAAGTAAAAAGAAAACCCACAAATTGGGAAAAAATTTTAGCCAACATCCCCTCAGACAAAGGACTTCTATCTAGGACACATAAAGAATTTTTAAAAATCAGACCTCCCAAATTCAAAGACCCAATCCAAAAATGGGTGTCTGAGATGAATACACACTTCTCTAATGAAGAAATACTAATGGCAAATAAATATATGAAAAAATGTTCAATGTCATTAGTCATTCAAGAAATGCAAATTAAAACAACACTGAAATTCCATCTCATCCCAGAAAGAATGGCTATCATCAAGAAATCAACCAATAACAAATGCTGGAGAGGCTGTGGGGAGAAGGGAACCCTACTCCACTGCTGGTGGGAGTGTAGATTGGTGAAGCCACATGGAAATCAATTTGGAGATTCCTCACAAAACTAGGACTGGAAGTCCCATTTAACCCAGCTATTCCTCTTCTGGGTATTTTCCCAGAAGAATTAAAAACATCATGCTACAGCAATATATGTGCACCCTTGTTTATAGCTGCACAATTTGTTATAGCTAAAGCTTAGAAACAACCCAGATGCCCATCCCCTGAGGAATGGATAAAAAGTTGTGGTGTTTTTATGCAATGGATTATTACTCAGCTATTTAAAAAGATAAACTAGAGGCTTTTGTAGGTAAATGGATGCAACTAGAGACCATACTCATAAGTGAAATTAGTCGGACCCACATGTGTAAACATCATATTGCCTCCTTGGTGTAGGAATCTGAAAGACTGGGTAAAACTCAAAACATACAATAGATGATAGGAAAGGGAAAAAAATTGCTCAAAGGGAGGAACTACTGGGATGAGGGAAAGAAGAAAAAAGAAAGAAGGCAAAACATAAATATATATATGAATAGCTGTGATGACTGTATTGCTTTTGTCTGATGGTTTACTAAAATGAACAGTTAATGCTCACAATTTTGTATGTTCTGATCGACTTTGCATGCTTGTATTTAGTGGTCTGAGCAACTGATTTGAAGGTAACAATATGCAATGGAATTACAATGGTGAACTCCTACCATCTTGTCTAGTGAGACGCTGTATTATCTCTAAGGTTTTATTGAAGAATTATTTTTTTATTCTCTTTAATGGTTTGAGCAGTCTTTCATTCTTATATCTGAAAATTTGAGCAATGTAGCTGAGGATAGCGGTATGCAATGTAACAACCACTGCTGATTTGTATTAATTTGTCTTGAGACCCTGCATCACTTTTGGATGTTTCTGCTTTGATTTCTTTACGTTTGTGATACTGGTATGTTGCTACTGTTCAATTTTTTTTTTCCTCATGTACTACTCTCTTTAAAATTAAAAAGAAAAAAGAAAAAAAGCAAGCAAAATATAAAATGTTCACATAATTCCAGGATGCATCCATGGTGCTGGATCAGTGTATATGAAGGTACTCATTGTATCCAAAAGATGATGAAGCTGTTTAAAACAATAGCTGAGGCTTAATGTAATAGGCTTTTGATTACTATAACAAAATATCTGAGAAAAATCAATGTGAAGAAGGAAAGATCAATTTGGTTCACTTTTTAGAAGCTACAGTTCATGGTCAGTCAGCTCCATCACTTCAGGCTGGCGGCTATGCAGAGAGGTCACAGCAGAAGAGCCTGGAGAAAGAGAACTGCTCACCTTCTGGTTTTCAGGATACAGCAAGAGAACAGAGAGCCAAAGTATGTGCTGTGTGGTTTCCTTCTTCTAACCTTGTTGCCTCCAGGGCTCTGGACAATTGGATGGTGTTTTCCACATTCAGGGTGGGTGTCCCCAGTCATTTGTTCTTACACACACCAGTTATCTCTGGAAACACCCTCACAGGCACATCTTGAAGTGTGCTTTACTAATTTTGGGGGCATTTCTCAATCTAATCAGTTGCACACTTGATGCAAACATCAGTGGACTTACTGGCAATTCTGTGAGTTGAGGACTTGTTTCCACTGCTAATTATTCATGTGGTGTCTGGAATTCCAGGTTCCTTCATAAAAACAGAAACTCTTATTATTTTATGGATTGTCTAAGTTAATTGAAAAGTAGAAAACCTTTCTCACTGTTTGCCAAATACTGTAGTAAACTTTGCTGCCATATTTATGCATTTTTTTCAACCAGTGCTAATTGTACACAGCTGCCAGACATTGAGAATACAATGGTGGGAAGAATAAGATTCCAAAATTCAAGTTTTTATAATCTAATGGCATGGTATAGACATTAACTCAGTGGAAACAAATGCAAAAGTATGATGTAGTGAATTCTCTAAAAAGGATACAGAGTACTACAAACAAATGTATAGTAGTGCAATTTCATCAGAAATTTTATGGATGAACTACCTGAGGGAATGAGGAACTGAGAATGAACATAACAGCTGAAAGAGTATTTAAAATAAACAATGTCAGTAGATGTTATGGTTTGGGGCTAGATAATGTCCCCCCAAAGCCTCATACAGTCATAGGTGAGGCTTTTTCAGAGGTAGCTGAATGTGGAGTGTGGGACTAATTCATGGTGCAATGTTAGGATTATAGGTGCTAGGATTAAGGGTGGGTGATTACTAAATCAGTTCACCGAGTGGCTTGGCATAGCACTAATCTCAGTAGCCTGGATATAATACAAAAAACAGAAAGAGACTTGTCTTGTCTGTTTCTTTTTGCCTCACCCGCTTCTGCCTGCTATGGACAGTTTCTCCTCTGCAATGCCTGTCTGCCATGCCCCCCTGCCTTGAAGCCAGCTGATTATGGACTGAAACCTCTAAACACTGTGAACTGATAAATCTTTCTTCCCTTAACTTCTGGGTCTTGGGTATTTTGTTTTAGCCATGAGAAAAGTAACTTACAGTATGTATGTATGCCCATTAAGTTGGGTTAGCTGTACATCCTGGTTTATACCATATGATACATCATGCAAGCGGATTTTCCTTTTTTCCCACCTTTAGTCAGATACAAACTACAATAAGCCACATGTACTTAGAGTGTATTGTATAATTATTTTAACAAAAGTGCTCACCATGAAATTTCCACCACCACTCAGTTAACAAACATGGATCCTTAAGACGTTTCCTTGGGTAATTCTTCAGTGCAGTCCACCATCGTCTACAACTCACCTTCACCCTGTCCAACACAAATGTTGATCTGCTTTTTGTTACTATATTTGTCTGAATCTTCTGTAATCTTATATAAATAGAATCCCAGAGTAAATACTGTGTTATGGGGTGAAGGGTATCCAGCTTCATTCACACAGCAAAATTCTTTGAGATCCATCCATGTTGTTGCATATATCAATAGTCCCCTCTTTTTTGGTGCTAAGGAGTAGTAATCTATTACATAGTTACATACAACAGTGTATTTATCCCTTCTTTATAAACGAATATGTGAATTATTTCTTGTGTTTGGTAATAACAGAAAAATTTTTATGACTATCTGTATATATATCTGTAGATAAGCATATTTTCATTTCTCATGGGTAGATTCTTAGGAGTGGACGGATTGTATTGTATGTTAATGTGTGTTTAAGACAATGACAAACTGCTTTCCAAAGTGATTGTACAGTGTACAGTCCAAACAACAATGTATGAGACTCTCCATCCCTCCATCACCTTTAGTTTTAGTACATGGTATGAGATATGGGTTGAAGCTTGTTACTTTATTGTTCATGTTTCGTTGTTGTATGGTTATCAAATGTTTATAACACCATTTACTGAAAACCTCATCCTTTCTCTATTGAACTACCTTACTCACTTTTTGAAAAATTAATTGAAAAGGTATATGTACACTTGTTTTTCAATTCAACAGTAAGTTATTTTGTGAAGACTGTGGACATGGCCATGATTCAGCTTGTATAACTATAGAAGGTATGTTTAAAGAGCACTGTACAACATGACTCTTGACTGAGACAGCTGGTATACTACAGTGTCCCAGAGGGAAGAGACTCCAACTCTAGAGTTTCCACTTTGGTTGATCTTGGCTAGGGCCAAAGTAATTTATATTTCTAACAAGTTTCTAATCAAAAGAAGATGAATGTTCTAAATTTAATTTTGCTCCTTCTCATTTCTGAGTATTTCATAGCAAATGAAACAATAGCTGGTAATGTATGTCCTCCATTAGCAAAAGATGGACTTTGCATGCAGCTAATGATCCTTAATTTACATCATTATCCTCAGATGTTTCCAATATAAAAAGCAGTTTATTCCGATCATGATTCAATTTGTTATCCAATCCATGGAATGAAAGAAAGTTTTCACACTTCATCTGTTAGTGGTGAGGTGTGACACTATTATGATTGTTACTATAAAGTCAGTTTAAAAATTCATCATTGAAAATAGTTTTTCTGGTGATGGTAAGAATACACATTTTGGTAGAACAAAATTGGACTAAAATACACTTGGCATTATTTTTGAGACCCCCACATACATAATTGCCTCTAAATAATCTGCATTTTTTCCACCAATCAACTGCATTTTGGTACTGCAGTTGTCAAAATTTACATTTTTATAAATGCAGATCTAGAGTAATTGAACTAGAACTTTTTTGGCAAAAGTGATGCTGAATATATAGTAAAAATTCTTGGCCACTTTGTCAAAGATTAGGTGGCTGAGTGTGTTTTTGGTTGTGTCTGTTTCTTTCAGTCTGTTCCACTGATCCTCTGGTCTGTTTTTTAGCCAGTACCAGGTAGATTTTATTGCAGTAGCTTTGAAGTATAATTTCAGGTCAGGAATTGTGATTCTACCTGATTTGTGTTTGTTGCCTAGGATTACTTTTGCTATTCTGGGTCTCTTCTGGTGCCAGATGAATATGGTTTCCTTCTTTTATTTTTAAAATAAATTTTAAAAAAAGTTAAGCATTAACTAATATCTGATAATCTGAACAACTAATTTGAAGACAACAGTATGCAATATAACAGCAATTGTTGAATTCCTACCATCTTGTTTAGTGAAGCTCTGTATTGTTCCTAATTTTTTTATTATTTTTTTATTCTCCTTAATTGTTTGATCAATCTTGCATTCTTACATCTGGTAACCTGAGCAAAATGGTTGAACATAATGATACGTAATATAACAGCCATTGTTAATTTCCTATCACCTTGTTTTGAAATTCTGTATCATTTTCATTGTTTTTGTGTTGTTTGTTTTTGGCTTTGTTATTTTGCTGGTTTTTTTCTCTTTAAAATAAAAAAAAATTAAAAAATAAAAAAAATTCTTCAATGTGGCCTTGCTTTTTTCTCTTTGTTGTTAGAAATATTTGTTTTTCTTAAATTTAGCTTATGTGTTTTACAGTTACTTTTTTCTTGCACATTAGTGCTTTGAATTTTTGCTATGTTTTCTTCATAATCTGTGAGAAATATTTATTCAAATATTAAAATAATCAAGCACAAAGCACTTCTACTTTTATTAGGTCCTTAGAAAACATTACAACAAAGCTAGTAAACTGGAAGATGGTGAAATCTTTCTCTACCCAACAAGTGGCAGTGTAGTCAAATACATCAATAAGAGATAGAATGGCATTGTAGATTTAAGTGTGAAATTATGTAATTGTGGACTTGATCCTGAGTGGTGAAGAAAATCCTCTGAGAAATATCCTGTTTTTAAGTGGACAAAATTTTATTCCCCATTTGTATAAAATTAAAATTAGAAGATATCCTACTTTGCTTTATTAACTTATCAAAGAAATCACATCATTGATAAATGCAGGTAAATTATTTGAAAGATTTTATAAAAAGATTTATGAGACAAATACAGTCTAAGTTCAAGGTGAAGTGTGTATAAAAATATTTTACTATAAGAGACCATTTGCAAATTAGATAATTAAAAGACACGTGATATCTATCAAAATTTTATAACTTGTAAAAAAGGGGGCTTGATTGAATTTTTAAAATTTGGTGTTTATGCTTGCCCAAAACTTCAAACTTATTAATCACAAAGCAGCAACTATGAAGAAGATTATAGGCAATTTTACAAAAATAATTAATGGTACCAAAGTCACACTATTAGGAAAAAAAAATCACTCCTCAGAAAAGACACCAGTGACACACTTTAAAAAATATAATGACTAAGCAACTGATTAAAGTTCTTTATTAAGGCTTATTTATCATATTTGATTTTTGTTCAAACTTTCAATACAAAGTTTAAAAATATTTTAGCTTATATACTATAGTTGTAGTGTCTTCATCTTTAAGAAATACTCAGTTTTTCAAAGTCATTTTGAAATAGAACCCCAGATATGGTAAAACCAAATTCAACTTAATATGTGCTTCAATAATAAGTGAATTCTAATTTTTAAAACTACCTCTTGTTACCAAAATTGTTATGGTATGAATAATCATATTATAATCTAGTATGCATACAAAAGCAGTCTTGCTCTGCAGTTCAGGCTGGCCTTGAACTCCTGGCGATCCTCCTGCCTCAGTCTCCCCAGTGCTGAAACTACAGGTATGCATCACCAAGCTTGGCTAGGAAGGCAGTTTTGCCTGAGCACAAGTGAGAAGGCTTCAGGGCATAGCCAAGAATGCTCTACTTTGCAGGTTAGAGCCTACAAGCCCTGCGACTTGCATAAGATCCAGCTGCTCACCTAGAACACACACATTGCATTTAATAATTAAATTGGGACTCCTCTGGACGTGCTTCAGTTTTGAACTAGCTCTAAGTGGACCCTATTGTATTGTTCTCATTCTTTTACTCTATGTCAGTTAATATATGCTAATTCTGTCAAAGACTAAGTGGAACAAAAAGAAATTTAAATTCTCCCTCAAGGTGATTCCTAGGGGGGCCAGTGTGGGCATTCATTTTGGCTGATGTTGTCTTTAGAAATAAATCACTTCTGCCTAAGAGAAGAATCAGTGGGTGTGTTCCTCATCTGCTAGGAGGATATTTCTGTCAGGACATAACTAATCAAACATGCAAAATCTTTTCTTTGAGTTTTATAGTTGAAAGTCTTGTAATACAAAAACACAGATAAACCATACTTGATATACATACATTTGTATGTTCAAAACCTACTTCCTGGTGGTCTATAAGTTTCTGCTAAGGATCATTAAAACTTAGACGACCACTTCCTTCTCAACTGCTTAGTTTAATACTTTACAGTTATTTGATTGCTCTAAATATTTTTTAAAGCACAAAAAGGCACACTTTCATTGGCTGCAATGAAAATCTCTCACACTTGCTACATAGACCAAATTATTGTAATTTCTTGCTTTTCAGGTAAGATATTAATGAATTATGTTTCTATGGTTACTTTTCTATTATTAGCATTAACTATGTACTTGTCTGGATATTTCTTTTGAGACAAGGTCTCACTCTGTAGTTCAGGCTGGCCTTCAACTCACCACATAGCCCAGGCTGGCTTTGAATTCACAGTGATCCTCCTGCCTCAGCCTCCCAAGTGCTAGGATTACAGGTGGCCTGTCTGGATTATATTGTTTCAGTAGAGAAATTCTTTTTTTTTTTTTTTTTTTGGTTTTTCTCCGGTACCAGGAACCGAACTCAGGACCTTGCACTTGCCAGGCAGGCGCTTTTGCCGCTGAGCTAAATCCCCAGCCCCAAGTAGAGAAATTCTTACACAATTTTGATTAATTTGTTCTATTTTTTATTATCAACTGGCCTTCCTTTATATACATCACATAGCTAGGAGTGAGAGAGGGAGATGAACTCTAGAGATTGCAGTATTGCCCCTGCTAGGGTCACTGTGGCAAAATTTAAAAAAATACTTCCATCTGTGTGTAAGATATACTTTACAATACCTACGTCATGACTGGGTTAAGCGGACAACAGGAAAAGTCTCTAGAATAGATTTGGTAGGCCACAGAAATTTAGAGGGAAGAAGTGATGTTTATTAATTTCTTGCTTTGAAATACAGGGGTTGCTTAAATTGTGGTGTTATAGATGCAGGATATTTATTGCCCAGGTGTGTCAGTCTAGCTGGATGAGATGCCCTGACAAAGAAAGCACTTAAGTGAGATATTAGGCAGCATATGCTTAAGTATGCAAATATTATGCCAGTAGTAATTACAAGGACTCCTAGAAAGGTTAACACCCATGGAAGAGGCTTCAAAGAAAGTTTGTAGATACACAGATGATTGGGTAAATGTGGAAGGATGAATATGTTCAGGAACAACAGAGATAAGGCAATTAAGGTCACAACTTAAGAATTCCAAATTTTATGCAGACACAGTATTCACCAAACATTTAAGGCCCTTGTGCTCCGCTGTGTTCTTGGGACAAAGAGGGTTTCCCAGGACTTTAGCAGAGAGGATAAGTGAAAACATAACGCTGCATTTATTGTTACTTAACACCAAAAGCTATGTATCTTAGGAACTTCCTCAAAGTTTGTAAACCTCTCCCGAGCAGGCTCCATCTATTTCCCACCCCACCTCCACACCTTCTGCTTTTACAACATATACAACATACTCAGAACGGTGCCTCCTCTAGGAAATTCAGAGATGTTTGGTAAATATATAGCTGGGTGAATACTTGAGCAACTTGACTATCATAGAATTTCCATGGGTTCATTGACTTTCAGTAGGATTACTGTTTACACTGGAAATTGATGCAGAGCGGACCTAGAGTTTCTGACTTACGGCCATCCACCAAGCTCACAAAAACCTATCATTTCCACTTTGTATCTATCTATCTATCTATCTATCTATCTATCTATCTATCTATTTTTTTATTTATTTAGGAACCAGGGGTCCATGCTTTGCTTTCTCCTCTAGATCCAATGCACTGGTAGCTGAACCAGCCATTTGGTAAGTCCCTGAGTGCAGCTTGTGGACCTGACATCAAAGCAAAGTGTCTGTAGACGTCTGAACTCCTAAGGTCTCTCGTCATCTCTTGGTGACACAGAGAAGCTCTTCTCTGTGACTCATATGCTCATTTTAAAGATCTGGCTGGCTTCATTATTCCCAGGGATTATTTTGCAGTGGTTTAGGAGCACATACTTCCTGCTTTAAAAGCATCCCCTTTGTAATTTTTTTTAATGTCTTGCCCTAGATGTTTATGAGACACTCAGCAGCTGTTCCCAGTCTATGAAAAATGAAGTGAGTAGGTTTGGCAGCTGTCCCCTTGTTGCTTTGGGATATGTGGGCCTGCACTATTCTGTATAAATGGAATGCATTAATCATTCCCCATTCAAGTGTTTACACATCGTTATGTGCTTCAGAGACAGGAATAGAAGACGAAAAGGAAGTTTGACTTGTGTATAGACACAGAAAAATGATTAAATTTTAATTCTAATCATTATACACAATAACAAAAACAGTCACTTTGATATCTCTGAATTAAAAATTGCTTTGTGGGTAGAATCTGCTGAGGGTTTATATTTTAAGTTAGTGTATAATAAACTCCAGGCAGAGGACAGGCTGAGTAATGAAGGGGGGATAGTGTAATATTCAAATAGCTGTGGGCCTGTATGGAGGACCAGATAATTTCATCTGACTCCAAAAGACAGAATAGCGCATGAGTACAGTGGAGAAAATTTAGGGAAATATGAACAACTTTCTGAAGGACAATCCAAGGAAGTACCTTACACATGTCATCACTTGGGGTAAGTGAGGGTATGGTGACACAAATGCTTGATTTGGACATCTTTCAGTTGAAAGTAAAAAAAAAATACTCCTCAGTGTATTTAAAAGTAAAGAGAATTCATAGTTTCCTGTGTCTGGAGAGCCACATCACAGGTGGATCCCAGGGCTCAAATCAGTACCCCACGGTCTTTCCATTTTTCAAGTCTGCTGTCTTGTACAGTAGCTCCATCTGTCAGTTCTCATGTCTGAGGAAAACTCTGATCCCTCCTATTGACAAGATGGCTACTGGAAGTTTCAGATTTACATACTGAATTGTCAGACTGGAGTTGGGTGGCGACAAGAACCTCCCACTGTAATGTCCTTAGATTGCCATGTCAGGAATGGCCCAGTCTGAAATTTGTGTGGCATGACCTTCAATAAAGGTCACAGCAAAAGCAGCAAGTATCTGTCCTTGAATTCTGGAAACCAACCGTTTTCAGTAAATTTTCAGCACTGGATCAATATTGCTAATAAAATCTTTTGACAAACTATGTATCACCAAAAGGATGCTGTTCTGTTGACTTTAACCTGACAGATTAAATATTTCCTTTGTCTCCATTTATATCTCCCAGTTGGTTCTTGGGAGCTCTGGGAGGCTGAGGAGACCATCCTGGATTCTGTTGATCAAGATAAATTGTAAGACTCTGAGGATTATGGAATATATGACCATCATCTTACATTCACTCTGCCCTGGTACAAATGAATATTAGCCCTGTTTAATAAGTCATTGTTGAGTTGATGATATGAATTGCAGTTAGCTGAAGGAAATACCTATGCAACTTTTCATGGCATTTGCATTTTCCAAAGCATTTAAATTACCTTTCCATTTGTTTTCTCATAGGAACACATGATATTCCTATGAAACACTCAGTGTTTTCATTTTTATAATCCTGTATTTTATTGTATTTGTATGGACAAGGAGGGAAAATGAAATAATGTACTTCTTTTACTCACCAGCCCAGACTGGCAACTTTTAAGAAAGCATTGCATATTCTCAAATTCTCTCACAGCTTTTTGTAAACAAATGCCTGTGGTTAAGATCTCCTATATTTTGTCCTTATTCTGTTTTCTTCATCCATGACTATCAATAATTACTATAGCAAGTTTCAGTCTTTATAATTTCTTTAAATGTTTTATTATTTTCTGCTACATATTTAAATATCCATAAAATATATTTCTGTTTGATGTTTTTACAAATGATAGCACACCACATTACATATAAATCATGCTTTTCAGTGTATGGTTTTGAATTGGTGCAGCTTGTTTTATTTATTGCAAGAAAAGAATTATCATTTTAATCCAAATGATATAATAATTAATTGTAATATTTAGGTATTTTGCTTGGTTTTGTCATTGTTTTCAGTGACCACTGACCATTAATCTACAGACTTGGCAAATATGAAATCACGTTGTTAAAATCTAGATTTAATATATGTTGTGTATACACATACGCGCACATACAGTATAGATCCACAACAGTTGTTCTGTGCCAGAAACTCTACATAAGCTCCCTAGGCTCCATGAACATCATAGAGGTTATTGTGGGAGATTGCAGATTATATTTGATTTTTTTTTTCTGAGAAAGTTCCACATTTATCCTTGCAGTCTCAAAGACACACATAACCCTTATGTTTAAGAACCACTGCCTTGCATGGTTTATAAAGCACTTGCATTATATTGTTTACTTGCAGAATTAGAAACAGCATCTCAGCAGCTAAGATGGAGTCATTATCTGTGGCTTAGGAAAATCATATTCACTATTTTTATTCCTTTTTTCTCAAACTTGGGAATGAACTTTGTTGAAGTAATAGTAATTATAAAAACATGGATCAACCCATTAACTTCACATGCTTTCAAGAATTTAAAAACAAAAGGCCTATCTTTGTGATTAGCGTTTTCTGATAAATGTTACTCGATCCTCATTAACTGAACTCAACATGTTTGGAGACTGCTTCACACCTTCACTGAGAACACAGAAGGGACCACCCATCCCAGCATAAGGAAATTGTCTTAGTTGCTTTCTTTATCACTGGGACAAAATACCTTATATACACAATTTAAAGGAGGAGAGGTATATTTTGTGTTAGAGGTGTATTTTGGCTCCAAGGTAGGAGTACCTAGCAGAGGGATATGGTAGAGAAAAGCCTGCTCCTAGAATGGCAGATAGGAAACAGTGAATTCAAGGGAGGAGCCAGAGAGGTGCATACACCCTCAGTAACCTGCTTTCCTATCAGATCCTAACTCCTAACAGCAAGTCTGGTATATACCCTAACAATCCATTCACATCCCCAAAGCCCTACTTATGGACACATGAAGCTCTTGGGAGACATCTAGATATAAACTATAATATTCCACTCCTTGCACCCCAAAAGACATATATATATACCTTTGTGCAAGTAGCACTTAGCCCATCTCTAAGAGTTGCAAAAGGTCTAACAGTTTTGCATTGCGGAAAAGTCCAAGTCCCAAATATCCTTTGAGATTTAAGGCAACCTCTCAGCAGAAAGCGCCTGTATAACATCCCAAAGAAGATTAAACATTACCTACACATAATGGTACAGAGTAAAGATTTCCATTCTAAAAGGGAGAAGTAGAGAGATAGAAATGAATGAGACCAAAGCAAGACCAAAATCCAGCAGAGTTACCTCCTATAGTTCTGTGTCCAGCACCCAGGACAAGCTGTGGTGTAGCATGAATGTGAAAGAGCTTGGGAGACCTTGCCCCTGTGGCAGTGCTGGTACTTGTAACTTTCATGGCTTTTTTCTTGAACTGGCTTTGCTCACTCCTGAGCTCCTCATATGTTCCATATTCTTGACTTCTTCAGCTTCCAGTGGTCTCCACTGTACTTCTAGCTTCATTCTCACAGCTTTACACACTGTCCTCTCAGGGGACCACTGTCTGTCTTCCCAGGGTGTGTGAAATCTGAATGGAAGACTTCTTGAGCCCTAGCACCAACTCATGCAGTACCTAGGGCCCCTTTGTTCATGACTACAGAGTCCTTTAACTGCTTGGAAGGCTGAGCACTATGAAGCAAATCCCAGGAACCAGTTCTCTAGGTAGTCCTTCTCCAGTGTGGTGCCCTGAGGCTGTCTTCTCAAAGCAAGCTGTTTCACTTTTTCAGGGTAAGAGCATGATCTTGGTAGTTCCTGACATGCCCTCAAGCCATTTTTCCTAATGTCCTGATTCAAAGTATTTTACTTCTTTCTCATTCTAATCTCATCACCAAACGACACTCCTCTGCTCCATCTTTTGGCCATGTTCTCTGTATCAAAACTGAAAACTTTTAAAGTAGGCTTTTTTGCTCTTAATTTTCAATATAAACCTGTCTCAAAGCCCCCCAGTTATTTATACCAGAATTCCATCATTGGATTTTCTTGAAAATTTCTCCACCAAATTTAGTCATTTACTGCCCTTAACCTCAGTCTCTTGTAAGGTCTCAGAACATGAGTAAATGTAGGAAATTTTTCTGGAGAGCATAACACACATGGTCTGAAGTCCATTTGCCAGTGGAGTCCTTGTTCCCATGTGAAACCTAATGAGCCTGGTCTTCACCATCTTCATTTCTACCAGCACTCTGGTCTTCTGACCTCTGACCAGAATCTCCCATCAGTCCCAGCTTATAGCATTGTAGGGCTTCTCCTGTTGGCATCTCCAAACCTTTCCAAACTCCTTCTGAAAACCAGGTCCAAAGGTTTCAGAACCTCATGGTCAGGTAGCAGCACTGAAACAACGCCACTTCTCTGGCACCAAAAATCTGTCTTAGCTACTTTCTCCATCACTGGGACACAATACCCAAAGACCACCTTTAGGGAGGAGAGGTTTATTTTTGACTCACATTTTGTAGATTTCCATCTGTAGTCCGCTACCTCCAGGGAGAAGTGGTGTGGTGGAAAAGAATGAAAGGGAACTTCTCATGCCATGGTGGTAAGGAAGCAGAAAGAAAGGGAAGAGCCAGAAAGGGAGAAAAACTTCTTCTCATCAGACCCTACCTTTCACCAGCAAGTAAGCTATGAGCTCAATTATTCAATCACCTTCTAAAAGTCTGGTTTATGAGTGCATGAGGCTCTTGGGGGACAGACATGTAGATACAAACTATAACAGTAAGATGAAGAATGCACTGCCTGCCTTTCCCAAGATTTTCTACCTCAATCCCTGACTCGGAAAGCCTGGATTTTGAGACTGTCACATTCTATGTTTTTCTTAGCCCTATCAAATTCTCTCTACTATAGGAATCTCATATAGGAAAATTAATAATGATGGAGATAATAGTAATGACCAGTGTTTATTGACTGCTGGCTTTGAGTGAGACATTGTGCTTAATGGTGTCTTCATTTCCCTGTTCATTCCTTTCAACTAACTACTGAATATGCATCTTGTGCCTAGCAAGCTTCTAGCTGCTAGGAAGAATTACATGCTCCATGCACGTTCCTTGATGCTGTGGAGCCTAGAGTAGAGAGAATACTTATATGATTCCCACACTAATTAACAGATATGAACTTGCAGTTGTGCCTAGAGCTACAAATTACAGTTGTGTGCTTTTTAAAACATGGATTAAAGGGATTCAACCTGGCTAGGAAGGAAAAGGAACAAGTTTCCTCAAAAAATGATGGCTGTATGGACAGATGAAGAATCAATAGGAATTAAGTAGGTGAAAAGGATAAATTTAGACAGGGAAGCATTACGAATAAATGTCTGATGATAACAAGAAGGAATGTAGCAATTACAAGAAACTAAAATGGCTAGTGACTGTGTTTAACCTTGAGGACAATACTGGGTTTCAGGCATTATCATCTTCATTTTGCAGTTTCTTTTATGCCTAGTTTTTCTTCATTGAACTGAATCTCAGTGAGTTTCAATCACTTATGTAAGATCTGACTGTCTGGAAGCAGCAGACCAAATGCAATATAACTCTGTCTAACCTCTAGGGCTACACCCTCAAGCCATATACTCCTGTTCTTCCTTAATAAGTTCCTGACCCAGAGGATTTCAAAGAATTCTAGCAGAAAAAATCACACACCATCAGTATTTACTTTGAATAAGGAAAAAGAGAAAAAAACCTATAGATTTAAAGACAATTTATGGCCAGTTTTCTTTCATATGTATACTCTACCTGAATAATTTTAATACTATTATATTATCCATAATTTTACCAACATGTACCTATAAAAATCAATGCTTTAAAAAATCTACAGATACTAGCAGCATCCCTAGGAGATATAAAGAATAATTTTAAAAGAATTCAGTTTTTCACAGTTCGCTGCTTGTCTGTTTTTTCCACAAATTATTCAAAATGAAATACAATTAGGTACTATTGAATGTAATTAGTTGCTGTTTCTTTTAAGTATTTTACTCTATGGTTTCTCTTTCACTCTGTCACTTTTTTATTGAAACAAATTTTATAGAATTTTCCATATTTTTGATTCTGATCATTGTATGTCCTCTCAGCCATGTTTTCTCTGATGTAGATATTATATCTATGCATTCTTTTCTCAGAAATCTTCATAAGTGGTATTGAATAGGTTCATCAGAAGATGTGGAATAGCCACTCTGTTTTTTGGTTTATTCTTTGGATTACATTGGAAAATGATTGATTGGAAACTTCTAGTCATCTCTTATCCCAAGTTATGGTTTATAGGAAAGAAGATATGAATATTTGGTTCTTTTATTTATTTACCAGATTTAAAACTGATAAATTTACCAGATTTAAAACTGATAAATTCAGTTTTATCTCATCATCTAATGGTGAATAGTTCATTTTTCTCAGATGTTGCTTTGTTTTATTATGAACTTACAAATTTACACTCATTATATTTGTTTTAGTACTTTGAAGTTGTCATTTTACTGAATAATATCTTATATGCCCCTAGTTAAGCCTTTTCCAATTGGTTGCTGAACATTTTTGATGTGATACCAGTAGTAATTTAAAATTTGTTTGATTTCTGATATGGGAAAGTATTGTAGGTTCTTCTTATACATGTTCTATTCCAAACCTGAGTTCTTTAAGTTAGAAAATTATACATAAAGCCCACAATCTAGACATTATGGGTGTTTATTGCTATTACATAACAGTACTTTGATGTTTTCTCAGTGGACACTGCTTAGAAACAAACATTTAAAAATAATAGAAAAAGAAAACATATACCTGGCCTATAAACTATGCTTTCCAATTCAAATATAGGATTAAATGGCTTTTACTTTTTTAATAGTGTACTTATCCCTTGTTTCTCTTAGGCAGAAATTCTTAATGCTTTATAATATTCTTTGATCTACCCTGTCATTTATTTATCGTTGTGCCAGAAGTGCATTGCTAATAGTTTTTCATTAGCAATATGATAACTGAAAGCTGCTCAGACAGTTTTGCAATTTCCCTTGTCCTTAAGCTACAGTCTCAAAAACTCATGTATTTCCAAATTACTGTTTCAAATCCCTTGAAATAATTCTTCTCTGTGTGGCAATGCCACTGGTGTGATATACACTTGAATTTATTTATCTACTTTTGTCCTTGATTTTATGAATTTAAACAACTACAGTTTTTTACAGTTTTATACAACATCTGAAACAAACAAAGAAATGAGGAAGAGATGCCATCTGGTCTCCATTACTTTTCTATCATTGGTGGGACACTCAAAAATTAAGGAAGGAAAGGTTTATTTAGCTCACATTTTTGTGGAGGTTTCAGTCCATACTTGGCTGGCTCCAAGGCAGGGTGGCATTTGGCAGAGGGCGGGAAAACAGCAAAAGCAACAAGAGCAAAAGGGGGAGTGGCAGCTGGAAGAGCAAACCTCTTCCCTTCCCTTATATTGTATGCAAGCTATCCACCCCAGGGCTAGTGTAGCACTCACACCCATAATCCCAGCATTGGACCATAGATCAATCAAAAACTCTAGAGTCTTGCCCCATGACTGAATGCGGCTTTGGGGGGACATCCAGACACAAACCATGACATGCCCTTTCCTGGCAGATGAAGTTTGTCCAATGGCGGTGAATACAGCAGGAGAGGAGATACAGGGGATGGAAGGTCACCTTCTTGCTTTTAGAGTAAGTACAATTTATGGTCAGTGACATTAGACATGTTTTTCCTGAAGGGCAAGGTATTGCTTGCATTGATCAGGATTTTTTTGATTACTCTAAGTAAAAGTTTAGTTTCTAGGTTATGAAAAAGAAAAAAAAAAAAAAAAAGAAAGCCAATACACAATGGAAAAAAAAAAAGCCAAATCAACATAAAAAAGGTTCACTTTTTTTCTTTTGTGCTATTTGTGGATTTCAGTCATAAGACTTTCATAAAATGTCTTAGAAATTCTCTTTGACTCACTCTCCACCCAATCTTACTCTCCACAATCTTAGCTTTTCCTCTCCTTAATTAGCTTCACACAGGGGATGGCAAAAGTAGAAGTTCTGAGTTGGACATTTTACAAATTCTGATTTAAGAGTTGTTATCTCTAGGGAATGCACACCTAGTACATTCAGTTTCATAATAAAACATGTACTCTCAAGGATTCTGTGAGGGGTAAGCAAGATGATGCAAGAAGTTCTTAGGGCAAGGTCTACCATGTAATCAAAATCTATTACTCAGCTATAAAGAAAGATAAACTCGAGGCCTTTATATTTAAATGGTCACAACTAGAGACCATACTCATAAGTGAAATAAATCAAACATACATGTGCAAGCACCGCATTGTGTCACTAGTGTAAAACTTGAAAGAGTTAATTTAAACTCGGAGGTATGATAGACACTGTGAAATGATAGGAAACCAATGAAGAGTAAAGGGCTTCTGGGATGTGGGAAAAGAGAAGGGAAAGAAGGAGAAATTTTGTATGTATGTATATGCAGGATAGTTAACATGGTTGTTCTTCTGTCTTCTATTTCTATGCTGAAAGAAACTGTCAATGAGTCTTTGGTTGACCAATATTGCATGTTTATATCTGTTTTCATGAGAAGCCACTTTGAAGATATCAATATGTAATACAACCACCATTGTTAATTCCCTACCACTTTGTTTGTAACTCTGTGTTGTCTGTATTGCGCTTGTGATATGTTGTAAAATGTTGTATGTCTGTTAATGTTTCCCTCCTTTTATCTTTAAAATAAAAAAAAAAAATCTAGCCAATGTTGACTTTTGCTGTAGACATTGCTGTTTCCACCTGTGTACTAAAAGGATTAAAATTGGTGCAAATCAGTTTTTTGGTTATTGTTCTCATTTCTTTGTCATATTTGTCCTTGAGATTTTGTACCCTATAATTTGTTTTCATTTAGTTCTACTAACCAACAAGCCCTAGCTAAAGATAACTCTCTAAATTAGGTTTGCTAAAAGAGAAAGGGGGTGAAATACTAGAGCTGGTCTTTAATCTGAGGTAGCATGGTTCTATATTTTGAGTTCTCAGCACAGGGTCAGGAATCAGTTCCTTCTTCCTGCTCCCAGGTGGAGCTGTGTGAATTTCAGGGCGAGTGAGATGGGAGTGTGGAAACCACAGTGCACTTGGACCCCACCGGCTCAGAACCCAACAATATGCACTTCATGCTGGGTGATATCAGACTGACTTCCCTTCTCTGTACCCAGTACTACAGGTAACATCAGGTGATTCAAAAGATCCAGATCCCCTTCTAGTTTCAGAAGTAGGAGTGTCTAAATTTAACCTCCCTGCTTGATGTATTTTGTGTACCTGCTTCTAAGACTTGTATGATCTTCATTTCCCTCACCCAATGAAATGATTTCCTTCCTTCTTAAAATTTCATAACTTAAGGATTCCATAGGTTTTCCTTTTCTCCTCTAGGCTGTCAGAACCTGGAGCTAATTTTCAAAAAAAGTAGTACTTTCAGTAGTTTGAGTTTTCTGATATTTCAATACCCATCTCGACATCCCAGTTTTATAAATGTTATTCTTTTGCATTGCTTTGAATTCCAGGAATACTTTTGCCTTAAACTACCCTAATCTTATTACTGTTGCTACTGTGAGAGTCTTTACAAGTCATAAATTTTATTTCTGCTTCAGTTGTTTCATAATAATGTTGGAGGAAATAATTCCTCCCCTGCCCATTATGTTATGAAGAAAAAGGCATAAAAATGTAAGGGAGAGTATACTTAGGTAAAACTTTTAGTTGTTAGTACCAAAAAAGTTAAACATAACAATAAGGGGGAAGAATTATTTAATAATTATATGATTATGAGATAAAATATCTACAACTGAACATTTTGCTGTTGTCTATAGATTCTGGTTTTGTTGCTGCTTTCCTCTGAGTGGCCATCAGCATGTTCTGCTGGTCAGATGAACAAGTTATTTCCCTCTGTCACATGGAGTTCAGAACATCATTCTTACAGGGTTTGTGGTGATAGGGACATAAGGGCAATGAAAATGAGCCTAGCTTTGGGTGCAAGAAGAAGGTACAGGAAGGGGATCTCTCAGTGGGTTTGCTCATCTTGATCCTACTTGATCCATTCTGTTAGTGACTTAGTAAAAATCGTTGTCACTTGACACCAGGGAAATAGCTAAGACCAAGGGCCTGAGGTAATGCGACCTGGATTAAAACATCAGCTTCTCCACTTACTAGCTCTGTAATGTTTTACTTGCAGAATGAGAACTCAAATTTACAGTTATGTGCAGATAGGTTTCAACTCATGACAAGGAGATGCTTTGTAGCAAAAGGAATTTGTGTTCTTGGACTAAATGCAGTGTAGAATCAAAGAGGAAGTGGTGAGGATCCAAAGTGGACAATGGTTAATGGAAGGCGGTGATAACAGTTATGATCCTAGTCCACCCCGCTCCTGAGCTCACTTCTGAGGACTGTGTTCTCATCTGCTGTGCCACTTTAAGGGTGTTTGAGAGAAAAGGTGATGCTGATGTCCAGTAAAGAGGGAGACATAAGCACATGCGGGAGAGGCATTTGGTAGTCACTTCCTTTGAAGAAAGAATAAAGAAAATGGGGGCTCTTTAGTCAGAGAAGACCAAGAGAGTTCTGAAAACATAACTTATTTGTCAGGCACTTATGAGAAATACACATTTTGTTAAGTTCCAGATAGTATAAGCATAAAAACTACTTAAAAAAGAAACTTGACTTAAACTCAATAAGAGAAACAGTGCTCCTGGCATGGTGGCGCATGCTTGTAATCCTAGAACATGGGAGGCTGAGGCAGGAGGATCGTTGCCAGTTTGAAACCAGCCTGGGCTACAAAGTGAGCTCAAAGCGAGCCCAAACTGCATAGTGAGACCCTGTCTCAAAAAACTAAAGAAAAAAAAAAAAAGAAAAAGAAAAGAAATGAAAACAATGAGCAGGTTAGTATTAGATGTCTTGGGCTTGAGTGCTGGCTTGGTCACTTACTGTTACTAAATTCAAGTTACCTCACTGACTGGAGACTCAGTGGTACCATCTATGAATTGGCAATAGCATTAGACTATCCTTCACAGGATACTTATAAGAATGAAAATAAGTTAAGACATGCAAATAACAACAGTTGGTACAAAATACATGTTTAATAATTCCTACTGACAGCAGTTGTTCTTGTTAATATTAGTAGTTAAGCCTATTATGAAAGTTGTGTATTTCAAGGCCAGCAAAGGTACTTGCTACTGAGTGTTGTCAGAAAATGAGGAATAAGGGTTCAGGCAAGGAACTGAACTTGAGGTCGGGGATGATTGTTAGAGCTCATGATCCTGTGGTTCTGGAAGTGCCTCTCTGGAGAGTCCTGTAGTTCCCTGTGGTACATTCTCACTGACACCCACCTTTCTCCTGGCCTCTCCTAACCCAGAGCTCCATCCCATGCTCTGGGGAGAGATATCACGGACCAGACTGAGCAGTCCTCCCACCACGCAATTATCTAAAATTATTCCTGCATTAATTTGCTAACTTGACATAAACTCCTTGACTCTGTGCATCATGGTTGAACAAAGGAGCTTTGGTTAAAGTCTCCTTGGAATCACGGTCACTGACTCTCATGTAGCTGCTCTTGAATACATGGTAGATGGATGGGTAATCAAAGAAATAGTCAAAAGTTTGAGTTCCATATGTGGGAAGACCTCATTCATCATACTTAATAGGCCATTCGGTGTCTGAACATTTACCTTTACTGTCTCTGCCAGGTGGCTGCTTAGCCTCTGCTTGCTCATTTCCTGCCACTGGGAACCCTTTACCTCTTCAATCATCATATTTTGCTGGAACTAAGTCTACCAGCAAGGATTTGCAAAGTTTTGACATGTGTTCAACTTACTGTCCTTCCCTGCTGTAATTTGGTTTTAGCAAGTAATTTCCACAAACTCTCTCTTGAAATAAAAGGAAATATGTTTTGAGGGAAGAATTTCAGGTCTAGGCCTAGCAGAAAAAAAATATACTACTTTCACGCATTCAAAATTCAATTATTATGTGGTTGTGGGGGGTGTAGGATAACAGATGTTTGCAGGGTTTCATGTTCATTATTAAGACATAGATTCTGCACATCAGTGCATATGTGGGAGATGAGGGATAAACTATGTTAGAAATGAATATGTAGTCATCATGGTACTACTTTTTTGAATACAAAAAGGAGTTGTGCGAAAATACATTTCCTGTAGTTTTAAGGAAAGCTATAGAACTGGATTATGTTTTTCAAGCTCAACAGCTCTTTTAAGTTAAACTTACAGAACCATGAGAGTCAATTTATTTGAATCAAACGTTAAAAAGGATATTATTCTAAGCTGCAATTAAGACTTAAATGTCATCATCTGATTTCTTCCTGGAAAGCATTTGTTTGCCATCCTAGGACGGAACTGTTAAATTGGCCACATCTGGAGATAAACTAAAGACAATGCTGTATCAAACCTCATTTTCAGCAGGCACATCTGCTTCTTGGGAAAAATAAAAAAGACAGTCAAAGAAAACTCAAAGAAGTACCATAAATATATGGGGGAGGATCATAAGCTGGTAACCATGGAGCGCTATTAGGTTAATTTGCATCCCACTCAGCACTGTATTCCTGATGTATATTGCATGATGTTTCATTGTACTATGGCATATTAACTGGGTAAAGAGTTCTAGGGAAAACAGTACCATGTCGGGCCAAAGCTTAGGGTACTTTTGTGAACACGTGATCAGTTTATAATAAGCCTGTTCCTCTGACAGTTGGCATTGACCCTTACACATGAATTGAGGAGCATATAGTCTCACCATAGCGCAATTAGATTTTGTTACTCAAGCATAAAGCATTAGGATTGAGGTATAACTCAGTCTGATATTTGCTCAAATGGAAGAAATGCAAATTTGAGTCATTTGAGGAAGTTATGCTTGGTCAAGAGCTCAGTGATAAAAGAATGGATTAAAGATGAAGCACAATCATTGTCCCCAAAGGCCTATATAGCTTTCCAGATTCTGGTTCCTCTTGGCTTCAGTGAGATGGCCCAGTATCTCTTTAACACATTGTCTTTACTTTGTTGAAGTACTTCAATTAGTTTCTATCAATTAGAAGGAAAAGATGAGCAACTTAAACAGTTTGAAAAACTCATTCCATTGTTTTGATTTCTCAGCTATTAATGATAATATTTTCCAGAAAGTTCAGGTAAGGATCTCCCTTTTCAGTACTTCTCTACTGCATGATAATGATGCACAGAGAAAATACAGGTTGGAAGGGTTATTATGATCTTTTTCTTCTTCATTCATCACTGCCTCTACCTCAATACCTCGTTGACACCAAGCTTCTCTAGAGAAAGCAAAACTCAGTGGAACCAGATGACTCAGTCTCTTGACTAGAAAAGCCCTTCTGGATGACCACTGCATTGCCAGTGATATCCTTTCAGTCTTGCCTGAGATGGCAGTTTCTCTTAATAAATGGCTGTCCGCACTTTTAAAATAGTAGCAGCAATTTCTCTCTAAATTAGATGGTAGCTTCTCCTTAGCCCACGAAGGGTGAGTTATATTCATTTCATGTTATTAGTGAAATTAATAATTCATTGATTAATTTTCTATCCCTTCCTAGAATAAGAAAAGAGATAAGAAAGAGATTCCCAGAGTCAAGAAAGCCTGAGAAGATCTAATTTATCATAAAGTTTCCCAGCAGTGCCACCAAGTTACAGAAACTGAAGTAAACCAGTGGATTAAGGGGAGCATGCACACTTCTTAGAGACGACACACCCTTGCTTCATGGCTGGCTGTTCTTTTCAGAGGCCACATTTCCTGCTTGGGCAGCCTCAGCCTGAGCTGAGATCTTTGCTTTAGTCACTTCTCATCACTGGGACATGACACCTGACTCCCACAACTTACAGGAAGATTTACAGGTTCGTTTTGGCCATGGGCCTCAGTCCATAGTGGGCCACCTCCCACGCAGAAGAACCAGATGGCAGAGGGGCATAATGAGAGGCCTGGGGTCAGGGAAGCTGCTCATCCCATGGCAGTCAGGAAGCAGACAGCAGAGAGGAGCAGGGGACAAAAACGCACCCTTCTGCGTCACATCCCAAGTGACCCTCGCCCTCTGAGCAGGTCGTGCCTCCTAACAGCACACGCAGCTGCTGAACCCATGAGTGGATGAATCCGTGGATGAGCATGGTGCCGCCATGGTCTGTCCACCTTCTAAACACATGAACGTGTGGGGGGCATCTGAGTCTAAATCCTAACATATTTCCATTACTGAAATTTTGTATGGAGGGTGTATTTTTGGATTAAATCCCCCTGCCACCCACACACACATCTGTGAGTATTCTTATACCCACTCGTTTTCATATTACAATTTCCATCATTATTCTTGTGATAATGTAAAGCTGACTATTAATTTTGGATGTAAAATCTAGGCCAGTACCTTTTATCTTCATTGTCGTTAGAAGATTGGTCTTTGGAGATGGTTTGCACTCGAAAATGTCTCCGGCACTGAGTAAGCAGTAGATGATGATACCGTTAAGCTGGAACCAAGGCTTCAGGTTTTGGGCCCTACATGAGCGGATCTAGAGGTCTTCACTGCATTCTACAGCAGGTAAAAAGATATACTGGAAAATCTGTAACTCTTCTTCCCTCTGTCAGAGAAGTAAGATCATTAGGACAAACTGCTGTCCCAACAAACGGAGAGGAAGAGAATCACAAATGATCAGCGCACAGACCTCTCCAGGAGCCAGCACTGTGGGGGAAACCTCCATTCTAATTGATGCATTCCCAGGGAGTCAATGTGGGCATGTCGCAGGTCTGATTTAAAAACTCCATGAGTATCCCATCAGGGGGCTGGGCAGACTTTTGTGAATTTTATGGTCAGGAGTTCTACCAAGTCTTCCAAATGAACATGGAATGAAAATGTCTACTTTCAGAGGAGCGGCAACTGAGGAATGTAACCATTTTGAAAACTACCAGAGTGTCCTGGTGTGTGTGTGTGTGTGTGTGTGTGTGTTGCTGGAGATTGAACCCAGAGCCTTTGGCATGCCAGCCAATTCCTTTACCACTGAGCTACACCCCCAGTCCTTTATACTTTATTTTGGCACAGAGGCTTTTAAAATTGACCAGGCTGATCCTTAACTTCTGACGCTCCTGCTTCAACTCCCCGAGTGGCTGGGATTATAGGCGTGTACCACTTCCAACCTATCCTATTCCTTTTAATAAGGCCTGAAATCTGAAGAAACGGTCTTTCCAAAACTTAGCCTTTTTGAGTTTCACCATAGCCCGACCTATCCTAGGCACAGAACAGTGTTTGGCATGCAGGAGTCAAAAGTATTCGCTGATTGTGTAACTTAGTAATTGAGAAATTATTATTGAGTGTAAACCTGGTGCCACGTTGACCACTGAGGAATCATTCAACAGGTCTTCTCACACATAATGCACTGTTAAGCAAGTTTTTAATAATCAATAGTAACCAAAAAGAATTTGCACCAAGTATCATGTGCCAGACATCAAGGATCTATGACTATATCAGACTTTGTTCTGTCGGAGTTAATGATCCGGGTGGGGCAGTTGAGGACCACGTAGACAATTCTGCCCCAGTAGGGGATGGCTGGTAGAGGAGAATTTTCACTGGATGAGGTCAAAATGAGGGAACAAAAACGCACCCTTCTGCGTCACATCCCAAGTGACCCTCGCCCTCTGAGCAGGTCGTGCCTCCTAACAGCACACGCAGCTGCTGAACCCATGAGTGGATGAATCCATGGATGAGCATGGTGCCGCTATGGTCAACTTAAGGGAAGTACGTTTAACTGATATACAAATACATAAAAGTTGATGAATCCATGGATGAGCATGGTCATCAAAGTCAACTTAAGGGAAGTACGTTTAACTGATATACAAATACATAAAAGTTGTACACATTGATGCATTAGCATATAGTGTTAGATACATATATATGCTAAATAATTTTAAAATGAGGTTAAGCATATTTAGTCATGAAAACGTGTATTGTTTCTTGTGATGAAAACTTCCAGAGTCCTTGGATACAGCTTTTTGAAATGGACTACACATAATTGATAGCTATAGTGACCACAGCATGCAGCAGAATCCTGGAGTTTCTTTTCTCTACATAAACATGACTTGGTCCCATTAATCAACCTCTCCCCATTTCCCAACCTCTCCCATTGTTCTGGCCTATAGTAAGCATCATTCTGCTTTCAGCCCGTGTGAGGTTAACTTTTTCAGGTTGTGAGACCAAATAGTACCTGTTTTTCTGTGCTTACATCACTTAGCACAATGACCTCCAGTTCCTTCCATATTACTGCAAATGTCAAGATTTCCTTCTTTTCATGGCTGAGTAGTGTTCCACTGTAGTGATGAATGACATTTCATTTATAAATTTAGACTGAATGTCATCTGATAAATTTAAGCTTAGACTGTTTGCATTTCCTCGCTCTTGTGAATAGTGAATGGACACGGGAGAGCACATGCCTCTCAGATGTACTTATTTCATCCTCTTTGGATGTACACCTCATGGTGGGATTGTTGCATTGCCAGTTGTTTAAACAAATCTTCTTACTGCTTTCTGAAATGGCTTGCTAATTTACCAGGGAGGGTACTATAAAGAATCAAGTGAACTAAATCAGTCTTGCATGTATAAACTTTGTATTGTTTCCCTAGTGTAAACAAGTGAAAGAGTAAATAAGACCCAAAATGCACATGGGGTATTGTGATTTGGGAAGAAAATGCTCAAAAGGAAAGAGAAATTGGAATGGGGGTAAGGAGAAAAGAAGGAAGGAAAAAGAAAAAGTAGATAAATAAATACGTACATAAACACACACACACACACACACACACACAAGACAGTTAAGGTAGTTATACTGCTAATTACTATCAGCTCATTAGAAGGAAAGGTTTATGTCTATATTGTTTGACCAGTTCTTCATGCCTGTATCTTGTAATCTGAGCAACTCTTTGAAGATAACAATCTCCCACAATCTTGTTGTGAAATTTTATACCATTGTTTTAATGTTTATCTTTTTCTTTAAAAAAATAAAATGAAATAAATTTTTAAAAGAATGAAAGAAGAAAGACAGGGATTTAAGCACAAGATGGCAGCATGAAAATGCTGCATTGAAGTTATGGGAAACGTTCAGTGTGTAGGGGGCCCAGAGTTTACCTTCCGAGCAGTGTGCCTGAGGAAGGCCGGAGGGGGCACACAGGGTCAGCATCAAGTGTCTTACAGACACATAAGGGCTGTGAAACTCATGTATTCCTTGGCAGTTTGTGGCGACAGGTTATGGCATGAAGTCCACAGATGAATCCTGGCCACCTTTACAGTGAGAATACCACTTAGCTGCTGGTGCTCTGCTCAGATGTGCTGGAGGCAGTTACTTTCTCTTTCCTTTCTCTTCCTGAGCTCCCGCTTTGTCACACGGATACATACAATCTGGTGTCAATATCTGTGGTAACGATCTCCAAGGGGAGCATTCTTGCACGTGTTCATTTCACGACAATTTGCACGGAAGACATTTTTCCCTTTTCCTTTGGAAGCCCCATCAACTCCCACAGCTCTACATCCTGTCGTTGGTGCTCTCGCGGGCTAGGAGTCCCGCTCTCTTCCGCCGCTGTCCACCCAGCACACCCTGCTGCCTTTGTACCTGAGGTATTTCTCCTCTGTCTCGCTCCATCTGTCACTTCTAATTAGCCACACTCCCAAGTAAATAAATAAAGATCAAAGGAAAAAAATACAAAAAAAACCTCACTTATCTAAAAATGCTTAGTACTTTCTAAAAACTTGTTTTTTAGTACATTTTAGGTACACATAACAATCCCATTCGTCGTACGGAGTTATCTCGATTCTTTTTTTTTTCCCCATTCTCCTACCATTCCTTCAACCCCTCTCCCCCTCCTTATCTATAAAAACTTTGAAAAAAGGAAAAAATGGAAACAAGGCTTTTGTAAAACCAGTACCTTTATTCCTTCAAGTTTTCTTATAAATGCGCTGAGAAACCCATAGCCACTACTCCTTTTGTATATTTTATAAACATGGTCCTCAGAGTCTGTGAACAAGCGCCTATGTAGGTGGCAAACTGAAAGAGAAGGTGGAGAAAGGAGGTAGGGAAGCACAAATAAGGTATTTTACAGTTTTCAAAAGCGTCAGTGCAAAAACCTCATCTTAAAGACAAACGTCCTTTGTACATGTTAGGTATTGTCTATTAGAAAGTTTTGCAAGAGCTTTTCCTTCAAAACAAGAAAGAGGTAAATACTGTAGCTGAAGAAATGCAAATGGCACAAGTTAGATGGTTAGCCCTTGGGAAACTAGGATGGGAAAACACTTTTACAAGCAAATGTGCTTCTTGCATTCATGAAGAAGGTATGAGTGGGAAAGAAGGTAGAGCGTCCCTTCTTTTTAAAGAGAACCAGACACAAGTGCAGAGTCCACATTAGATCCTTTGGCCCCAAGCACAGTTGTCAAGGCTAGAAAGATCTTGTTTCCATGCACGTAGATAGATGTTAAAGATAATCTGAGATAGCACCTTTCTGCTTTCTAACATTTCTAGAGAACTGGTTACATTCAGACTCAGCAAACATTTATTATGACCAAACTTGCACAAGGCACAGTACAAAACATTTTCATAAATATTTTATTTTTGTACCAGTCTTGTGAAGCAACTGTTTGGTCAGCTAATCTTCCTATTCTCTTTCATTTCTCTGTAACATCTATTGGAGCTCTTAGGTACCAAGCCTTGAATCCTTGATTAAAAAGCAAAATTACCAGCTCTGAGGAATTTCAGAATCTGTTAGGAGGGACAGGTCATGGTGGTGGTGTTGGAATACTTCCTGCACATTTACAATAATAAATCCTTGTACATCAGTGAGCCTATACCACATTAGAAGTCACATTTAATCTGTTCTCCAAGAATCTTTTGTTTCCTTATTTTTCCCCACTTTCACCAATTTTGTTTCTTATCCTAAGATACCTTTAAAAACTCAAATGCTCAGGGATTTTTTTTATATGTCTGTGTCTTCCTGTTTGTCATTCTTAAAGTAGTAAATGTGAGTTAATGTGGCAGTGACTCTTTTTCCAAAACCACACTGTGGTCCCCCAGCTTTCTGAACTTTCAGGTACTAAAGACCAAGTTTTTGGGGATGTGACCTTTACACCTGCTATGTCAACTGCACTGGATTAAGAAACACCTAACCAGGTTAGTAAAGCACACTGCTGGGTGAGTCTGGGTCATGGAGGTGTGGCCGCATGTTCCCTGGCCCTTCCTCTCTGCCCCTTTTCCTCTGCCTCTCTTTCTAGCCACCACAAAAGCACCTTTGCTCTGCTACACTCTTCCACCGTGATATTTCCAACTTGGAGCTGGCAGACCATGTACTGAATCTTCTGCAACTGTGAGCTAAATTAAACCTTCCACCTTTAAATTGTTGGTGTTGGGTATTGTGTCTCAGTGACAAGAAAGCTGACTAATATAAGGGAATTTGTGTTCTCGTGACTCTGGCTTTCAATTTTCATGAGAGCTGACTGAAAGAGCAGACAGAAAATGCAGGGGCTGTCATTTGAACATGGCTGGTGTCCCTTAGAGGTCCATGGTGATTAATGGTTTATTCCCCAGGACAGTGCTGTTAGGAAATAGTGGAGCTTTTGAGAGGTGGAGCCTTCTGGGATTCCTGTAGCTCAGTGGGGACACGTAGTTTGTGGGTGACCTCTCGGCAGTTCTTGTGTGACACCTTGAATTTTCACAAGAGGATCATTATAAAAGGGGCAAGCCTGATCTCATCAGTTCCCCTTCTGTCTGCTTTAGATTTGACATGTGACCACTTGTTCTGACACAAGTTCCTGCCATGGCTACCCATTCTGGAAGGTGATGCAAACATACAGTGGCCTTTGCCAAGCCTGGGCTATGCTATTTGGACTTCCAGTCTCCTAAAGTCTGAGTGAAATAACACTTTGCTTTTTATAAATTGGCTGCCTCAGGTATTTTTGATGTAATGGGAAGCTGACTTTGTGTTTTGATGATTACTTTTATGCCAGAGATCCATTTTTCCTCTGCATTTTCCAAATATTATTTCCCAGTGCTTGTCCTTTTTTTCTGCAGTTTACCATTTTTCTTAATTGGCTTGGTTGGGTTAGTCCTCTGAACCATCATTTAGATGTTAATGTCAAAATGACCTCACAGCAAAACTGAGCCAAAGTTGTGATAAGTCTTAGAAGCAGACACTTGTAAACAAACAAATGAATAAACAGCAGTGAATTTCAAAGACACCAGCAAACAGTGGTAATGACACCACATCCCTATCCTGGAGCATCCACTACTTCTACCCTTAGAGGCAAGAAATCATCAAAAGTTAAAAAACAACAACAACAAAAAAAAAGCCAGTGTACCAGGTTAGGAATAAGAAGAGGGAAAACAGTGCAGGACAAAGTGAGGAGGAGGAAAAATCTTCAGATAGAGCGTGGCAAAGCTGGCTGGGAAAATAAACTGGACTTGTCTAGTATAAGATCCCCGGCCAGTGCCAAATAATTCCCAGGATCCCATCTGTAGAATTTCTCATGGACTTTGACGTGATGAGGATGGCATGAAAGAGACCAGATGCCACAAACAGTCTGTTATCATGACTCCTCACAGTAGCCCACTCTGTTTTCTAGATGCAGGGTGTGCTTTTATTCTTGCTTTTATCCATCCTCCCTTTTGGGGGCCCAAGTCCCTTTCCCCTTCACCTCTTACTTTTCTAATAAACTTTTGGCACTGGTTTTGGCTTGTCTTATGAAATATTTCTAATGGGAGTGCCATTTCTAAAGGAACTACCCAACAACGGTAACTTTAGCTCATGTTCTGATCTTCTGGTCCTGGGAGGGAAGAGCTTTTTTTGCAGCTTTGCTACGTACTGACAAACATTTCCCTGATCAAAAACCGTTTCCTCAGAATATTTCATTGTTCTGTTACCTGGTGACCCCCCTTTTAATATCATCGGTAAGCTTCAGACTGACTCAGGGAAACTGACCTTCCTGGTTTATAGGAGGTGACTAAAACAAGTCTCCTAAGTCAGTCGTGGACACTCACCTTTCTTTCCTTGCACCTGTACACACAAGTTACACTATTCCATGAGGTTGATTGTAGATTGTATTAACTACGTACTCTTTGGGTGATTTAGAGAATTTTCAAGGGTAAGATTTTCTAGGTGACTTTTACATTACTGCTGACTCAGCAATCTGCAAAGTACAGTTCCAGTAAGGACACTCACACATTTCCAACCTTGCCTTTACTCTCCCTTCTCTAGTGGGATGTACCCTTCTTCCTCTCAACTCAAATGCTAGTTGGTCTCTAAGGCCCAGTGAAAGCCCCCTTTTCAAGGAACCATTTAGGGATCCTGCATCCAAAATATAATTTCTCTTCTGCTGTTCCCCTGGCATCTGCATAGACGTCTACATTAGAGACCTTTATTGTTCCACTTTGTCTCAACCCATGATAGATGTAATAGGCATGTGTGGCTTTCCTAGTAGATTAGGGAATCTCCATGAGGACCCTGACGAATTGTGATCTTCTTCACTTTCCTCCAATGCCTAGCAGTGGGCTATGCCTGTTGATTCATTCAGTTCAAGAAATAAACAGATATGTACTTAGAAATAAGGAAATAGCTGAGCTTTTGTACACTCAAGCGTTTTCTATTTAAATACTCTGTCAGGATCAGCTTAAATATTCTGATGAATTTTCATGTGCAAAAATACTTTCTTCACTGGGTTAAGCTTGAGATTCCTTTTCTAGCCTTCACGCAGCTAATGTCAATGAAATTGACAACAGCCAATTATAAATATAATGATGATAGACATGACAGGGATAAAAACACTTCATAGACATCAGGAGACCTTCATTGTGATTTCAGCTCTGATAGGCATATGCTATGTAACCTGAGTGAGTTTATTCCTATTTTTAAGATTTGCTGACTATAGTGTAAGAAGCAAAAGATATGCTGCTCAAGAACCTTCTAAACCAGTGAATATAAATGTTGGTTTAACATTAGAAAATCTAGTGAGCTTTCATTAATAAAGCAAAACAAATAAAACCCAAGATGGAAACCAGGTGCTTAGAGCCCTTTATCCATATATTTTGATATAATATGTTTTATTTGGGGCTGAGTCAAATGCAGGGGGAACCATGATTTAAATAGCATCCCAGGTCATTATAATGTACATCCAGATTTGGAAACCACTGTTTTCAGCAGAGAGGGAGTCAATATACACTTTAGTAGGATGTGTGACATTGTCTGAAGTACATCACTTTAAAAAATCTCAATTTTTTAAGTGTTACAATACATTTAGGAGGGACTTCCAATTTTCATTTTATTGACAAATATACCTGTGATTGCTTTGCATTTAATATTTTCCATTACTCACTATTGAATTTAATTGCTCTTCCGGTAGGATATGTACTGTTTCTTTGCAGATTTATACAGTTTCTGGTGCACCACTGGAAAGATACACTATAGACTGGGCAATCTGGAGTTTGATAATTGCACAGTTGTTTTCTCTTAAAACACCTATTCATCAGTGAATGGAGTGGATATTTATTACTCATCTTTAAATGTGTGTTTTTTACCCTTTGATTCTCACGTACAAAATAACACTTACACTGCCCAGGCCTGCACAGTGAAAGGAGGCACTGAGAAATCTTTCAATTAGTGTCTAATTAACGCTGGGCTGTTGGCAGATTAAATAGTGTTGATTTTATTACATTAGTATCATACTTTGAAAAGCTAAGTCTATGGAATTTGGCCAAAGCACTGAGAGCTGTAATGGAATCCAAAAGAATGTTCACAGTCTCTCCCCAATTCAGAGCAACCCTCTGTAGAAGAATAGCTTGCCTTTCAGACTGAGTCTTGAAGTTGCATAATATAGAAACAAGGGAATAGGCTAAGAACAAAAGATATATGTCATAAAATATGTTATGTTTAGTGATGTGTTGTACAGAATAAAAAAAAAAAGCTACACCAACAATAAAAACACTGAGTTTAGTATTGCACATAAGAAGCTTGTAAAGGAGAAAAATGGTGTGAATCAGTTCTTTAATACTTGAGAAATATAACAAATATAGTATTTGAAACTTTCTTCAAATTTTCAGTCTGTGTTTCAATGAAAGTTGCTTGGGCATACAGTAGACTATATGAGCAGTGAAACTGTAGACATCACATAGCTTTTTGACCTTCTTTGTATCACACTGAAAGCAATATAATCTGGACAAAGTTTTTAAGGGTGGACAATTTTGACATTTATTATCTCCAGGGAAAGTACAACCCTGAAGAAAGTTCTAGTTCTACGGTGGAGGGTATTTGTTGTGTGTCCTACTGGGGTTAAGGGGTCCCTGATCTACAGTAAGATCAGCAATTTGCACGAGGCAGAGAAGACAGAGAAAAGAATCCATGATCCTGATGCTAAAACAATAGAAATGCTACAATCTGAACTACAGAGAGGAAACAGACTGCAAAAAATAAGGCACAGAGATTCAGTGACAGATGAATCTACAAGAAAAGACCTAAATCTATATTACTAAAGTCCCAGAAACAGAAGAGAAAGGCAACATAGCTAATAATATTCAAAATACCTCAAATTTGGCAAAAGATATAGACATATACATGGGAGGAACTCAGTGAATCCTGAACAGGGAAAACCCAAAGAAATCTACTCCATTGTCAAACTTCTGAAAACTACAGGCAAAGAAGAAATCATGAAAGCTGGAGAAGGTCACTGACCGCTACTTTTAGAGGGGAGATCATCTAAATAATTATAAGTTTTTCACCAGAAACCAGAGCCTACAAAGAACTGGTGCTTTTTTTCAAGTGCTGAAGGAAAGGAAATGTCAACTTAAATTTCTGTGTTGAATAAAAATATTCTTAAAAAAAGGAAATGAAGACATTTTCAAATCAAATAAAAATAATGGAATTTGTTCCAAGCATACTTACTCCAAAAGAATGACCAAATAAAAGTACCTAAACAAACAAATGGTAAATAAAAGACTTGGATTAATAAGAAGAAAGAGCAAGGTGACTCCAAAATACAGTTGAGTACAATACTTTTCTTCTTGAGCTTTCTGCATTGCACTTTACAGAGAAAAAAAAATTGTAATATCATTTGATAGGGCCCTAAGTGTAAATGTAAATATACTTAATATAGTTATGCTACAAATTTCCTAAAATGGACTAAATTGTGTCACTTGTTCCCTCCAAGTTCATCAGTGCCCTAGCCCCAAATGATGGCACCCAGAAATGGGACTGTTCAGAGATAATTAAGGGTTTTTTGTATTTTGTTTTTGTTTCTTTTGATTTTTATTTATTTATTAGTTCATATTTGCAGTACATAATGATTGCATTCCTGGTGGGGGTCAGTCCATGGACATAACACATCTTCATTCATTTTTCATCCTCTTCCTGTTCTTGCCCCTTCTGCCAAGTCTTTTGGTCACCTTCCTTTTGCAAAAGATCTATCTCCTCCTTTCCTATTATCTGTCTTTTATTTTGGTCTTTATGTCTGTTTTGGGTTTCTCATATAAAAGAAATCATGTGATATTTAAGCTTGTCTGTCTGATTTATTTCATTTAACGGTATGTTCTTAAGGTGCATCCATTTTCTAACAATGACACAAGTATATCCTTCTTTACACTACTCCATGGTGTGTAAAGACCACATTTTCTTTATCCATGTATGTGTTGATGGACTTGTAGGCCATTTCAAGATTCAGCTATTGTAGCCAGCACACTATGGACTGAATCGTCTAAACTATGACCTATAATACAGCTTTGCTCCTTAAAAAAAGATTTAGCTATTGTGAATTGTGTTGCTAGAAATATGAGTGTGCACGTATCACTATAATATGATGACTTTAACTCTTTTAGGGAGATACCTAAAAGGGGAATAGCTGGGTCAAATGGAATTTCTATTTTTAGTCCTTGAGAAATCTGCATACTGATTTCCAAAGTGTTGCACTAGTTTACACTCCCAACACCAATGGAGAAGGGTTCCTTTTTCCCCACAAGTTTGCTGGCATTTGTTATCATTTGATTTCTTAATAATAGCCCTCTTTGGGGCTGGGGATTTAGCTCAGCGGCAAAAGCGCCTGCCTGGCAAGTGCAAGGTCATGAGTTCGGTTCCCGGTACCGGAGAAAAAATAAAAAATAAAAAAAAAAAATAGCCCTCTTCTAGATAAAATGGAATCTCAGTATTGTTTTAATTTGCACTTATCTAGTGGCTAGAGATCTTGGGCATTTCTTCATACATTTATTGGCCATTGATACTTCTTCATTTCAGTTGTCCATTTTTTGAATGGATCTTTATTTTGGAGGAGTCTGAGTCCTTTTAGTTCTTTGTGTATTGTACATATTAGTCATTTGAGGAATAGCTCGTAAAACTTTTTTTTCTCTCATTCTATAGGTTGGCTCTTTACTCTGCTGGTTATTTTCCTTAGTATGTGAAGTTTTTATTTTGATATGGTCCCATTTGTTGATACTCAAACTATTTCTTATGCAATAGGGCTTTGTGAGGAAAGTCCTTCCCTACATCTATGTTTTCCAGAGTTTTACCTTTTTATCTCCCTGCAGATTAAGTGTTTCTGTTTTAACATTTAGATCTTGGATCCACGTTGATTTTAGTTTAGTATATGGTGAAAGATAATGGTCCAGATTCAATCATCTGCATGTGGATAGCCAGTTTTATATTTACCTGCTTCATTTGGTGAAGTGGCTATTTTCTTCCAATGTGTTTTAGCCCTATTGAAGATCAGACAGCTGAATGTGGCTGGAATACTTTCTGCATCCTCTACTTTATTCTGTCAATTCACATGCCTGACATTTTGTGGCTGTACTATGGTGTTTTATGACTGTGGCTTTGTAATATAAATCAATACCTGGGATTGTTATGATTCATACATTGCTTTTGTTACCCATGATTGTTTTGGGTATTCTGGGTCACTTTTAGCTCCACATAAATATTGGGATTGTTTCCTCTAGTTCAGTCAGGAATGCTATTGGTATTTTGATTTGGATTGTGTTAAATCTTTATATCAGTTCTGAAATTAAAAACATAACAAGTACCTCTTTGTAACTATTTAAAAATAATAATCTTTATCCTAGTTTATCTATTGGTTTTTAAACTCTTTTTATCTAAATATACATATAAACAATGTTTGAGAATGTACCCAAACACATGCATATTTATTGTTTATAGGTTATATATAGATATTAGCCTATAAATATCATGTTCTGAACATGGTAGGCATAAACAATATTTTAAATAAGTAAAAATAGAAATAATATAGATGTACTGTTTTTATTATTTTCCAGTGGGCTGTCTTACGTACCTCATTTTGGAGAACAGCGTTTGAACATCATCATTAATTAAGGGCTACTCATTCTGTAAAGATCAGCTAAAGAGTCAAGAGATCTCTAGGGATTAAAATCAATAGCACTTACTGATGATATCAGGTGTTAGACTGGATGCAGAAGAAGGAAGAAGCATATAGTTCCCCTCTCTGACCCAAAACTATGAATATAAATGGATATGCTACTTAGAGTTATGAGGATAAAAATGTTAGAAACCCTTCACTAGCTTTTTGATAGAATTATAACTATAATACATGAAAGAAATGCATTGCATGTTACATGCTGGCTTCTCAGGAAATTGTATGATAGAGTTTGATGAGAGCCTGCCTGTGAAATTAACTGTAAATTGACTTGAATATGAGCACTGTCATCAGGATTGAAAACTGTCAGAGAATGTACTGGTGAAACTGACAGCGTAGCAGTGAGTGGTATCACAGGCCACAGAGTGGGCAGAGTGTGTGCCAGGGCCTCTTTGGGTTCATAGTTCAGCCTAACCTCATTACCATCTTAATTAACTGCTCTGAAAAGGGCTACAGGTCTCCTTAGAGCAATTCACAGATGACAGTCTGTGTGAAGGCTGAAAACAAAGACAGACAAAAATAATATCAAGGAATCAGGCATGTTACCATGAAATCTTAGGCAAATATTAAAGACTGATTCTTCGGGAGACATAAGAATTTGAGTTTATGACCTCTGAAAATGCTTTCTCTCTTCTCTGTCTACTGAACTAAAACCATAGGCTAAATTCCTCCATATTCTCTATAAGCTCTTTTTTGATCCCTTCAAAGAAGACTAAGCCTCTGTCTTGTGAAATTTTGTAGCTTTTTTCATACTTTATATTTATATTATTCTTTGAGCTTATAAACATGAAGCCAAATCTTATTCCTCCTAACTCATAAATCTCTTGAGGCACACGGAAAACCCAATCACTGTTTAATTTTTTTATAAACTTTGTAATATCTGGCATGGTGGCACGTTCATGCTACTTCAGATTTTGGCTCTGACATTTCTGCCCTGCATTCACTATCCTATTTCAAATTCTTCCTTTTTTTCTATAAATATGTGGCATCAGTCTCCTTGCTGGACTTCTTCTCTCTAATCTCATCTACACCAACTGTGCTCCTCAATTCTTTTATCAGCTGCCACACCAAGGAACATTCCTGAAATGGTCACCTGATAGATTTACTTCTCACTGAAACTTTCAGTAACTCATTATCTATAAATAACTTGCCTGCTTTCTGATACCTTGCTTAATTTATTCCCATCCTATGTTCCCATTGTCTTATCTCCTGCTATTTATCCTCAGCAAAAAAACTCCTAATATGCTGCTCATCAAAGCCACCCTACCTGAGAATACCTCCTGCATTTTGACCTCA
>NW_004955408.1:7136404-7242608 GCF_000276665.1 Chinchilla lanigera | reverse complement strand
GCTTTGCCGGTGAGCTAAATCCCCAGCCCCCAATACCTCACTTCATAGCCTTCCTATTATCTGTAGCTCATATTAAGCTAACTACAGAATCCTGGGATTTACCCTGATATTCTGTTACCTCCTTCTTCTGCATCCAGTCTAACACTTGATATCATCAGTAAGTGCTATTGATTTTAATCCCTAGAGATCTCTTGACTCTATTCCTCACACCACAGCAATCTGTCAACTTGCCTATTCAGTGAACACTTAGATTGCATTTAAACCATAAAATAATCTATTCATATGCAATATTGTACTAATGTGTTTTGGTTCTGCTTCTGTTCTGCGGTGCAGTCTAAGTCATTTTTATGCTCAAGATTATTTCTTTTTACTGTAAAGATAAAAATAAAAAAACACGTACCATCCCTGCCTGACCAAAATTCAAGGTTGGCTACTATCACTAGGGTTTTCATGCACACCAGGTTATCCATTGATCGGACTGTTTCTTGGCACCCTGGCTACTCTGACTTTCTATCACACCCTCAAACATTTTTCTCTTGTGTCTAAGAACATTTGACTACATTATTTGCTCTCTTTGGAATATTCCTTGGCTCTCATTCCATTAACCTTAGGCATCCATATCTCAAAAGCGTAATTTCTCTGGGTGAATTATTCTCAATGCACTGTAAAGTCTTATATTCTAATGTCACCCTGCACCTGTTTATTGTGAAACTATGTAATCTGATCTTCACCTGTGCACTTAATTGAATACTATCTGCTTCTTCTGTAGTGCATCCCTTTTTAATGGCAGTAACTTTGTAGATTACTGTAAGCTATCCTTAGCACAGTGGATTCCATTTTCAGTATAAACATTTATTTCTGTGTGACCAAATAACTTAGCTTTAAGTCTCTTTTTATACATTGCTACATTAGTGCATTATTTTGTGGCTTACATGCAAATGTTTGTAAAGGCCTCTGCATAATATGTAGCACATAATGTTTGTTAATGTTATTATTTCCATTATAATCATACTTGAGAGCATTTTCTTTCTAGGTTCATGGTGTACACTGTATCTCCCCCTTTTAACTACAATTGTATGTTTGGGCAGAGAAAACCACCAATAAAAACATACTTACTGCATAGAATCTTCACAAGTGGGTCTCTTACCATCTCCCTCATCCCTGTCTCTGTGATCCTGTCCTATTTCCCATTTCACCTGCCAAAATGAATTTCCTAGCATATGGAAAACACTGTCTTATACATGCATTTGGGTGTAAATAAGTGTAGAATAACATTATAGAAATGAAGAGGACTAAAGAAATGGCCATAGATCAAAAAGACTAGCTTGTTACTTGTCTAACCTCCAACTTGGGTTCCCTGAGACCAACAACAGGCTCACGAGTGCTAACATGTTGTGGTGCAGGCCAATGAAAGCAATCAGACCCTTCACTAACCTTGCTAGGGAGGTGCTCCGACCTTCCCCTAGGAGATGTGAAACCAAAAGTTTATAGGGATTGGAGTTGATGCAGAAGATGACTCAAAATAATACCACAAAACAAAGCAAATGAATGCACCCACTCCCCAAATGACTATAAAGTGCATGTAGTGCAAATATGTAGTAATTTTTTAAAAAAGAAGGTATCAAGAGAAAGGCACTATCATTTATGGAAAAATAATGTGATTCCTGGTGACAGTGGTTTCTCCTTTGATAAGGTACTCCTGAAGCCAGACATGCCCCAAGACTGTTCAGATATATAATACAATAAATTTCCTTTCTAAGTAGGAGCTGTGTAGAATTGGGTTTTCTGTCATTTGCAATCAAAATTGTAGTGGAGATTTCTGCCTGGAAAAAAATGGATAAAATTTAAGTAAATTTTGTAGACTGTCAGGTCCACAGAAACAGGAAAATCCTAGGCAAATCCAGGTCCAAAATGTGAAAGGCTGGAATATCCTGTATTTGGGGAACTGTAATTAGAGATTGACTCTTATTTTCAATGGAAAAGAGAAGATATTGCTGTCCAGTCTTTGTCTACGTCCTGAGAGATAAAATTCCCCACAGTTCGTGCATGTACATTCTCTGTTATTTCAAATTACTAACCAAGTGATTAAAAATATGAAAAGAAGCCCAGCAATTGATTTTTCAGAGGAATAAAAAATTCTAGGGGGAGAAAGAAAGAAAAAAATCTAATTTCCTCTCATACTTCTTAAAATGAGTGAAGAAAAAGACTGATTTGAAAACTGCCCACTGGCTACTGTACAAATATTACTGTCATAAAGCATGCCAATTAAAAATCTGCTGTAGACAGATAAAATTTTATGAGCCACTTGCTGTTTATGCTGAGATTAATAATGATTTTAGCCCAGAGAATGGTAATTAGTTGATCCTACCAACCTCCCTTTTCCTTATGCAGCCAGGAGCCTTGGTAGGATGTGATTTGTCCCAAGTCTGCCTGAGGACCACCATCCCCATCAGTAACATAACTGGGCATGGGACTCTTGGCTGTCCAGCTCCTTTTCCTTCTTTCTCCAACACTTTTCCTTCTCCTCATCACACATAATCATCATAACTACCTTCAAGTCTGTGGCTTAACTATCACTTTTCCCAGGAAACTTTCTCTGATAAGGTTAAATGTTAATATAACCTCTCAGAGGTTATAGTTCTCATATTTTCAATTAATTCTAGTTGTGATTTTTATCACTGAGGTAATGAATGGGACACATTTTAACATTAGCTCTGAACTACAGTCTCATGGAGGACAGACTGTGTCACGCTTGCCTGGTCATTGTTCTACCTCTGTCTGTCCTGCCTGTCACAGAGCTGCACAGAGCTGCACAGACCTGCTCCGAGTCTGTCCATAGACCTCGGTAAGCTGGATTCACTTTCCTGTAAATTTCCTCTTTCTCCGTCTCTCGCCTTCCTAACCTTCTGGCCCATTTCTTTCCCTTGTTTTTTCCCCCCTGGGTTTGATAATTGCTGATGATACAGATACAGTTCTGGGGCAAAAAGAGAGCATGAAGCTTATCTTCTAAAGGAAAAAATAGATAAATGAGCAAAGTAATTTTCAAGAGTGATTCATGCTGCCAGGAAAATAAGGCTGATGGGATGCAAGTGATGAGCGAGCTTGTTCAGAGGGGATGGTCAGAGAGGGCCTCTAAAAGTAGTTCATTTCAGCTGAGACTTAAATGCTAAGGAAGAAGCCAGTTCCAGAGAGGGGTGTGGGGAAGCATGATTCAGAAGAAGGCTACAGAGGCATCTCTATCTTCTCCTTTTGTGCCTTAGGATGAGTACTGGGAGAAGGAAGGCACGTGTCACTCAGTAAGTAGCAGAACCCCTGCATTCCAGCCTGGCCACGTGGTGCAAGGCCTTTGGCCTTTTAGGCTCTCAGTTGCTCCATCTGTAACATGAAATGGTGTTCTTGTCTCTGTATAAAAAGTAAAGAGTTCATCATCTCTTTGGTAACCTTTCTGCTTTTGAAAATGATATGTCTGTGAAGGAGTCTTTCTGATCTAGTATGCTAGGTATGTTGGAAAGCACACATATTTTGACCTCATTTGCTAAGCAGTCCTCTGAGATTTAGCCCAGATTTCCTACTGTTTCCCCTTTTACCATCTATTCCACCAAACACAAGCATCTGTTGTTCCCTCTAGGCTTCTGAACATTTAGGCTTCTGAACATTTAGGCTTCTGCACATTTCTTCCTTTCTGAATAGAATTATCTTCCTCTTGTCTAGAAAGGCTCTATTTTCTCCAACATAGAGATCAAGCAGTACCTGTGTCATGTGCTGACGTTTTCCTAGATCCTTACAGGAACGAGTCACCTTTCTCTTTCTAGACTTCCTTCAATGCTTGTGCCTTTCTCCTGTCACCCCACTATAGCTGTCTGTGAGCCCCTTCTCTGGCCAAATTTACTCCTCTAGGTGAACATAAGCCCCTTAAAATCAGCCATCACCCATCCCGATGCCTTGTGCATCACAGATCCCAAATCACACTGTACAAGCGGGTGTATTTGTTGAATGATTTGCTAACAGAGAGCAATCTAACAAGCATTGCCCAATGGGTTTCTTCTTGACAACAGCTGTGGTAAATGAACAACAAAAAGTGGTTGTTAATTAGTAGTGAATTACCTGGATGTGGAAGCAGTGCAGAGAGACCAGCAAGCAGAAGTGCACAGGCTGTGAATATTCCATCTCTGGTTTAGCTTATGGAGTTTTACTCAGAGGTACACACATCCAAGATACTGGGCATGAAGAGAGTCTTGCTTCAGAATTTTTGATGCCATGCAGAGATCCATGCTTGTGATTTCAACCTCCTTTAAGATCTTTTTTATTAAGATCTTTTTTATTAATTATTAATGTCAGGATTAGTATCTAGCCCTTGTAAGCATTATTCAATCAGAATCAATATACTTTGATAACCTTCCACATACAGGAAACTGTAACAACTACTGTGTTTCATGGTGCTCTCTTCCTTCTAATGCTATTTCTGATCCTATCTATGCCCGTAATGTCAGCTGAACCATTGCCCTGGAAATTTATGGGGGATTAATGTTAAATGTAGGCGAATTTGGTGGTGGCTACACAAAAATCACCCACTCTGACAATGGTGACACATTTCTAAAGATGTAGCCTTTAGAGATTGGCTCACTCCTCACTTCTGTTAAGCAGATGTCCCTTAGTTGGGATAATAACGATATCAGTATATGTGCAATGCCCTGCTTGTCCTTTATAAAGTCACTGAACTCTGTTATTTATTTTCATCATCAATGCATTATAGAGCAGAAAAGACAGGGACCAGAGGTTTAGTGCTCTCAAATCATCTCCTAAAATTACTCCCCAAAGAAATATCAAGTTTATATTAGAACCCAGGTCTTCTGCTTATGGTGATATTTTTATTGTATAAAGTGATGTAAACATTTGCCCTTAATGCTCCCACTTTGAGGAGCTGGGTAGATCAACTTTAAAGTATCTCTTGATGAGGGAAGGCATATCCAGGGCCTAGGAGATGTTGAGAAGGTAGATTGGAAGGCAGGAGCACTGAAGAGGATCAGAGGAATAGAGAAATGGAGAAAATAAATCCAAAGTAAAATAAAAGTCATTGTCAGGTGCCAGGTAACACATTAGCTAGCACTTTATAGAATAGGAGTTGCTGTAGATTCCTTCAGATATACTAACTTTCACTGCGTGATGTAGAAGTCATTTACTTCCCTTTAGAAATACACCCCTTCATCAACTCCATGCTATTGAATATTTAAGTTTTATTGAGATAATCATTGGTTTACAAGCAGCTTTAAGAAATAATGCAAAAAGATCTCAGGAATCATTTACTCAGTTTAATCGAAGAATGATAGCTTACAAAATTGTATATTGTCACAATCTGTGTGTTGACGTTGATACCGTCAAGGTGTAGAAATTTTCATCACCTATGGCCCACATGCCACAGCAGGCTATTTGTAAAATTGGAAGCTCTAAAAGGTTCTCTATCACTGGACTATGCTGTTTTCCCAAGTAGTTGTATCATTTTACAATCCCATCAAAATTATGGTCAAGTGATAAAGTTTTTCCAGATCATCACACATACTGAGTGGTTTTGCTGCTTTTTATCATCTTATTATGCTGGATGTATACTGATGCCTCACGGTGGTTTAATCTGCACTTCTCTAACAGCTGCTGATACTTACCATTCTTTTCATGTACTTGTCAGCTTTCTACCTGTGAAATGTCTATTCATGTGCTTTGCCTGCTTACTAATACACATACTTGATGTTTTCAGTTTTACTTGAAGAGGCCTTCCTATTTGATAGACACTAGTCATTTGTTGGATATGTGTTTTGTAAATATTTTCTCCCACCTAGAGTTTGTCTAGTCATTTCTTAACAGGCTTCTGGAGCAAAAAAGATTAATATTAATGAAATCCATTGCTTTGGATTTTTTTCTTTAATGTGTCACATTTTCAGTGTCAAAGAACTCTGCCTAACACTAGATCCTAAAGATTTTATGTGTTCGTCTAAAAAATGTATGGTTTTGTACTTTCTATTTAAATCTATGAAGCATTTTGAATTAATTTTTAAGGTATGAGATTTCAGCTAATATTTCCTTTTTTGCCTGTGGATTTCCAATTACCCCAGCACCACTAATTAATGAGTTAATCATACGTTTTGTACCTGTGTTGGTTAGTTCTTCATATTCATATGCATCTCTTTCTAAATTTTGTTCCATTTCTTTGATCAAATGTCTATGCTTTCACCAATGCTATTTGGTCTTTGCAGCTGAGTCAAAATATTGAATCTGTAAGTTAGGTAAACTAACTCCTCCAGTTTTATTTCTCTTTTTAAAATGGTGTTGTCTCTTTCAGTTCCTTTACATCTCCATCTACATTTTCTTCAAAGTCCCATATAGCTAAAGAAAAGCTTTCTGGGATTTTGACAAGAGTTTCATTAAACCTATACATCGGTTCTGAGGGACAATTGACCTCTTAACTATATTGAGTTTTCTAATCTATAAACATTGTGTGTCTATTTGCACAAGTTTTTCTTTAACAATTTTTAGCTTGCAGCATACAGTTCTATAAATGTCTCATTATGTTTTTATCTAAGTATTTCACTTACTTTGAACTATTACAAATTACTGCATTTAAAATTTTGATGAATAGTTGCTCATTGCTAGTATATATGTAATCATTTATTTTTCTGCCTTTATCTTGTATCCTATGACCTTGCTGAATTCACATATGTGTTCTAAGTGCTTTTTTTGTGGATTCTTGATTTTTGTCTGAAAAAATTATATCATGCCTAAATACAGTTTTATTTGTCTGTTTCTGTTCTAGATGACCATTACGTCTCCTTTCTGTCTGCTACACGGGTCAAACTCCAGCATTATGCCAAATCAGAGTGGCGGAACATCCTAGTCTTATTCTGATATTAGAGAGAAAGCATTCAGCCCTTTATCATTCTCTTTTGAATATATTACTTGTGGCAGTTTTTGTTTTGATTTGTTTAGTTTTTATAGGTGCTCTTTATCAAGCTGAAGAAATTTCCCTCTTTCCTACATTTCTGAGTTATTTTAAAAATCACGAGTGCTTAATTTTGTCAAATTTTTTTTTTGTGTCAACTGAGACATCATCTATTTTTCATCTTCAATCTGTTAATATAGTGAATTATATTGGTAGATAGGTTAATATTGAACCGGTCTTGTGTCCAAGGAATAAACTTCATGTGGTTATGGTTTATGTTTCTTTTCATATGCTGCTAAATTTTTGATAGTATTTTGTTAGTGATTTTGTGTCAATATTCATGAGGGATGTTGGTTTTTAGTTTTCTGTTTTTGTACTATCTTTGTCCAGTTTAAGGGATACTAGTTTATAAAGGGATCGAAAAACATTTTTCTTTTTTTATTCTGAAAGGTATGGTGTAGAATTGAAGTAAATTCTTTTTTAATTATTTGGTAACAACCTTCTGTGAAACTACTTATGTGTGGAGACTTCCTCATTGAAACTTTTAAAACTATAAATTCAATTTCATGATTGTGAGAAATTACATTCTCTTCAACATTTCTTTACAGTATATGGAGTGTAATTATCTTAGTTTGAAGGACTTGGTCTATTTCATCTAGGTGATCCAATTTATGTGTGCAGAGCTGTTCATTGTATTCCACTTTTGTCTTTTTCTGTCTGTAGAGACTCTAAGATCTTCCTATGCTAGGTAATTTTTTTTCTCTTTGCTGATCTTGGTAGAGGTTTGTCCATGTTTTTGTTTTCCAAATAAATAGCTTTTTATTTCATTGATTTTCTGTTTTTTTTTTTCTGTATTTCCTTTCACTGATTTCATTATGTCCTTCCTTCTACTGGCTTTCTGTATTCTAGCTTTTTGAGGTAGCAACTTAGATAATTGTAAGAGTTTTCCTCTTTTCTAACATGTATATTTAATACTATATATTTCCCTTTCTGCACTGCTTTAGCTGTATCATATGAATTCTGAAGTATTTTTATTTTCATTTGTTTCAAAAATATTTTTAAATATATCTTCAGACTTCTTCCTTGACCCATGCCATCGATTAGAGATGTTGTCTAACTGTATACATTTGAAGCTGCTGCTGTCATCTTTTGATGTATAGTTTTATTCCACTGTAATCATGAGACAGACAAGCAAGGCCTGACACTTTCATTTTCCCGGTGCTGGCCAGGTGGGCATGACGTGGCAGGTGGCTGTTCCCTTCCCGCCCCCTTCTCCCTCCAGTGTGCTGGAACACCTTGGCTCTATGGTCTTGCTAGCTGCTTAGTGTCCAGTTTCCTCCAGAGCCAATCTGACATGACCATAGCTTCACTGTCAAACACTGCTGCCACCTCTTTCAGGGAAGATGGCACCCCAACATGTCTAAGATCAGTGAGGGAGGGATCTGGGCCCATAGTTAACGTCTCCAACCTCCCCAAACCCCAATTACCTATGATGAACACAGTTAGCCTTCCCGAAGATTCGCTGCTTTACTGCCACCATTTTCTGCAGAGATGGACAGCTTTCAGTCAAACAGCTCCTGTTGCTCTGCCCCCCTCACCAAACCTCCACTATGGCAGCTGCAGCTATTCTGGAGCCCTGCTCCTTCTTTGACCAATCAGCAGGTCCAAAGTTGAACCAATCACAGTTTTACACTTGTATTAATATCATAGGCCTGCAGCTGCTATACAAGCAGCACTCTCCTCTTACACTTCTTGGGTTAGTTAGGAGGGCTCCCTCTAGTGTACTGAACACATTGTGCTGTAGCACAGTCCCTGTTACATTCAGACTCATTTCTGGAGTCTTGTAAACTTGCTCGTGATTTTTTTTTTTCTTGAAAGATATGGACACTCTAGACAGCCTATAAATCTACTCAATATTCTTATGCTGAGTAGTGTGGACAGAGTGATTGTCTCGAGAGAAAGAGCAATAGACACTACAGGTTGCTAGCCCCAGAAACCTGCAGCCAGTGATGATCAGCAGCAGAGACCAGCACCCAGCAGAGTCGACCTTCAGCATCTGGCACAAGTGGATCCAGATGGCGGTGACTGGCCATGACAGTGACCAACAGCCAGCTGGGTCAACTATTAGCATCAAGCATTATCCAGTGGTATCAAGATTGCTAGCAGAGCTACACTTTGCCAGTTCATGATTTCCATCTGTATCGAGTAAAAGAATAGTCAACTGAGTGACAGCAATCAGATAAATAATTCCGTATGGTTCCCATTTCTTTGAGACTCTGATGACATGAATTGGGTCATCTGTTATTGACCTACAGGACTTGTCTCAGACTCTCTGCTATCTTTTCCACTCTATTTTCTTTCTGTGGCTCAAATTGTTTATTTCTATTGCTCTTTCTTTCAGTTCGCTATTTCTTCCTTCTCTCATTTCCATTGTCTTGGAAGCATATCCATTAGCTTTATTCTTTGGGTTACTAGAGTGGCACCTTCATTCATAAGCTTGATCCTTTCCATGAATCTGGTCACAAACTGAGTTGGATGAGACACAAATCAAATTCATTGCTTAGGTTCAATGTTGATGTTATGGGGAAATTTAATTTGGTTTTCATTCAGTTTGATTTGCAACCAGAATCATGGGGGCAAATTGAGTTAGTGAACCAAGCTCCCACTGTATATTTGAAGACCCACATTTTCCATTGGCTGATCTTGATATTTATTGCATTTGAGATTTTATTTTTTTCATTTGTTTAAGTCTGTTTTAATGCTTCGGTGAAGCATTTTTATGACTGTTACTGTAAAGCTTGATGATATAAGTCTAGTAGCTCTGTTGTCATCTCTCAGTTGTCTGTTTCCTTCAGGTTTAAAGTGTTCCTGGTCCTTGTTATTATGAGAGATTTTGAACTGAAATTTAGATATTTGGAGCACTGCATTGTCACTTTCTGGATCTTATTTAAACATATTTTAGTGGTGTTTTCTGACAACACTTTGGCAGGGGAACTGTGTGATGGGGGCCAGGGATCATTCTATTACTGTCAAGAAAGAAAACTCCAGATTTTCACTTAGTCTTCATTTTACCGAAGGTAGGAGCTGCTCTTTACTGTTGGGCTTAGATGGGACTTCTGGTTCCACCTTGAGCCTCCAGTAAGACCTCTCTACTTGAGAAAAGCAAGAGTACCTTCTTACTCCTCCTCCACAGGCCCCAGGACAGCAAAGTCTGTGAGGAGCTTCGTTACCACTGAATGCTATAAAAGTCCTGACTCTCCATAAAGCCTTTTACTAGAGCACCTGGAAAGAGGAAAGGTGTGCCTATTACTGTTCAATCTGGGTAGAAGCCCAGCTTCTCCCATCTTCCTAGTTCTGATTCTGACAGGGAGAGGTACCTTCTTACTGCAAGCAGGAATGAAAGCCTCCTTTCCTCACTTGGCCTGGCAGCAAGGACAGAAGTAGCCCTCCTTGTTATAATACAGGAGAGTAAAAGTTGGGGGGCCTCCCCTTGGCCTTTGTTCGTGTGGGTAGAGGTAAAGTCATAGGTTTTTGCTATAGTGCTTGGCTCTAGTAGAGCCATGATCAGCTGAAAGTTTTCAGCATTGCTGCACCACCCCTTTCTTACTCCTTTGACTACAGAAAGCAAACCTGTGCTACTGTTTTGTTTGCTTCAGATCCTTGGCATTTCCAGTTTTCTGGCTTGTCCTGCACCCATGCTGGGATATATGATGCAAAAAGAAAACCCAGTGAGCTCACTGCTAGCCATAGTTTAAGGCACAGTTTCCTTTGGAATCGGGTGATTTCTCCCCCACGTTCAGCTTTCCTTGTATAATGTCCAAGGTCTGGATTTAAGTTTGAGTTTTGTTTTTTTCTTTCTCCTTTGGAGCAAACAGGGGAAATAGGGAAATACATCTATTCTCTCTCTGTGGAAGAAATCTGCTGCTGCATTGCTCATGACAAGAATGAGCCTAGAAAATACCTGATATCAAAATGGCTTAAGTGTACAGATATTTTATTACACACACAAGACCTGAGGATTTGGAGGAATGAACAGGAAAAAAAGAAGATTGAGTTTTCGGTGACCAGCAAGTATTCAGAAATAACCTTAATGTAATGGGTGCATGGTGAGACATAAAGAGTAGTGGCTGGACATAAGGACTTTGAGTGGTTTGGATTTCTTTTGGGCTAATTAAAAGCCATGGAAGGCTATTGTGCAGACCACAGCTTGGCTCATGGGCATTTTCAATAACTACTTCCTATAACTTCTCAAAGAACAGGCCAGAGGTTGAAGTGGTAACAAGTAGACATTTCCCAGAGGTGAAGGTGGAGGCAAAGATATCACACTTAATGAGATATGTAGGTCACCAAAATACTTATTATGGTCATTGGAATTTAGTGGTATGCGGTCCAGATTAAGGTTGTCCTACACTAGGTTGTGCACCGAATCAAAAATGTCGAGAGCCATTTACCTAAAAGCTAGGAGCAGCATTGTGTTGGTTCCCGTGTATACCTGTGTTCTGTGTAGTTTAGTTCATAATGGTTAATTATGCAATTAGCCTTCCATCACTATAGATACAAACACTACAGAAAAGCCAATTATGATTTTGTATTCCCTTGGTGCAGTTGCAGAATCAATTATGCTGTATTTTCAATATGACAAACTGCTAGAAAGATTGTGCATGATTGTCCCTCCTCATTTTTGCATTGTTAATTTGCTAAGTAATTATCCCTCCGGGCAAGACTTGTTTGTTATTGAGACAAACCCTTTCCAGAAACCAGAGAGCAAGGGCAAGAAATTCTTTTACAGGTTCATCTGCACTCTTTGGGCCTGCAGACTCTGTCTTCTTAGTATCCACCTGCTGGCTTTGAGCAAATACGTGGAAATCATTTTGTTTAGGAGAACAAAAGGCTGCGAATGAGTTAAAGAGCTTAGAATCACAGTATTCTAAGTCTTACACATAGTTTTATAAGTACTTAAGTATACTTAATACGTTTAAACATACTTTAAACATATCCTTTTTGCAATGAAACTATTTTTAAATGAAGTCTCCTTTGAAGCTGATTGCAAAACAGAGAGAGATGAGAAGGCACTCTCGCTGACATAGGGAGGCGAGTCTGCATTTCCACTCACCTCTGACACCCTGCTCTTCTATTACATTTGCCTCAGAGATGCATCTGCAGGAATCCAGGCCTGGTTGCGAGCAGTGAAGTTCTATACGACCTGCACTGTGGTTTGAGTGTAATCTGAGTGCACCTCCAAGCACCTTCTGTAAAGAAAGTCCTTGGCTCCAGGGTGCACTACTGAGAGCTAGTTGAATCTCTGAGAGTGGGACTTTGTGGGAGGTACTTAGGAATTCACAGTGAAGGGATAAGGACATCCTGTTCTCTTCCCATCCACTCTCCTATTTCTGCCATTCAAATTGTCAGCATCTTGCTGCTACCTGCATTCCTATCGTGATGTACCATCATCTATTGCCCTCATCAGAACTGAGTGAGCAGGTGTCGTGCCTTTGGACTCTAAAACTCTTAGTTAGTAAACAAATGCTTCCTTTTTGAGCATTTCTTACCTTATATATTTTGTTGTAGTAACATCAGGTGGGCTAATACAACTTGATTGCATTCCTTCATTGTTTATGATGGAAAAACTCTGTTCCCTCACTGCTTCTACAAATATATATTGAGTACCTACATGCTAAAGCACCTTGCCAGGAACTAAGGATACAGCAATAAACAAAATAGAGGGTACTATTCACAAAGAAAATGGTTCCTACCATACCTTGTTCCTCTGTAGCGCCCTGAAGTCAGATAAAGCTTCTTTCCCTCCACAGTGTTTGCCCTTTCCCACCTCCATTCATCTGGGCTGTGACCTCATGCTCTCTCTTTCCCCAAGAGGCCCCCTGAAAAAAGTGCATGTGTCATATTTCTTTTCTGCCTCATCCAGCACAGCTCTTGAGACTCCAGAGGGAGGATGGTGGAAGATGAAGAAATAAAACAGGAGTGAGAATGTGGAAAGCTGAGGTCAAGCGGAGCCCCCGCTCCTGATGGGAGAGAGGAACTGCCCAAGGACTAAAGTGCATTTATTTATACAAGCAGCAGAAGGTCGATGTCAGGTGGAGCCTTTCTCCTGATAGGAGAAGGACTGCCCAATGACTGCAGCATACTCACTTATACAGTCAGCATAGGAGGCTGTTTACAGAAAACTTAAGGAGAGGGTAAGATCAGGCTTCCAATACTTCTCAGCGTGTTTAATTGTTCTACAGTGTTACAGAGGTAGAAATGAACTTTTAGCATACCAGAAGCTGAGTTTCAAAACCACAGTTATATTTTTTGCACAAATTTTATTGGAATACATGTCCTTCTCTTGAATCTAGTAGTGAGCTGGTGATGTATTTCTGGGACCTGTAGCCTTCTCCTTATAGATGTACATTCTGTTGAAGAAAGAGGTATTTCTCTAATCCATAATCTATATTTCTTATCTAATTAGGGAAAGGAGTAGACTTGAGGTTTCCAGATTTAATAAATAAAAATGCAGACTATTCAGTTAAATGTTGATTACAGGTAAACCATGAGTACATATCAGTGCTGAATAACTGAATATCCTAAATATCCTACACGAATATCCTGAATATCCTACATGACACATAGTATAAAATTATTAAAATTACTGTTTTAGTATAAATATGATGCCAAATATTACATGGGTCATACCTATTTTGAAATACTATTTGTGTTTATCTGAAACTTAAGTAGATGTTCTTTTTTCTGGTAATTTTAACTAGAACACACTGATTGGGATTACTAGCTATATAATAAGTCATACTTAAGTTCTGTTACTTTCTAACTTAGCAAGTAACTAAGCTTAAGTATTTTTTTCATTTTCTATGTTCTTTTTATATTTATTCAGTGTTTTCTAATTTTCATTTTAGAAGACTTTCAGCTTCTTGGGTAGGTTTATTTCTAGATTTTTTTGCATGTTTGTTTGAAGCTATTATGAATAGGACCATTTTCTTGATTTCTTTCTCAGCAAGTTCTTATTGGTATAGGGAAATTACCAAATAAATCTGTTAGTTGTGTATCTTAATTTGCTGAATTTTTAAATCAGTTATAAGAGAATTTTGGTGAACTCTTTAGGGACTTATAAGTGTAGAATTACATAATCTGTAAGCAGGGATATTTAATGTCTTTCTTTCCCATTTGTATCCCTTTTAATCCTTTCTCTTCCCTGACTGCTCTGGCTAACCTTTCCAGTACTCTACTAAATAAGCACGGTGACAATGGGCGCCCTTGTTTTGATGTTAGAAGATATGCTTTCAGGTTTTGCCCCATCACTATGAGGTTGACTATGTGCTTTCATACACAGCCTTTATTATGCTCCAGTATGAGTCTTCTATAACTAGTTTATTTAGGGTTTTTATCATAAAGGGATGTTGAATTTTATAAAAGGCTTTACATGCATATCTGAGGATTGTATTTTTTAATCCTTGATTCATTTGGTTATAAATAATATTTATTAACATACATTGAGACAAAATTAAATCTCTAGAATGAAACCAGCTTGATCACAGCATCTTTATATTGCCTCATATTATAGACCTCACAGTGTTTTAAACTGCATGTTCAATTTGATTTGCAAGCATTTTTGTTGAGTATTGTTTTCTCTGTGTTTATCAAGGTTTGGGGCTTATATTTTTCTATGAAGTTGCTCTTGGTTTTATTATCTTAACAGATTTTAGATTCCATTGAATGAATTTGGAAGTGTAAATCCACCCTATCATGTGATATTCTTTGTTGGGAAAATTTTTATGACACTTTAATGCTCACGGCTTGTTATTGATCTACTTAAGTTTTTATAGCCTCTTGGTTCAGTTTTGAAAGGTCACATGTATCATGAAATTTAGATTTCTACATTTCTAACTTACTGGCATACTTTTCAAAATAGTCCCTAAGACCTTTTTTGGATATCCTGTTTTCACCTCTAATTTTATTAATTTAGGTATTCTCTGTATTTTGGTTATTTTGGCTAAGGATTTGTCACTTTCCTTCATCTTTTCATAAAGTATCTCTTTATTTCATTCATTGTATTATTGTTACAGTCTCTAGTTCATCTATTTCTGCTCCAATTTTTATGATATCTTTTCTTGTGCTCATTTTCTGGTTTGGTCTCTGAATTATATCCTATGCTCTTGGGTGTTATTCGTAATTTCTCTTTTTTTTCTTTGATACTGTTTTAATTTGATAGCCAATCTCATGTTCAGGCTTCATTTTTCTTCCACTTGATGCAATTTTTTAACAAAGTTTTCAGCTGAGTTTTTGTTGTGCTTGATGTACAGAGTTTTTAATTCTCAGATTTGTGTAATTTTTTTCAAAGTCTCTCTTTATAGAAAAATTCTTTCATAGTATGTATTGTCTCCTGTAATTCACTAGGGTGTGTATGTGCATCATTTTGGAAATCATCAATCATTCAAATTTTGAATTCTTCATCTGGTATGTCATCCACTTTAGTATCTTTAGAGCTTTTGGTGCAGTCACATTGCCTCATTTCTTATATATTTTTCTATTTTTCTGCTGATATTTGTACATCTGTCTGGATGGATATGCCTTCCTATTGTGTCTCTTTGTATTGGGGTTCAATCCCTGGTATCACTCAGAGGGTAAAAATCAAACCACACCAGCAATGACAACACAAAGACAAGCCAGATACAAAAGCACAGTATGAAGAAATTAAAACTAAAAGCTGTATCACCAATAATGACAGAAGAGAAAGGGGCAAAATAATATAGAACAAACTAAAAATATAAAAATTAATAAAGTTTAAAATCATAATAATGAAATAATTGAAAAGAGGGAAAGGAGAGGGAGGAAAAGAAAGAAAAAACAAGGATGAAATAGGGAAAAAAATGAGGGAAGGAAATAGGGAAAAAAAGAGGGAAGGAGCAAGAGATTTTTTAAAAATTCAAGTAGAGAATTTTAAAAAGTAAAATTAGATGAAAGTATAAACAATGTCAAGAAAAAACCAAAGTGAATCGAAAACAGCCCTCCTACTCGAGGAACTTGGATTGCAGAAGTTTCAGTGCGGGTCCTCTAATGCTGAAATCTACCGGTGAGGTTGGGTAGGGAGTCCTACCCGGGCTTTGTCATAATTCCACCCTGCTCCTTGGAACAGAGGGAGCTGCGTGGAAGCCAAGCCTGTCTGGTGTTTCCCACCATGCTGGGCCGGTGAAAGGCATTTTCTCTGCAGCAGTACCGTATTCATTTACGAGGTTTTTGCCTTTTTATGGCATCCAGAGTTGCTGCCTGCCCCCAGCTAGCTTCACAGGCGATGGGCACAGCAGGTACCCAGTCATTCCGAAGCCCCCCAGTCTGTGTACCTGAGGGCAGGGCAAATGTCCAAGCCAAGAAGCACCCCCAAATACATTAGAGCGGGGGAATGACAAGCACACCACTGAGTTCAGCATGGACAGGAAAATCGCAGGTGCCAACCAGTCTAGCGGCTGCTAGCTTGGCTCTCAGACCCGACTCCCTCCGTGAGCCACATGTAATATGTCTCGTTCCTCACCACATGGGCCAGTGCCACCAGCCACGTGCCCTCCATGGTTCACGCTCCTGTTTACTTCTCAGCAGGTTTGCAGCTGGCCTTCTCCCTCTCTATAACTATCTCCTGTGACTGTCTCCCACATAGCCAGCATATCAGAGTATCCCCAGAGCAGTTGTTCCATGACTTCTCATTCTTGGCGTAGTTCAGTCCCAAACAATAAACATGCTCACAAGATGGCTCTTGGTTCCAGCACTCTGAGATACGGCAAACACTGCAGTGGATTTCTTCTCCCAAGCTAGCTTACCGTGCAGGAATAACCACTTAGACTAAATCCCTGCACTGGATGTATAGCTTGCAAGAACTATGGGATTCTCCTCCTGCTAGGATGGCCCCTCTGTTGCTTATCAATAGCACTGCCTGCATGCTCCAGGCTTACCTCATGCTTTTGGCATGAGCTGATCTCCCAGCTCTCCACAAATACCGATTCAAGTATTTTTCCTTTCATCCTCTTTGAATTATTTTTACCATACTGAGTTTTCAGTAGATACTCCCTCCCCCACATTTCTGGATATGTGACCTTTCACATACATGGATAGACAACACAGTTGGTTAATTATGTACTATCAGTTTATATTCAGTCCTACCAGGCCCATATACAGCTAATAATAATAAAGTTATTAATAGCTCCATGTAAAAGTCTTCCCAACCTACAAATGTTATCAGATGTACTGAGAAGATTTTATTCAACTTTTTAATGTCCACTGGAAAGAGCAATTAATTTAGAGTTGGAAGACTTAAGTATTTGTCTTATTTATCCCATGCGCTGTGAGTTCTGTCCGTAAGCAATTAGAGAAATTCTTCAAATCTTGAAAGTTACCTCCTTTGTGGATAATAGCACTCCATTTTTCCTTTAGTATCTTAAAAAAGTTTACAAGTGTGCAAAAGTTTTTTGACAATGATGTTTTCTACACTATATATAGCAGAAAAAAGGATGAGGCAGTCTAAATATTTATCTATTTAAAAGTGATTAAATGCTATCACATCTATAAATTTAAAGAATCTGAAACTATTAGTTATATAGGTTTATATATTCACAAAGAAAGAATCATCATGATACATTTCTGAACAGAAAAAATTTGAAAACCCTGGTATACGTAGGTCCCATTTTTAATGAAATAAAATAGAGCTAAAAAGTAAATTGTCAGATTAGTAGTTTGATTCAGAGCTTTAGGACACACACCAAGCATGGTTAGCTTTGGAGAGACAGAGAAATAAAATTGATAAGAGGAATAGTTTAATACTTTTTGAGCTCTTGATATATCCCAGACCCTATTCTAAGCATATTAACTGATTAATTTTCACTACAACTTTGTTATAAAGTTACTATTCTGATTTTCACTGTACAGACAAGAATACTAAGGTACAAAAGAGGCAAAATAATGTCTGCATTTATAATAGAAAATTATCTAAAAGGTAGAAACGCGATCTCAATCCACATAACCTAACAAAACAATCTGCTTTCAACCTGAAGGTGAGTGGGTGTACTGGAAGAATACTTTCTTCCAACATCCCATGCTTCTTTTTAGTTTAAATATCTTCACCAAACATGTCTTACTTTACAACTCTAATACAGTCCATTTGCAAATGAGATCATATCCATGAAAGCTTTGTTTGTTTTACAGCCTGTCACTTGCTTTACTTACTTAAATGCAAAAGCAGTAAAAGATGCTCATTATATTAAAAAAAAATACAAAGTTGTTTCGTGTACCAACGTCTCTTTTTACCATCTTTGCTAGAGTAAGGGAAGTTGAAAATAAGACAGTTATATTTCCACCATTTAGTTACATTTTCACTATAATGTAACTCATGATTACCCCGCAGATGGGGTCTGATTATCAAATTGTTCATCCTCCTAAACCCACTTGTATCAATGGCATGCCAGACAATCACTAGTGAGTGGTGCCCACACCCCATTTTCAGAGCTACTGCTGGCAAAAAGCATTCGGGCCAAGAATAAGAATGACAAGTGTATACATTTCCAGCTTTTCAATCAACATGAAAATTAGTCACTTATAGATGCTGAGTGATCTTATAAAAAGGGCTCCAGCTGCAGATGAAATGCCAAACCAAGGATGATAAACAGAGTGGCGGCGTTCAGCATTTTCCTTTCAGCTGGTGCAGGCTGAGGGCCTTGGCAGTGGGGCGGGGTTGGCAGGAGTTACTGAGTTATTTCTGGAGCTGAAGGAGAGCTTCAAGGCCAGTGGGCGCCCTGTGAGGAATTTGAAACTCGGGCACTGATGGGAGGTCCCATGACAAGATAGAAGAGGGAAAGGGTAAGTGTAGTTTGAGACCAGCACAAGGGTGCAGTGCTTGCACTTTTCTGCATCATTCAATAAATACATTTATTTACTCAATTTTATAAAAACGTATTTGGGCATATATGGATTAAACAAACACTCACTGAACAGCAGCAGTCTATTCTTTTCTCTGCAACCACAGTAACAGTTTTAAAAGGGAAACTAGATTACATTCCTCTTCTCGCTAAAACCCACCAGTGGTCTCTCTGCTCTTGGATGAAATTCCAATGCTTTACCAAGACCAATGATGCTGATAGAATTTGGCCCTTCCCCGCTGTCACTCTTGTGCTTTGTCGCTTTGAGTGAGTTAGCACATGCCGAAGGGCTTGCTGGAGTCTACTTCCGGTTGTGTCTGGATGGGTCATGGAGCATGACCTTGGGCACTATGTATGATCTCTGGCTCCTTCCTCTCTGGCACTGTTGCTTTGCTCTAGTTCCTGGCTGCCATGACCCTTTTGTTCTCCCACACCCTTATGTCATGAGCCAGCTGCCAGGGAGCCAGCCCGTGAAACCATGTGCCAAATTAAACCTCTCCTCTTAAATTCTGGGCATTGGGTGTTGTGTTTCAGCAATGGGAAAGGTAACTAATACACCTGCATGTCAGTTCACCTATGCCACTCTGACCTGCCATGTCTCTGTCATGGTCTTCCAGCCAGGCATTTGCCTTTCTGTCCTAAGAGCCAGTTCATCTGCCTTGCTTGAGGCTTTGTGTTTGCAGTTCCCTGTACTTACAGTGCTTTTGCCTGGCTCTCATACAGCTAGTGATTTTCATGATTCATCCTTAACAAAATAGTTAATGTCTCAAAGAGGCCTGCTTTCACCATGCTGCCTGCATGACCTCTACCCAGTAGCTCTGCTCCCACCTGCCATTTTTTCTAGCACTTACACTGTCCCTTTCTGATGGTGTCTTAGCCATGATTGTATCCCTGGAGTGCCCAACTTAGAGCAGCGGTCAGCAAATATTTGTGGGGTGAGCAAATGACCTCGTACTGGCGTGCTCTAGCCTCGACCTTGAGGTTGCAATAGTGATGATGATAGACCTCTGTTCCCATGGCAGTCAAAATCCATCATGATCAATAGAGAACAAGTAAATGTGCTTCAAAACAACACCATGTGTTTATCTATATTTTAACTTTACTAAACCCAAGTCCCCTGTTATAACAAACCATTTGTATTATCTTTCTATGGTGATATGAAGCTTACAGATGATATAACCAATGGTGATGCATACTTTTTTTTTTCTTTTTATGTTACTTAGGATTCAATGCAAGGCTTTCATGTTGAACTACATCTCTTGCTATTTATTAATATTTATTTTAAAACAAGAGTGCTAAGTCATTCAGTTGCCCAGTCTTGCACTTGAGCTTGGACATGGGTTTGAATTCAATCTATGCTACCTATTTTTTTTTTTTTTTTGCGGTACTGGGGATCAAACCCATGACCTTGCGCTTGCCAGGCAGGCGCTTATGCCACTGAGCTGTATCACCAGCCCTATGCTACCTATTGACTGTTTCTTTTAGTGTCATTTACCTAGTTTGAGAGTCTTGATCTCTCCTCATTTAACAAAGGGGAATAAAAATAATAATAATCTCATTTGTTGTTGTGAGGATAAAATAATTGCATCAATACAAAGCATTGTGTAAGTAGCACACAATGTTTGCTCAGCAGGTATTAGTTAATTTTAAGGAGTTTCTTCAGTAAGAAAAGTCATGTGATTACTTGGAGATGATACAAATGTGTGACGTATATGGTGAGTAAGTATTATAATAGATGAATTCAAGGAAACTTTTCAACTTTGGGTTTAATGATTTTCTGCTGGGTCTATCTGAATGAGGAAGGTCATTCAGAGGCGTCTGATGGGGGAGGGAGCAAATATCCATTAAAGCTAGCAATTAAAATATTGCTGAAATATGGCTGTATTTACATGAAAACAGCTCAATTTGTCTAGAGCAAAAAGTTGCTGTCTGGGAAAAAATGCAATATTCAAATAGCCTGTAATCAAAACTGTTATTCTACACTTGGGAGAAGTATCTCAGTAATTTTGTGAGCAGAACAAGGATGGAAATTAACAAGTATTTTTCTTTACACCAGCAACAATGCCAGTAATTTCAAAGTGCTATTTTTTTTCTGTTATTCTCCAATTTGATGATTCTTTTGTTTGTCACTTAGCATAGAAAGTGATGAGGTTTAAGAGTAGTTTGTGTCCTACAGATAAAACAGTCAGGCCCTTTCAGTTAGACCCGGAGTGAGTCATCTGGATTATAATCTCATGGCAGGAAAAAAAACCAAACTGTGGTGATACAATCTCCCCCTCATCCATGTTTGAATGCCTTTTAATGATTTCTTTATAAGACATTCAGTATATTCAACACCTCCAGTGAAAGGGGATTCATCTGCAAAGGATGTTTGCTCTGATCTTGTCCAACTTTCACTGTAATTTTATCTTTGTATTGAGATGAAAACCCAGTAAACTTTTCACACATACAAAAGTGGTGATTGGGGCCTACCTGTGTTTTATATTCTGTTGGCAAATGTTTCCATGTCATATGAATCTTTAAGACAACTACTCTGAGAATATATATAGAAGAATTTAAAACTTTCATCCAGCAATAAAACACTCAGCCTTTAAAAATAAAAATGAAATTTAAAAGTTAATCTAAGTTAAAAGTTTAGGGATATTGATCTAACTATTATCACTCTCCCATAGATTGTCTTCAGACTTTTCTTGGATATTTCCACTAAGGTTTCCAATAGGCTCTAAGATGTAAGCTGTGGCATTCTTGAAGGAATTCATATGAGAATAGGATTCATCTATTCATTTGATAGAGAAATAGTTGCTCATGAACACAGTCTGCATGTGAAAGACTATGTGCGCATCTGAGTTTCCTGAAGCTGAATTCTTAAAATCTTGTTGAGTGAAGATCTGTATCATATCTGTTTTTTTATTATTTTTTATTCTCTGATTGTTTGATCAGTCTTACATTCCTACATCTGGTAGTCTGGGCAACTTTGCTGAAGATAGCAATATGTAATATAGCAAGCATTGTTAATTTCTTATCACCTTGTTTTGAAATTCTGTATCATTTTTATTGTGTTTGTGTTGTTTTGTTTTTGTCTTTGTTGTTACTTTGTTATTTCTTTTCGCTTTAAAATAAAGGAAGATTATGTGACAGGCAGAAGGTAAGTCTGAGTCTGTAAGGATTAGAGCAGGAACCACGAGGCAGTTAGTGTTTGTTTATGTGTTAGGTCCATATCACTGCAGTGTCACTCTGGAGCTTCTCCATAGTTCACAGGAATGGGCTGGTTGACTATGCGCGTTTGTCATGGGTGCAGCAGTGCAGAGCCCCTCCCCCCATCCTCACTTTCCTGCCAGGGTGTGAGAGCCCTGTGCTGGCCCTTGAGGAGTGCACATCAAGTGAGTCCTAGACAGAGAAACCACTGCGGGAGGACAGAAGGAGCGCGTCACCATGGGCATGGAATGTTTTGTAAAATAAATAGGCCTTGAATTTGCATGGGTAGAGAAAAGGATGACATTTCAGGCAAGAGGAGGTGCAGAAATAAAGGGACAGAGAAAGGGAACCCATATTGTATTTGGGGATAATGCTGGACCTGAATGACCCTGGTCCTAGAAAAATGGTTGAAGTCTATGAATGATATCCGCTTTAGAATCAGGAGCAAAGTATAATACTCGTGAGAAACATCAACAAAATATTTCAGATCCTGCCCATCTCACCACTGACTTTCAGCAACAGAGACAAGGGCAAGCTTAGATCCACTAATTCGCCCAGTAGACAAGGTTGATAATACGGGTCATGTCTTAAGTATAGACTGTGGCAGAGAAAATAAAGTGAATCCAATGTCATAGTTGGTTTTTTTAGAAAGTTATTCTGAGTATCCCCTATTAATTGTAAAAATAAATAAAGGTGTGTTGGAATATCAAGATCTCCATTATATGATGTTGAAGTTTTATTGCAAGACAGAGAACCAGTTTGGGACATCCCTAGGATATGTATTCTCACTGGAGGTGCTATTAGCCCAAAGCAAAAAGAAATGACACTTGAGGGAGAGTCTTCGTGTTTCTACACAGAACATACTTACAGTTGTAGTGTGTATGATATTAAAATTTCATGGGGTAGTAATTGGGGAAAAATATCTATAAGGTTCATTGAGTAGGGGTTAAAAATGAAGAAAAAGTTCAGAAACAGGGTCCTAGAGGGAGGCCAGATGGTCCAATCCATATAGCAATGTACCTGCCCAGAGCTCCATGAAAGAGGCTACAAGCAAGCTTCCCTAGACCATGCTGCTACTCTTTACTATTGGGGCATCATTTTTCTGCTTCTATAGCTGATTTCTGGCTGACACATTACTTCTTTAGATTGATCCTAGTGTCACATCTGCTTGGTTGATAAGGTATCTTTAACATGACTCTTCATACTTCAGCTCTCATCTCTATTTTATTGCTTAACTTTCACTAGAGAATGCTATTTGTGTCTGGGTTAGAAGGCCTCTCTTCAGTCCTCCTGTAGAATCTCATGACACTGACACAACTTCATCTCCTGCTTGGAAACGTGGCTTGGTCCCATTGTTTTCTTAAATTGTGGTTTATGCACCATAATTATAGGGTTGTACCTATGCCCACTGGGGAATCTGCACTCTTAATAAGCACTTCAGATAATTCTGATGGGTTCTTAGGTTTTCACATCACTTTTTCAAAAAGAAAGTTTTCAGGCAGCTTCTATAAAGAAGCAATATTTCACTACTGCAAAGAGAAATGAATGGATTTTCTTTGTCAGTTCATGATCAATGTAAAATCTCTCTTTTTATATCTTATATAAATGTTACACTATGTCAGTCTCAACTCTCAGGATTCACCAGCAAAGTTATAAGACAAAAGTTTCATCATCAAGAATCTATCATCATATTTCACTCCAAATATGTAAGAATCCCTAAGGGAATTTACCCTTCAGCTGGATAAAGCAGACCTCCACAGCTCATAGGGAAATTTCCTAATTTTGAAGGAAAATGATGTCAGAATCATGGAAAGACTTCTAAGGTAGGGTGTGGAGGTCAAACAAGGTAGGAAGCTGTCAAGTGCTACAGGAATTTTAATAGGACATTAAGCCGGCTATGAGAAATAGTTGAAGGCAGGTTTCATGACTGTGCCATCCCGACATCTACTTCCTTTGTGTTAGGAGAAGGCCTCTCTCCTTTCAGTAGTTGCTTTCCTTTAATCCTAGCCCATGTAGAACAGGTCACCTGACTATGCTCTCAGGGGTACAGTTACCATTCGATGTTGCCCGGTTAATTGGAATAACATATTGTTCAGCCACTGAGATGACCTCAGAGATGCGACTTCCTACCTGGCTCTGTAACTTGAATGTTGCCTGCCCATAAGCAACAATTTAGCATCTTTGTGTTATAGACACCTAAATAGTTATAGTGACATAAAAGCTCTCCTAGTTACTTGACAGAATATTTGGATAACTGAAGAGGAATGATTATTAATTTATCATGGAAATTTTAAAAAGAATTCATAAATACATAAACCATTACCATTAAAAACTGATTCTAAATGTACCTGTGCTTGTGATAGGTAAAATATTTTTCTTCATTTTAGTTTAAACTACTAGTGATAGGCTTGAGGAATCTTGAGTTGAGAAGGTATCAAGGAAGAGTAGATGTTTTAACCATTGTAAATGAATGCATGTGCATGACTGTGAAGTGGAACCCCCAGAATTGTCCCCAAACCAGGAATAACCATGAAGCAAATGAAAACATCAAGAAAAGAAAATGTTCAAATGGGAAAGTGAATTAGGGAGGGGAAAGAGGGAAAGGAAGGAAAAGAAAAGAAAGGAAGAAAAAATGCAAACAAAGCTTTTGTAAACAATGAGGGAAAGATGGGTTGAAGGGAGGGGAGGGGAACGGGAAAAAAAAGAAGACATATCATGTACAGGTACAAATTCCCTATGATGAATGAGATCATGTATATCCAAAATGTACCAATAAACTTAGTTAAAAAAACTCAACAGAACAAATTGACTTACAGAGAACAAGTTTATTTCAAGAAGAAATTTTACTTCTGTGAAAGAAGACAGACTTTACATGTACGGTAATCCTGTCTCTCAAGGGGCCTTCTCTATCAAGGGAAAGATTATCTCCTTATAAACCCATCTGTATATGTCATCCTGATTCATCTTCCTAAATCACAGTTCTGCTTGCACTAAACACATCTTTAAAGTCTTTGGTGTCTCCTACTTCCCCTTCACATGCAACCACCTGCCGAGGGATTAAGGAATTTCCAAAATCTAGTTCCGCTCCCAAACGCATTCTTCCACTTGTCTCCTCACTCACTCTACTTGCAACCAATGTCCTTGGTGATTTTCCAGATAATCCTGCGGGTAATTCCTATCTACCCTCTCTTTTGCCGTGCTCTAACTCTTCCTCCTACACATAAAATCTTCAGTCTACCAAGCCATCAAAGCCAAGCTAAAATATCCCCGCTCTCATCTGTAAATTACAACCTCAGTGTCACCTGGGTTAATGAATAGAGTTATGGAACTGAAAAGACCGGACATGGCCTGAAGTTAAATTCATCTAGACCCAGGCATTCAGCTGTGTTATTAGCATTGTGTATTTTTATGTTTCCTGGCTCTGATTTCATTTGTACGAAACGGCTTTTCATGGAGCTCTCCTTTTGAGATATCAACAATGGCTGCCAATAGCTCCGAGATTATATTTTACTAACTTATCAGTCTATTAAGATGAGAGAAACTATTCGTCAGTATAACCAGCAAAAGCCTGCAGAAGGGCTCTGCCTGGCTGCCCCTGGGCTGTGTGCTCTTCTCCGAGGTCATCTCGGTGGCTGAACTATATGTTATTCCAATTAGCTGAGCAACATTGAATGGTAACCGCACTCCTGAGAGCACAGTTAGGTGACCTGTCCTACATGGGCTAGGATAATGCAACTGCTGAAAGGAGAGAGGCCTTCTCCTAGCAGAAGGGAAGTAGATGTCAGGATGGCACAGTCATGAAATCCGCCTTCAACTGCTTCTCTTAGCCGTTTAATGTCCTATTAAAATTCCTGTAGCACTTGATAGCTTCCTATCTCACATCCCAGCTGTCCGTGCATTCTCCTCTAGGCTTTAAAATTCTGGAGACTAACTGTGAGCTCCTCTTCATCTTTCTGTTTCCCATGCCGCCTGGCGGGATGCTTTGTTCTATTTTGTTTATTTTCTTCTCACTGTGGAAGTAAAAACAGGACACTTAATCTTGTACCTGTTTCATGAAAAACAGACATTTTAGTCAATCATTTTTAAGTTCCCTTCTAGTGGCAAAGTTTTTCTGATTCTATATAATCAAACAATTATTGAGTGAGGGCCTGGCTATAGTAAGAGGGAAATTAAAAAAAACTGTCATACTCTGATTTGCTTGGATATGCTTTAAGAAAGGCAATTCCCAGCTGAGTTAAACGCCCAAATCCAGTAACCCAGAATGTTCCATTTAAATACAATCTGATCCAGTATTGTTGTCTCACTTTGCTTTTCTATACCTGGATAGCATAGTACTCAGAATTGTTTTGCGTGGGTGGATCCAAAGCCTGAATTCCAAAGAAAGGAAGCGAATCAGAGGTTGTTTTGCTAGCTCATGGGAGGTGGAAGGCTTAATACAATTGGGTTGTTAAATCCAGAGCACCTGAGTGAACACGAAGATGGGAGATGTAAATAATTAATGAACAAATTATTTCATTATGACTGATAAAACTGAGTATTTGCTAAATGTTAGAACCCTAAATAATTATATGCTTCTTATTTAATTGGATAATGGTTCTGCAAACTAGGGTATTAATCCCATTTTCCATGAGGGGAAAGAAGACATCAGGCTCTGAGAGATGTGTGGCATGCTGCAGGTGACTCAGCAGAGTAAAAAGATCCTAATTCCTCATGGTTCTGCTTTGAGCCAAAAGCCCAAACACTCAAACCGTCAACACAATGTATTCGGAGAGATCTTGTGTCAGTATGTTCTATTTCTTCCTATAGATTCCTGCACTTATTCTTTTCCTTTTGCTCTTTCTGCTCGGAGCAAAATGTTATCCTTTTGTAGCTTAAGTGTTGTACAGAGTAAAGGGTCAGATTGATCCAAATAATTCATAGGATTTGTCAAGGGGTACAGGTGACCAAACTGGCTAGTGACCCTGTCTGCACATGAGGGTGGCTGATTGTATACAAGCCTGTAATTGCCTGGCTGTAAGAAAATGTTTTCAGTCCTTCAGTACCACCCATTTTCTAACTGATGCTTTACCTGCAATGACTCTGAACACAGAATGATAAAAAATTGCAAGGTCGTGGTTACAACCTGACCTTGACATCCTAAGGCCAGTCACATTATCTGCTTGAAGGGATCAAAGTAAGGTCTGTAGTCTGCAGAGGACATAAGGTCTATTTTGGAAATTCAGAGTATCTGGATTTTTGGTGGTTCTTCCACAGAGCACACAGAGAGGACAGTGCCCCAGCTGAACCATGGCACCACTCATCTTGCTCAAAGTGCAATTTGTTCCACTGACGACTATAAAACCAAGCCTGGGGTTCAAGTGCATATATGTGAATATATATGTGGGGGGGGTAGTATACAATGCAATAAGACAGTCACCAACCAGGCCACAGAAGCCAAATCACAGAGAGATACAGGAATCAATGAACAGACACTTAAGCTGTACACACAGGGCAAATTTTGCTAAATAATGAATTAACTGCAAGTATTTTGGAGGGTTCGTTTAAAAATCCTGCTGTGACATTGTTAAAGGAGCAAATCTTTAATGTCCTTTATAGGATAGCAAACTATATAAGATATGGCATGAACATTTGTGGGCTAACCTGAAAACAGAGCTTGCCTCTGTTATCTTACTCTTGGGTCTGATCAGATTTCTTTAACCTACAGCAGATCACCGACACTGTCTGTTTAGCTGCTGAGTGTGGCCAGCACTAAGAGACAAAGTCCAACGTAATCACTTTTCCTATGCCCCTAATGGCTAGATGCCAAAGCCAACATGTCTGTGTGCACTCTTGCATATCTGAGACATGTTGTATCTGATCTCTCAGCTTTCTAATCAGCTCTTCACTGTGGCCCTGTACAGTGATATCTTTGCCTCATTAAAAGAGAGAGAAGAGAGAGAGAGAGAGAGAGAGAGAGAGAGAGAAAGAAGGAAGCCCTTGACTTTTCTCTATTTACAATTCCTAGAGTGGTGGAAAATATGAATAAAATAGAGCAAAGCTACTCATTATGTAGATGTACTTTATATTTGTGTCAAATTCATCAGTGTTGGATCTCATTAAAGATGACAAGAGAAAAACCTAAAGATCCAGTTACTGTTTGATGAAGCCATCCTCCTCAGCAGGCTTAGTCAAGCCGGCTGTTACTTCATTAGCTAGAAATTGGACAGTCTTCATGAAGTGGTTCTTAATTCATTAGTGCTAAGTGGCATGATGGATTTACAAGTATTATAGATTTGCCACTTTTATCAAAGGGTCACCGGAAAGGGGTATCCTGTTGGGGATTTCTAAGTTCTACAGATCCTGCTGGCCAGTTTATGTAATGACCATCTAACTCTAGCTTTGGTAACCTTACTTCCTTGATTTTAAGACAACATTATTTTAATAACAGTTTTTCAAGGAAAACCATTCTGCTTGAAAAGATGATAATGTATTTACTATTTAGAAAACATATCTTCTATATGACCTCTATATTATATAGCATGCACATTAAAATCTAATTTAACCATTATGTAACTATATGTTTCATGCATTTATATATTTTCCTACATAATTTATACTGTGTATTGTCTAAAGATATGTAAATAGTAATATATATTCTAGTTTAAAAATTAGTATAGTAATACATATATAAATAATATGTAGATCATTATATATGTGCACACCCATACATAAGACATTTGTATTTCTTTTCCGGGCTTCTCACTGGGGTGTCCTCAGTCCCTTGAGCTAACAGAAACAAGCACTCCAAAGAGGATAGCGATATGTAATGTAACCACCACTGTTGATTTGTATTACTTTGTCTTGAGACTCTGTATCACTTTGAATGTTCTTGCTTTGATTTGCTTATGTTTGTGATACTGGTATGCTGCTACTGTTCTATTTCTTTGTTTGTTTCTCATTTACTACTCTCTTTAAAATAAAAAAAAAACTTAAACAAAGACATTTCTTTCACAGAAAATTGTTGCTAAATAACCCAGATCCACGGTGGGTCCCTGGGTTTAATTTCAGTGAGACACCGTGGTATGATGGCTTCACGATTGTAATGAGAATAAATTATGTCCACATAGAGATATCATACCTATTTTCCAAAACAAATGAGCTATTTGTGTTTTGTTTTGTTTTGTTTCCAGTACCGGGAATTGAACTCATGACCTTGTGCTTGCCAAGCAGGCACTGTGCCACTGAGCTAAATCCTCAGCCCACAAATGAGCTATTCCAAGAAAAATGAATCAATATTTCCATAAAAGAGCAGAGAAATTTTTTTTGTGTGTGTGTGTGTTTTTGAAGACAAAAGAACAAAGGAACTCTTCTCCACTGTTGGTGGGAGTGTAGGCTGGTGCAACTACTGAAGAAATCAGTCTGGAGATTCCTCAGTAAACTAGGATTAGAGGTCCCATTCAACCCAGCTATTCCCCTTCTGGGTATTTTTCCAAAAGAACCAAAAATCTCACACCACAGTGACATAGGTGCACCCATGTTTATAGCAGCATAATTTGTAATAGCTAAATCATGGAAACACCCCAAATGCCCATCAACTGAGGAATGGATAAAAAAAAATGTGGTATTTTTATATAATGGAATATTACTCAGCTATAAAGAAAGATAACCTTGAGGCTTTTCTAGGTAAATGGACTCAAGTAAAGACCATATTCATCAGTGAAATAAATCAGAGAAGTTATTTTTGATTCTGTCTTTCACATATACCCAGGAAAAACATGCTATAGTCCTAGAGAACGTCTCTTAGACATGCCATGGTAGCTTGCCATCAAATCATTTATTCAAGTGGCAAATGATGAAGCAGATTGGTTTGTGCCTTGTTCCCTGGGCTGAACATTTGATATATGATGATGAACAAAAAAGACTTTTTCATGCCTTTACTGACTGGCCAGCTTTGGGCAAATAATGAACAGAGACAGAACTAAGTCATTCATTAGATTTTGACAAGCACAAAGGGAAAAATAAGCAGGCACAAAGGAGATATGTTTACAATGAGATGAAAGCCTAAGCAGCCAGTCATAAATAGAGCCATGGGGAAATGGCGTAGAGAAAGAGCTGCAGGTGCAGTCAGTTTAAAGATCCTAAGCTAATACCTGCAGTACACAGAAGGGGCTGGAGGACAGCAGTACGATAGGCAGTGCTAGGAGATGAGTTCTAAGTAGTTAGTGTCGGCTTAGGTCGCACAGGGCCGTGAATACCACTGGATGACGTTCATTTGTTACTGTGGTCTAAGTTTAAAGAGCAATTACAGTGCCACTCCTTAGGATGCCTTTCTATATTTCTTACGTTATTCAGCTAGTCCTTCTAGCACTGTGATAATACAGCAGCACTCGGAGCCTTTCTTGTGTTTTATGAACCTTCAGAGGATACTGCCAAATGTGTTCATTAAGTCAGTATAGTCTGGTTTTCCCATCCATGTTCTTTATCAGTTTAAGAAAAACACCTTCCATTTTTAAATGTGAATACTTTTTTATTCTGTATCTATTGAAATTATGACACAGTTTGCTCCTGTGTAAGTGGCATATCCCTTAAAGAAACGAGCATTTTTCATAAAGGAGTTTCTGATTGTTAACAATCTTTCAACCAGAGACAACCCCTGCTTGTTTTTCAGGTGTATTTTAATAAGCTATAAATTTCAGTGTGCTGTTATCTTCTGTTTGGATCTGTGTCCCCCCAGAGATACTGGTTTGCAATTGTCAGACACTAACATTTTCTTGTTTTGGAATCAAATTATATGAGTCTCACAGGGAAACTTTGGTAGAGTGCTCTTCTTTTTAATTTTCTGGGACATTTATAAAAGTTGATAGAATAACTGTGTGGATTTGGGTCTACTGCAGAGGGCCATATTTGTTCACATAGGTTTTGGTTATTCACATTTTTCTAGAAAACAATCAATTATGCTTTGAAAATTATTGGTATAAAGTTGTTCATTAATGACTTCAGCATCAGCAGAGACTGAAAACTGCTACGCTTTATCAGTGGCAGAGCAGAAAATTATCTCCTCCTAAACACAGGTTTGTAGCATTTGCCTTTTGTATCTTGCTTTGGAAACAAATTGAAGGACTTTTTAGTACTGTCTAAGTGCAAGCTAACAATTTTCATTTAGTACTCACATTTCACTTCTAAATATTTAATAATTTATAGCATGTTTCACTCCAATTATTTTAAAATATGTGCTTTTTGAAGGGGAAAGGCTTCAGTTTGTGAATGAGTCCTCATTTGCATGTAGGTCAAGGAAGATGATGATGTGACTTCTTTAAAATTTTAAACCAACTTTACACTAAAACTTTTGTGGGTACCTGGATGAACGCATATCTTCAAAATCATGATGCTTTCCAAAATGTTAAATCACTGTCTGTGTATACTAGAAATGTACCTACTATTTAGTATCATAGGAAGCATCCCTTACTCCCTTCCTTTCTAAAGCAGACATTTCTGCATATCTCCATAATCACATTTCCTTAAGCACAGTCAAGGAAACCAATACTAAATAAGTGAGACAGTATCAAAATAACTTATGCAAAGCAAATGAGGTAATCAAAAATGGCCTCCTAAGGAACAAGATAAAATATTTCTAAGATATATATATATATGTATATATATGTGTAATCTTATATATATATAGATATATAGATAGATATATATATGGTAATCACTAAAATACATAAGGTACTCCCTACAAATAAATGGCCAAAAAAAACCTGATTAAAATAGGAGCTAACATATTGAATAGAGAGTTTTGTAGAGCAGGTATACTCATAGCACCAACATAGGAAACATGTTCAATCTTGTTAGTTATCAGAGATATATGGACCAAAACCTTATTAGATATTACTTCACATGTATCAGGTTGGCTATTTTTAAAAAGGGAATCATTGGAAATCATGTGGAGACACTGTAATCCTTATGCACCGTTAGTGGGAATGCAAACTGGCGCAGCCATCATGAAAAATAGGAAGAACTTTCTTCAAAAAATTAAAAATAGATCTACCATATGATCTAACCATCACAGTTCTAAGCGTTTACCCCAAAGAACTGAAAGCAAGATCTCGAAGGGGTAGAGTGCTCCTGTGTGCACTGCAGCAATACGCACAGCAGATAGGATGTAGAAACAAGCTAAATGTCCACTGAAAGATGACAGATAAGGGGCTGGGGATTTAGCTCAGCGGCACAGCGCCTGCCTGGCAAGTGCAAGGTCATGAGTTCAATTCCCGGTACCAGAAAAAAAAAACAAAACAAACAAAAGATGACAGATAAAGACAAGATGGTGTACACTGTAATTACAAAGGGATGTTTTTCAACCTTTAAAAAATTGTGCACCATGAAACAACATGAATTAAACTTTAGGATAGTATGCTAAGTGAAAGAAGGCAGTCAGACAAATACTGATGACTCCACTTGTATAAAACATCTAAAATAGGGGCTGGGGATTTAGCTCAGTGGCACAGCACCTGCCTGGCAAATGCAAGGTCATGAGTTCAGTTCCCGGTACTGGAAAAAAAACACCAAAAATAAAAAAAATCTAAAATAGTTAAATTTATAGAGTCAAGGAATGGGATGGTGGTTTCCAAAGATGAAAAGGAGGAAATAGTCATTAATCAATGGAAATAAAATACCAGTCAAGCAAGACGAGCAAGCCCACAGAGGGCTGCTCTGCACCTTTGTACCTCTAGTCAACAATAAAGCAGTTAAAAATGTAAGAGGACCATCTCCTGGAAAGCCATCTTAATCACAGTAAAAAGAAAACCTGACTATATAGTAATGTCTCCAAATGAACTATCCCATAACGTCAGTATCTAACAATATGACACAAATGGATAATGCTTACTTAAAACTTGGCATACAAAAGATATTTACCCTAGTCAATGTTTATATATTGGAATTTTTAATGCAAAAAGAACTCCACTGAAGACAAATGAAAACAGTGCAAAATAGTGCATGATGTCATCATTACTACCAACAAACAAGTCAAAACAAGAAGCAAAGATGACTGGGTGCTATCTCCCAGGTTCTCCTGCTCAAATACATTCAAACTTTAAATTCACCCCAGTACAGAGAAATATTCCCTTAAACAAAACTTTTAAAAAATTGGATCCTACAGTGCTAACAGAGTATCACTTAGTATTACGTTACTACTCAAATGTAGAGCTAAATATGTAGATTCCCAAAATCTTAACATTCTTACAGTTTTAGAAATTTTTTTTCTGTTTAATCTCTTTCTTATAGAGATGTTTTAAATATTCCAGCAGGATTATAGACCTGTCAGTTTCCTTTTTGGGCCTGTCAGTTTTTACTTTATGAATTCTAATGTCGTGATAGTGTGAATAGCCAGAATTCAGAGGTTCTGTACCGGTGATGGTGAACTTTTAGAGATTTCAGTGATAACAAACAGTGTGCCACAGCATGCATGCTGTGGGTTTGCCATCTCTACACCTTCGGGGTGAACTATCTTTCTGATACAATGTAGTATTCGCCTTATTCCTGCTAATGAGACTTGCTTTATAATCTAAGTTTTTTCCACTTTTAATATAGCTATCCAGCTCATTTCCATTTCAACTTCATTTCAGGAATATCTTAGGAATATTTCCATAGATAAGCATGTTACCACTATATTTTTTCTGCTTTTATCCAACCTGCTAATGCTTTTAATGAGCTAATTTGATTATCTTCATTATAATTGTTCATGTATTTATACTATTTCCATTTAGTTAGCTTTCTGTGCATTTTCTTAAATTTTTACCTCCTCTGACTTTTGTTGCACTCGTAGAAAATTAGGTAGTTAATTATTTCGTTGTACTGGAGGAAAATTAGTTAATTATTTGATAATTAATTGTTTAACCATTATTTAATAGTTAATTATTTAAAGCTATTCAGAACTTTTAGACCAAGAAAAGAACAATGGGCATATTTTTAAATCCTCTGTACAACACCGCATTTTGTTACTTTTACTTTACTAAGCAAACAAAAAGAGTTACATTCTCACTACCTCTCACAACAGCAAGACAAATTCCAAAATCACAGTAACCTAACGGAACATTTAGAGTTTATTCTTTTCATGCATCATTTGATGCAGATCAGCCAGCTTCTCTTCCAACCAGCAACTCAGAGACCCACTTCGCTTCCAGTTTGTAAGAGACTGTCTGCCCTCTTGGGTTTAGAAGCTGTAGTTTAGAAGCACTGCCTCCTCCATGGTGCCTGTGCTGTGAGATCCAGGCAGAGCTAGTGGACAGTTTGGGACACAGTAGCTGGGAGTGAGTCTCCATCTTTCTCTGCTTCTCTAAGCCTGTAGCTCTGATAGACCTCAGCATGGGGGCTGTAACTTCAGCTTGGGAAATGCTGGGGACCTGCTTTTACAATTGGAGGTGCCTCATCCCAGACTCTGCTTCACACTCTTTCTCCAGCCGGTCAGAATGAAGTTACCCCCACAGTTTGCTCCACAACCTGAAACTAGGAAGGTCAAGGCTCACAGGTATGTTCTGAATTTGGTCCACACAACAAAAGGAGCATTGCAATTCCAGCAGAGTAGAGATTTCTGATTATTTCATAACCACCTCTTTTTGTTCCATCTCATTTAAAGTTCATAATTTATTTGAATATGTTAGTAAGTTATTTACACACATTTTCAGCACCATCAATACATGCATTTCTGATGCATTTTAGAGTCTGTTTTCAGATCATCTTTTAAGAATAATTTTGTGTGTTCCCTCCTGCAGGGAGACATTACCTTCCCTGTTCCTTTCACTCAGGAGAAGAACTCAAGCCACCAATGTCTATAAACGGCCCCGAGCAGTCTGAAGTCCTGATTCATCCTTTGACTTGTATTTCTAACCTATTTTTATGGGTTTTTTTATTCTAAAAAATAAAAGAAGGAAAACATATTAACAGGCAGACATCCATTTATAAAATACCATGAGAACAATACAAACAAAATGAGTTACAAACAAAGTTGTAGGAAATTAACCATGGCTGTTGTATTACTTATTGATATCTTCAAAGTGGTTTTTCAGGAAAACAAATACATACAAGATTGATAAAACAAGCAATCATTAACTGTTCCTTTCTGTAGAGCAATAGAAGACAGTAGTACAACTATGTTAGCTATCCTGTATATACATACTTACATATTTCCCCTTCTTATGTTTATTTTATTTTAAAGCTATGGTATGTATATCTATTTCCCCTTCCAAAATATTTTGTGTGTCATTGTTATGTGTCTAAGTTAAAGTGAGTTAAACCATGAAATTACTATACTAGTTAGACCTAAGTATCATTCCCAGTGTATTCCTGTCATTTTAAATAAATGAGAGATTTTTAAACTGCAGATTTTCCCCAATTTCTTTGACTTGGTTTGCATTATAATATATTCCATCTAAAATAGTAAATGTTTTTGAAAATGTTTAACATATGGGGACATGGACTAAAATGAATTATATATTTTTCTCAACCTTATAGTTCCTATTTGTGCAGTCACTGAACCATATTTCATGCTACAGTACACACTGTGAAATATTCCCAAATCTCCATGAACAGCACAAGCTAGCATAGTTTTTGCTGCTCAGAAGTGAAGAATGTGGAAAAACCCTCTGGCTTCAGTGCATAATTCAGAAGAATTGAGGTTGTGAGCTCTTGAAGACAATCCTTACTACTCAGAGTTTTCATGGCTGTGGGTGTGTCTCACTTTCAAGTATATTTCCTTCCTCTTGGTCAGAGGAAATACTTGTCCACTCTCTGATCACCTGGGTTTCAATGCTAAAATACAAACTAAAAAACTTCCCCCCATTCCTCTCTAACTCTCTTTCTCTTATACACACACACCGCCACCACCACCAATTCAAAAGGTTTAAGTGGTCTGTCAAACACTTAATCACCAAACACTTATTCTCTACCATGTGCTGGACATTTTTCTAAGCACTGAGAACATAGTAATGAACAAGATAGATAAAAACATTCCTCCTTCTATAGAGATAGAAGTATATAAGTAAATGTAAATAATACATATATTTTAGATGATAAAGCTGTGTGACAAAACATCTGGAAGAAATGCTTAAAATTGCTATTTGAAGTAGGGTAGTAACTGCTGAAAGTGAGGTCCTAGGGAGAGTAAGGGTGTTTAGTCAAAGAAGCTGAGCAAGACTCATAGCAGGAGTACTTGGAGAAGACAGCAAGAGGCTCAGACCATGTAGTACCTCAGGGACAACTGTAATGATGTCGGCATTTACTGTGATGGACGTGGGAACCCCTGGAGAATTTTGGGCTAAGAGACATGATTAGCCTTATACTAAAAAAAAAAAATCACTCTTCTCTTGTTTTTGGAATAGAAAGTTAAAGGCAAAGAGCCTTTTTTAAAAAAAAAAAAAAGCTACAAAAAGACAACAGCTTGCAAGTCAGGGAAGTGGGCGTGGACCTGCCTTTGTTCCCAGTTTGTATACATTTTTGGTTTCCATGGTAACAGATTGGAATGTTGGAGCCCTGGCCACATGTTGTTTTCCTTGTGCCATGTAACCGGGTCAGCCTCCCAGTTACATGAGCCCAACCACAATGATATATACTTTCTGTGTTCTTCTATATGTCCCCCTTTAGATAACTATAGATTTCCTTCATGATTACAATGTTTACCTAGGGCCAGGGAAGGGATCAAACAACCCAGGCAGGGTCCTAGGTGGTTATATGGGCCCTGGTGTTCTTTGTCTTTGGAGAAGCATTCCAGGGCTAAGTCAGGACTGCAAAGTTAACTCTTTACAACCCCTCCGGGATGTTTCTCAAGACACATTTTGAGGCTTGCATTAAGACTAGAGTTATTCTATCTTAAATGATATGCTAAGAGTAGCCATCCCCTACAGTTTGTTCAGGAATTGGGTTAGAGCTAAAAGAAAGAGAGAAATGAGGATGAACACCTCATTTCTGCGAGTGGCCAGAAATGTCTGTGGCCAGAGTTGGAGTCATCCTTTAACAAGTGAACAAGTTGTGGGAGGAACTGGTTTCATTCACTCAAGGGTGACAGACGTCAAGAATTTTATTTTTAAATTTTAAATCCTAGGTATTACTAAATCCTAGGTATTATTAAATATCTATTAGGAGACCGTTAGAAGTTGGAAGGATATAGTAATTTGGAGATCAACACATAGGACTAGATTTAAGACATAAATTTGAAGTTCACTGGAATATTTATTGTATTTCAAGCCAAGAATACGGACAGAGGTCATCATGACAGTGACATTTGAGGAAAGCTCAGAGACCCAACAAGTAATCCTGGAGTAAGTGTCTCAGAAGAAAGCAAATATATTTTTTCTTAGAAAAGGTTCAGGATCCATTGTGTGGAAAATGCTACTGACAGAGTAAGATAGAAACCAGAAATGGATCAGTGGAATTAGAAATACCAGTATTATTCGTCAGATTTATCAGAGCTGTTTTGGTGTAGTAAATAGGATGGAGAGTCTCAGTGAAGCAGTTTTAAAAAGTAATGCTGGAGGAGTAGATACAGTGAATAATGTCATAAAATGATCAGAGAAATATGATGAGGAGATGGGAGGAATTTTTACTAAATGTATTATACCCCATGATTCAAAATCAGAATATTAGAAAAGATATATTTTAAGAAGCATTTCTGCAGTGATTTTCTCATCTTGTTCTCTATGAATATTTTTTCTTTAATTTGGTTTATACTCTTCAAATTTTAATCAAACATAAATATAAATTCTTAGTGTCTTCCTTCCCTTCATATCTATGAGTTGGGTAAGCTGAATAATTTTATTCATTTAGTATATCCCATAAATATTTGTTTCATTATGTGTGTGATGGGCTTTCTCATTCTTTTTGAAGAATATCTTGTGTTCTCTTCTGTGAATATAGATAGTATGCTTCATTCGACATATCCCATTAGGACATGTAGATTGCACCCTTTTGCAATCACAGTGCACAGTGCATAGCTTTGTGAAAAGTCTTTGTGCTTGTCTGCATTTCCAGGAGTGGGAATACTGGTTCAAAGAGCAATGTGTGTGTATGACAGATATTGCCACATTGAGCACTGCAGTAATCATAACATTTTTGTTTTGTATTCTCTGTAGCCATCCATATATGAGAGTGCTATCAGTATCACACCACAAGGAGCTTTCAAACTTCTAGAATTGTACTAACTAGATTTAGTAATCACTATAAGTTTAATTTCTCTCATAGTGATTGAAGTTGAGCCTTTTTATATTTTAAAGGGCCCTTTATACCTTTTTCGGTGAGCTGGATGCTCATGTGATATGCCTGTTATTATTTTTGATTTTTAATCTTTTTAGTCTCAATCTATAATAGCTTTTATTCTGTGGATAATGCCCCTTGCCCAAGAAGGAATTGCGAATGATGTGCTCCTGACTGTTGTCTTTTTGTAGCTTTTTTTTTTTATAAAATTAAACAGAAAACAACAAAAGTAATATGTGTGGCTTAATAAAACTTATTGTAACGTCACCTACATCTACAGGTTTCCCATTGTATTTCTTCATTTTTTTCTTTTTACAATGTTGTCTTGAGGAACTCAGAATATTTGATCCATATTTTTACATCAATTAAATGTTTCTGATTTTACACATCTGCTATAGTCTGGGTTATGATTTAGATCTAACATGTCCCTCAGAAATTTCAGAGATAGAGCTTTGGGAAGGTGATTGGTTCATGCGGGCACTCTACTTATCTGCGGATTAACCCATTTATGAGTTTATGGCTGAGTGCACTTTTACAAAGTGGGGCTTATTTGGAGGTGCTTCACTCAGGGTGTGACCTAGAAGGATGTATTCTTGTCCCTGGCTCCTCCATTTTCTCTCTATTCCCTGGCTGCTATGGGATGAGCAGCTTTCCTTCACCACACTGTTTCTGTCTGATGCCAGCCCACCACTGACTGATCCCTCTGAAACCTAGTGTCAGGCAGTTTATCCCAGCAATGGAGAATTCACTAATGTATTCAGGGTGCTCTAATGTCCATTGGATATCCAATCACCTAAGAGGTAGATACATGCTCTTGATTAGACTGAGGTATGGTCCCTTTAGAACAATTTGCTATGGTGTTTTATTCTTTCCTTTGGTACACAATGTCTACTTTTGTTCTTTTTACGTTTTCACCCACTGTTCCTTAATATCCATGTACATACAAGATTACAACATTTTGATATTTTAATTATATTTTTGTGATCTATTTCTGAGAACAGTTATGTAGTATTTTCCCTGATCTACTACTGTATTTGGTTAGTAATGACAGAGTCCAAGCTGGAAAGGCAAGATAAATACATGTTTCTTTTATTATCTTAAAACCTGTACATTATTTTTTACCTATCATCTTCATAAAATGAGCAGTACAATTCTAAATCTGTGAATTAAATGTACTTGAAAACCTACACAAAATTGTCTAATTTATTGGAAAACATAATTTACCTACATAGATCTCTCTGATAACAGAAAGGGCATGCAAATTTCCAGAAAAGAGAAAAGGAGAAATCTGACAGTGAGACAGGGGTTGATAATTCCTTTTACTAGGAATGGGGGTGGGTGGTGAGTATCTTATGCTGTGTAGGATATTTAGCGGTCTCTACTGGTTTCACTCACTGGATATTTACTCCACATGTGACAATAAAATTAGTTCACAGAGATTGTCAATGTCACCCAGGGAGTGAAATTTCTTTCCCTGAGAACACTTATCTGTAGCTTGATGAAATTTCAATTATACTCCCACCTGGTTTCTTTGAAAAATTAACAAGATTCTAAAATTGATATGGAAGGGCCAGGGGTGTAGCTCAGTGGCACAAGCCCCTGCCTGTCAAGTGCAAAGTCCTGAGTTCAATCCTTGGCAACAAAATAAAATTAATATGGATAAGCAAAGGACGTAGACTATCAAATTGAAAAAAAAACACAAAGTAGACAACTTTAACCACAATATTACTAAGATGGTGTGGTATAAGAACTGCCAAAGAGATCAGTGAACAAAACAGCCCAGCAGTCAACTCAGACTTATAATCACCCCAATCTTGGCAAAGTTATTAAAGCACTTCAATTGGGAAAAGAATGGCTTTTCAATAAATGCTTTTTCTGGTCTAGCTAGTTGAACTTTGACGTTACCTCCTAAAATACATGAAATTCATTGTGAACTGTATCTAAGTCTAAGGGTTAAAAATCATAAAGGTTTTTAGGAAAAGTATTTTCATTACTGGGTAATAGGCTTAAGCTTCTTAGGACATCTAGTAACAGTAACTATAAAACTAATAATACAATGGATATCTTCAAAATTTAATGTAGCTCTCATCAAAAGACATTAATAAGTTAACAGGTATTACAGATTTCATGAAAATATTTACATAACATATATTTAACAAAGAATCTGAATCCAAGATAAAAAATAATTCCTAAAAATAAATAAAAGAAAAATAGTCAAGCTTTCTTTTTTTTATTTATTTTAAAGATAAAAGGAGGGAAACATTAACAGACATACAACATTTTACAACATAGCTTTCTTAAGGACAATAAGGAGGTTGAGTCAGTGGGAATATAAAGCTGCACAAACATTTGGGGAAAGGTACTATTTTATTTGGTACAAAAAACTCTTACTTACACTGAGCCCTTATAATTCTACTCCTACATATTTACCCATAAGAAGAAAATCATATGAACAAGAGTACTTATATACAATTGTTCATAGCACATTTATTCATGTCAACCCAGGTATCCATGCATAAAAAGGAAAAGACAAATTCATATAATGAAATACTATTAAACAATGAAAAGTAACACAGGCATCTATGTGCAACAACATGTATAACATAAATAATGTTCTAGGATAGTGAAAACTAATCTATAGAGGGCTACAGAAACTGAAAATAAAACAGAAAATATTTGGGCACTGATCATATTCCATATATTATTAGTCCATGTGTGCATACTGTTTACATTCCTTGTGAGAGGTTGGTACCTGTACACAATACATCTTAATTCCATTTTTCATCCCCTTCTCCTCTCCTTCTTCTATCTCTTGATCCCCTTTCCTTGGAGAAAGATGTATCTCTCTACTCCTTTTCATCTCTTTTATTTTACTCTTTATTTATACTTTGGGTTTCTCATATAAGAGAAACTATGCACTATTTATTCTCATGTATCTGAGTTGCTTCACTCAACATTATGATTTCATAATGCTCTCACCCATTTTCCTGCAAGTGACTCAAGTTTATCCTTCGTTGTGGCAGCATAGTACTTAATTGTGTTTGAAGACCATATTGTCTTTATCTATTCATCTGCTGATGGACATATGGGCTGTTTCCAAGATTTAGCTATTATGAATTGTGCTGCTATAAACATGGACATGCATGTAGCACTGTAATAATGTATCTTTAACTCTTTGAGGAAGATATCTAGAAGAGGAATAGCTGGGTCAAATGGAATTTCTAGTTTCAGATTTTTGAGAAAACTCTGCACTGATTTTCCATAGTGGTTGTATTAGTTTACTTTCCCACCAGGACTATAAAAGTGTTCTGTTTTCCCTGAAGCCTCTAGAGTATTTGTTCTTGGATTTCCTGATATTGGTCATTCTTTCTGGGGTAAGAATGAATCTGTGTTGTTTTAACCTGCATCTTTCTAATGGCCAGTGATGCTGAACATTTCTTCATGTATTTATTGAGATCTGTACTTCCATAAAGTGTATATTCATTTTGGTTGCCCATTGGGGGGGATTTATTTTTTGAGTTCTTTATATATTCTAGACCCTAAATCACATACAAGTGAGAAAATTTGACCCCTTAAGAACTCACTGTTATTTCTAAGGCATAACAGAGATTAATTATGATCCTAAAAATTAAAGTGTCATCTTTTCAGGATATATTCTCACATATATGTGTATTAAACATGTCTGTGAAGCGCTGTGATACACATTCCAAATTACAGAAACTGTCAGAGTCTTCTGTTTGAGGAATCACAGGCAATTTTTTTTCCATCTGTAGTTTGTCTTTTCAGTTTGGTCATTTCTTTTACTGTACAGAAGATTTTTAATTTGATATGATCCCATTTACTGATTCTTTGAGGTATATTTTGATTGCTTTTTGGGTTAAATGATATATTCGTCTGTGAAAAATTTTAAAAATGAATAAGTTTTTTGTGTCACTGTGACTTGTACATAGAGTGAAAATGAAGACTTATAAGTTATATTCATACTTAAATCTTAAGGAAGGACTGAATATAATTTATTCAGAAATGTATGAAAAATAAGATGATTTTTAGTATGGAAATATAGGTGTCATAAAAAGTAAAAGAGTGGGAATGACACAATGTGGATGAAAGGGGCACTGGGATACATTATTAAAATTCTTTTTTGTGAACTTCTATTGGTAAAATGGACAAGAGGGATATATATATATATATATATATATATATATATACATATTTTACTCAAGGAAAGAAAACATGAATTTCAGATTTTATTGACAGCCATTAACATTTTAAACATAACAGCCAGGACAAATTATTTTGAATATATAAAATCACACAGGATATTTCCCATAGGTATTTCATGACTGTTCACTGTAGATTAGGCTTCAGACATCCAGGATAACTTGATGTCTTGGTTACTCTTCTCTCACTGTTGAGACAAAATACCTGATATTTACAGTTTGTTGAGATTTTAACCCATATTCGGCTGGCTCCAAGGCAGAGTGGCACATGGCAGAGGGCAACAGAGGGCAACTGGCAGAAGACAGCAAAAAAACAACAAGAGCAAAAAGGGAGGAGCGGCAACAATCAGCCTCTTTCCTTCCCTTACACTGTATGCAACTTACCTGCCCCAGGGCAGGTAAGCACTCACACGCATAATCCCAACACTGGATCATGAATCAATCATAAATTCTAGAAGCCTGCCCCATGACCTCATGAGGATTTGGGGGGAAACATTCAGACACAAACCATAACACTTGAGATGTCAGAGTACAGAGAATAATGTAGAATTACACCTATTAACTTGAAATGAAATGATAGTAATATCAAAACCATTTTGAATGTATAGTAAATTAACTGACCTAAATTACCTATTCTTAGAATTTAGTGTATAGAACAGTCATCTGGGAAATTTGTTAAAGCAAAGATTTCTTGGACCCAACTCCAGAGATTCTTATTTGCATATCTGGGGTGTCATTCATTAATTTTCCTTTACAATAAACACTAAGGTGATAATGTTACTGGGACACACTGAGTGTCCACTGATTTAGGTAGTCTGTAAAAAAAGAGAAACAAGAGCCTTCAGAGTACAATACATAAGCCACCTGTACTGCTATCTCCCACAAAGCAAACAATGGCTCAATGAGGAGCTGCCTCTTTTACTGACAAATTCTGCTGGAAACATACGTGCTAGAGAAACATGTTAAACAGTATTATGCAAATTCAGCTAGTAAATTCCAAATTACAGAAACTGTCAGATTTAAGAAATGGTTTGAACAGAAAAAAATTATAAATAAATAAATATGAAATCATTTTGTCTAAAAATTGTAAATAAATGTGAAATCATCTTTTAAATGTAAAATCTCTTATAAATCTATCAAAGAGAGAGACCTAATTTAGACCCTAATTCAAATGCAAGTGAGAACTCACTTAAGAACTCACTGTTATTTTTAAGACATAACAGAGATTAATTATGATCCTAAAATTTAAAGTGTCATCTTTCCTGGATACATTCTCATATATATGTTTGTTAAACATATGTGAAACGCTCTGATACAATCTTAGCATCGTTAGGATGAATGGATTAAACAAAGTTAGTTATGAATCGGTAATTCTGGAAGCTGGAGGATGAATGCATGTGGATTCAATATGCTTTGTCTTCTTTTTTGTCTTCCTTTGTCTTCCTTTGATCTTTTCCGTAATAAAAGAAATGTCATTGTAATAACTGAAGAATAATTCATTAGCTTGCAGACAGTAATTTGACAATGTTGTCTCAAGGCTCCATCATCAAACGATACACAGAGAATAGTGCACACAAGTAAAATAAATGTCAGAGTCACTCTCATGCTATAAAAATCCTCATAAACTTCTCACAACAAAAGATGATTTATCAGTCAGCAGGACATATTCCAGAAGCGTAGAAATAAATTGAAAACTAAAATAATACCAATATCTAGATTATCATTGAAATATAAAAAAAAAACAAAACCCTATTCTCTGTCCTTCTCTTTATTTGTTTTTCTTTTAAACAGAAACAACAACAAAACAACAACAACAAAGATCAAAATAACACAGAAAGAATAAAAATATTACAGTATGTCAAAATAAAATGACAGAAATTAACAGTGGTTGTTATATTACACGTTGTTATCATCAACAAAGTTGCTCAGATTATCAGATGTAAGAATGCAAGATGGATCAAACAACTGAAGAGAATAAAAAGCAATAAAAAACTTTAGAAATGATACAGAGCTTCACTAAACAATATGGTAGGAATTTAACAATGGTTGTTATATTGCATATTGTTGTCTTCAAATTAGTTGTTCAGATTACCAGATAAAAGCATGAAAAGTTTTGACAAAAATTATTGTATCAAACTCTCCACTCAACACTGTATTGTTTTGTTATTACTTTAATGCTATTTCCTTCTTTGTTCTGAAAAAGAAATTAGTATCCACTGAGATTTTCACTTCTCGTGCTAGGATTCCTAAGTAATTCTGTTCATTTAACTAAATAGAGTTTCATATACTGTGTTGTTTTTCCATTCTTTTAGGTAAGGCTTGATGTATTTTCTAATGATAATAGAAGCTTATACATTTTTGAATTGCTTTATCAAACAAACTATATGCTAAACAAGATTTTTAACATCACAAAGATTATTTAACATGTCACTTGTTCTGTAAAGGGAAAACAATGTGGGTCGTCTTTAGCTATCAGGAATAACTGATTTTATCAAAGCATGACATTGTGGCGATTTGGTGGGCAAAAGATATCATGTGATTTCAGTTACTTCCCGTTGATGTTAAAAATTGTTTAATGTGCATAGCTTCTGTGGCAGTTAGGGTGAGGTTTTGACCTCATTGGCTTTTGAATCCCTGGCCCCAGACACTGGTGAAGCACATTTTCAAGTATGTCTAGGTGTGCAGATGGGGCTTAGCCCTGGGGTCTATGTGTTGTGCCTGGCTCCTTACTCGCTAGTCTTCTTCCCCTGCTCTGCTTCCCAGCTGCCAAGAACTAAGCAGCTTTACCTTGAATGCCCTTCAGCCATGATTCCTCTGCCTTGGAGCCCCCCAATCATGGACTATAACTGTGAGCAAACTGCATCAAACTGCTCTGTTAAATCGTGAGTGTTGGTTATTGTGTCTCAGCAATAGGAAAGCTGAGTAATGTGGGAAAGAAAGGGGCAACTATACCTGACTATGTGAATTAGAAGTTTTTCGATGCAAGAAGAATTTGGAAAAGTTACAATATGGAAGCCAGAGAAGCCCTAGCGTGCTGTAAGCAGGGCCCCTGATTGGTAATTCTGGTCAGACCTCAGAAGACCAGAATGCTGATAGAAATATGGACTTCATGAAGGCCAAGGTCTAGAGGTTTCAGTTAAGAGGAAAGATTCCCCTGACATTTAGACAAGCATACATGTATATGCATTATATTGTAGGATAAAATGTGTCTACATTTTGCCCACATTCTAAGACTGCAAAATTCTGAAGTATGGGTAATGGACTAATTAATCTGGTAAAGAGAAATCTGATGGTGGCCAAATATTCAGGCTGTGGTATGGATATAGTTGGCTGCTTTTAGTTAGATCTACAATTGAATCAGAAACAAAAAGCAAGTGTGAAAAATTTGGACTTTCCCTGGAAAGCCAGAACCTGCAAAGCTGGGGACAAAGGAGAGCATGGTTAACTATATCCTTTTTGCTTTGCTTAAATTTTTAATTTGATGTTTTCTCTTATTGATGGAAATTTAAATTATTAATCATCTATTATCTGCCATTAATCTCAATCTCCTGCAAATTCTCAAGACATGGGAAAAATGAGGACAAACTTTCTTCCAGTGTAGCATACATGGCCTTTAGCCCAATTGTCAATGAAAGTTTTGTTCCTAACTGAAATTCCTGACCCTGCATTTTACTATCCATGATTCTATCAACATTCTTGTCTTTGAGCTTCGACTAGTATCACCCATCAAGCTAAGTGTAGTGCATTTTAAGAATCATCAAGACAGCATCTCCAAACCTTTCCAAAGTCAACCATTTGACTTCTACACTACATTGTCAGGTAGTTACAGAGAGTGCAGTCCCCCTGCACTTTTCCAAGCTTCCATGAGCTGAGCATTTTTACTATGCGGCACTCTACTGTCTTAGTATTTCTGCTTTGGATTCAGCTGAACATGGACTGATACCTCTGAAATCGTGAGCCGAAATACACCTTTCCTCTTTTAAGTTATGAGTGTTGGGGGTTTCATTCAACAATTGGAAAGCTAATACAGTATTTTCTTTGAGTTGATCTTACATGGGACTCCCAGAGTTGTATGAAACTAGGTAGCAACATCTCAAGATTTCAGAAGTTTTCAGTCATTTTTATTTAAGTAACTTTTCTGCCTTTTTCCCTCTCATTCTCTCTTCTGAGACTCTCATATGTATAATCACTCATTGCATGGTTCCCATAGGTCCTATGTGCTTTCTTTACACCTTTTCATTTTCCTTTTAGTCCCCCAATTGGCTAATTTCAAATGGTCTGTCTTCATGTTCACTTTTTCTTTCTGCTTCATAGTCAAATTTGTTGTTTAGGCTCTCTATAGGAATTTTCAACTCCTGGAAATATATTCTTCAGTTCCAAGAATGTCTCTTTCATACTTTTCTAGTTTTTATTTCTTAAATAAGCACCTCATTTCATTCATGAGTTCCTTTACTAATTTCATGTGGTTGTCTACTTGTGTTTACTTCTATCTATCTCTTTGAGTTTCTTTAAGAGAATTATTTTTAATTACTTGTTAGAAAATTTGTAGATAAGCAATTCTTTGGAGTTGGTTACTAGATCTTTGTAATTACTTTTATTAGTATCACATTCACCCAATTACTTGTGATCTATGTAACCTTGTATTGGTATGTGTGCACTTGAAGGAGACCACATCTGTTGTATTCATTACAGACTGTCTTTCATAGAAAACAACACTCTCTTCTCATGTTCCTCAAATAACAAAAGTGTCTCTGGGATTACAGTTGAATGGAATAGAAGCCAGGTCATGTGGTTGCTGCTGGATCTACAGTAGAATTCCAGCATGGTAGGCCTGTCAATGTGGTGAGCCAGTTTTTCCAGCACCAACTATTAAAGAGGCTATCTTTCTTCCAGTGAACTTGCTTGGCTTCTTTGTCAAAGATAAGGTGGCTAAGTGTGTTTGTGGTTGTGGCTGCATCTTCCAGTCTATTCCATTCATCCTCAGCTCTGTCTTCTTGCCAGGACCATATTGATTTTATCACAGTAGCTTTGTAATATAATTTCAAGTCAGGGACTGTGACGCCACCTGCCTTGTCTTTGTTGCCCAGGATTGCTTCTGCTATTCTGGGTCTCTTCTGGCTCCAGATGAATTGTAGGAATGTTTTCTCTAGATCTGTGAGGTATGCTAATGAATGGTATTTTAATTGAAATTGAATTGAATCTGTACAACAATTTAGGAAGTATAACCATTTTCACAATGTTGGTTCTTCCTATACACGTACAAAGAATATCTTTCTATTTTTTGAAATCCTCTTCAATCTCTTTTTCAAAATACTGTAGCTTTCACTGTATAGATCTTTTACTTCTTTTTTTATATTGATTCCTAAATATTTCAATTTCTTGGATGCTATTATAAAAGGTATGGCTTCCTTAATTTCTCTCTCAGTGTGTTTGTTGTTTGTGTATAGAAATGCCATTCATTTTTGAGTGTTGACTTTTTATCCAGCTATACTATTGAATTTGTTCATTAGTTCTAGGAGTCTTCTGGTGAAGCTTTTGGGGTCTTCCATGTTGGGTATCATGTCATCTGTAAATGATAATTTCACTTCTTTCTTTTCTATTCTTATTCCTTTTATATCTCTCTCTTGTCTAATTGCTCTGGCTAATGTTTCCAGAAGTATGTTGAATAGGAGTGGTGACAGTGGACATCCTTGTCTTGTTCCTGATTTTAAGGTGAAAGCTTTTAGTTTTTGTCCATTTAGTATGATGTTGGTTGTTGGTTTGTCATAGATGGCTTTTATTAGATTGAGGTAAAGACCACCGATTCCTATTTTCTGTAGAGTTTTTATCATGGATGCATGTTTGAATTTTTCAAAAGCTTTTTCTGCTTCTATTGGGATGATTATGTGATTTTTGTCTTTGGTTCTGTTGATATGGTCATTACATTGATTGGTTTGCATATGTTAAACCATCCTTGCATCCCTGGGATGAATCCTACTCTTGGTCATGGTGTATTATCTTCTTGATGATTTGCTGAATTCTGTTTGCTAGTATTTTATCAAGTATCTTTGCATCTATGTTCATTAGTGAGATTGCTGTATAGTTCTCTTTTTTGGTTAGGTCTTTCTCTGGTTTTGGTATCCATATAATACTTGCCTCCAGAAATGAGTTAGGGACAATTGCTTCCTTTTCAATTTCATTAAAGAGTGTGAGGAGTATTGGCATTAAGTCTTCTCTGAATGTCTTGTAAAATTCTGCTATTAATCCATCAGGACCTGGGCTTTTCTTTGTTGTTGGGATTTTAATCACATTTTCAATTTCCATAATTGATATTGGGTTATTAAAGATTTTGAAATATTCTTAATTCAACTTTAGTAATTCATATATATTGAGGAATCTGTCCATTTCTTCTGTGTTTTCCATCCTATGGGAGTAAACATTTTCAAAGTAGATATTGATGATCTTCTGAATTTCTATAGGATCTGTCATAATTTCATCTTCTTCATTCCTTATTGCATGAATTTGAGTCTTTTCTTTCCTTTTTTTGATAAGGTTGGCTAGGGACTTATCAATTTTGTTTATTATTTCAAATAACAAACTCTTTGATTCATTAATTTTTTGTAGTGTTTTCTTTGTCTCAGTTGCATTTATTTCTGCCCTGATCTTTATAATTTCCTCCCTTCTTTGGGCTTTGGGCTTGATTTGTTCTTCTTTTTCTAAAAGTTGAGGTGCAATACTAGGCTATTTGTTTGTTCTTGTTCTGTTTTCCTGATATTTGAGTTCACAGCTATAAACTTTCCACTGAGGACTGCTTCCAGTCCATCCCACACATTTGGGTAATTTGTATTAACATTTTCATTTGCTTGTAGATATTGCTTAATTTCTTTAATTTCTCCTGTGACCCATTGGTTGTTAAGGAGGCTATTATTTATTTTCCATGTGTTTATGGAGTTCTTGTGGTACCTTTTGTCATTAATTTCCAATTGTATTGTGCTATGGTCAGATAGTATACATGGGATAATTTGAATTCCTTTGCATTTAGTTAAGCTTGTTCTATGGGCTAGTATGCCATCTTTTTTAGAAGTCCCATGTGAAGCTGAGAAGAAGGTGTCTTCTGATATTGTGGGAAAGATTACCCTATAAACATCTACTAAGTACATTTGTTTACAAGTTTTGTTCAATTCTGCTATTTCTTTGCTGATTTTTGTCCCATTGACATATCTCTTTCTGTCAGTGGGGTGTTAAGGTCCCTCTTTACAAAGGTGTTGTTAGTTATTTGGTTTTTCATGTGTATTAAGATTTGTCTTATATAGTTGGTTGCTCCCACGTTTAGTGTATACAAATTTATGATTGTTATCTCTTCCTCTTGAAGTTTTTCCCTGAGAAGTATCTAGTGATCTTTTTTTTATCTCTTTTGATCATTCTTGGTTTGAAATTTGCATTGTCTGAAAGTAGAATAGCTACCCCTGCTTTTTTCTGGGTTCCTGACACATGGAGGATTGTTTTCCATCCTTTGACTTTCAGCCTATGAATTTTCTCTTGAATTAAATGTTTTTCTTGTACACAGTATGTTGTTGGATTTTGTTTCTTGATCCACCCTGCCAGTGTACTTCTTTTGATTGGCAAATTGAGGCCATTTACTTTAACGGGTATAACTGAAATGTGTTGGCTTATCTTTGTCATGTTATCTATCTGTTATTGGTGTCCTACTTTTACACTCTGTTTAATTGCTTGCTCTATGACATGGTTCCTTTCTATTGTTTTTCTTGAAATTGTGGTCATTTCTATCTCTTTCTAGAGTGTCTTTTAGTACTCTTTGTAGGGTTGGTTTGGCACTTGTGAAGTTCTTCAGTTGTTCTTTGTCATGGAAATATTTTATTTCTCCATTAAATCTGAAGGATAATTTTGTGGGATACATCAATCTAATTTTGTGGGATACATCAATCTAATTTTATACATCATCATAATTTTGTGGGTTGGAGATTATTTTGTTTTAGGATCTGGGCTACTTCACTCCAAGCTTTTCTTAATTTGATGTTTTGTGTTGAGAAGTCTGCCATTATTCTGATGGGCTTTCCTTTATAGGTGATCTGGTTTTTTTTCTCTAATGGCTTTTAATATTCTGTTCTTTTGCTGGATATCTGGGATCTTCATTATTATATGTCTGGGTGTAGTTTTATTTTGGTCATGGCTAGTTGGGGTTCTGTATGCCTCACTTACTTGTATGTCAGATTCTTTTTCCATGCCTTGCAATATTTCTGCTCTTAATTCTGCATATAGTCTTTTTATGTCATTTGTATTGATTCCTGCTGTTTTGTTGACACCTATTAATCTTACATTGTTTCTTTTTGCATTATCTTGCAGTTGTTGAATTGATATTCCATAGTTCTTCGTTGTTTTTAAGAGATCTTTCCTTTCACGATCATTTACTGCAATGTTATCATCAAGATCTGAAAGTTATCTTTGGATTCATTCAAGTGGTTTTGCCAGCTTTCAATGGAAGTTTTGATTTTCTAGATATCTCTTTAAATCTGTTTCATGCATTCTAGTTCTGTCCTGCATTGTTCATTTAATGTTTCCATCATTTTCCTGTGCTCATCCTTTTTTTATATATGTCTTCTGTAGATGTGCTGAGCAGTTCTTTCATTATTGTTGTCATTTCTCTTTTTACCTGGGAGATTATTTCTGATGTGATTTCTTTTATGGCCTGATGGAGTTGTTTCTTTACTTCAGTTGTGATCATTTCAAAGATTCAGGTATGTGACTTCCAAGTTCTCCTATGTCAATATCTCTTGGACTTGTCCTGGGTGGGGTTGTGTTCTGAGATTGCATTTTGCTCCTACATCTTATTTTGGATGTCAGAAGGAAAGCACCAAGCCACATGCTTTCCAGGCAGTTCACTGAAGGTCTCTAGAGATCCTAATTTTCCTGGGTGTCAGACTTATCCCAAGATGGTAGAGGGCAGTGGATCACTAGGTCCGGGATACCCAGGCAGTTGGTGGGGTACATGGCTCAGACCACAACTGCGATGGTGTGGGAATACTGGCCTTCAGTGCTAAGGTCTTCAGGCCATCAGTGGAAAGCCTGTGGGCCTCAGTCATGAATCCAGCCATGGTTAGACAGGAGCCGCCACTCCCAGGTCTGTAGGCAGCTGGTCAAGGGATGGTGGACCTCACCCACCAACCAAAAGGTCCACAGAGCTTGGGCTTCTCCTGTGCTGCTCAGCTGTCCACAAGCAGCTATCTGTGTGCATGCATGGGCCTTACCCACCAATTAAGATGTGCATGGAGCTGGGGCCACTTCATCAGTGCCTGCAGGCAGCCAGCCAGGAGCATGCCAGCCTCACCTGCCAACCAAAATTTCCACAGAGCTCAGGCTACTCCTCTGCCGCTCCACAGTCCTCAGGTCCAAAATGTGTTTTTAATGCAAGAATGTACTACAAGACTACTGGAACAGAAAAATAAAAAGTGATGAAGTTGACTTATGACAGATGTTGCTTCAGTGCACTGACTAACGGCTTGTAAGCTGAATGTGGTGATGGGCCAGATGAGTTTCTCTGAAGATGTTCCCATCCTAAATCTTAGAATATCTTATGTTATATAGCAAAGGGGAATTAGTGTTGGAAATGGAATCAAAGTTGTTAGTCAGCTGACCTTAAAATATACAGACTATCTAGAATTATCTCAGTGAAAGCACAATGGTCTTGAAAAACAGCAGAGGGAAGAAGAGATTCAAGTCAGAAGGTGAGATTACAGGAGAATGCTGTGAGGTAGGACACCTCAGCCCACTGTGGCAGGCCTTGAAGAAGCAGCCTCTCTGAAGCAAGGCATGAAGATTGCCTGGAGAACCAGAAGAAGAGAAAGAATCAGCTCACCCTTGAAAGCCTGCAGAGCACCCCAGCCCTGCCAACCACATCTCTGCTGGTGACACTGTGGCAGACTTCTAACCTAGAAAATTACATGATAATAAATTTGTGTTGTTTTAGCCATCAAGTTTGTCATAAGTAGTTAAATAAACAATGTTAAATTAAACTAAGTTCCAATTTGGGAAAACACAAACCTTATCTGCTGACTTGCCAGCATACATAAAAATCAATTCCAGATGATTGCCTCCTTGAATGATAAAAGCAAAATAAATGAATAGAAGATTATGCAAGCAAGCTTTTACATGAAGCAGAGAGAAATATCTTCATGACCTTGGGATAGACAATAAATATATAAAGCACAGATAAAGAAAAATTAAAAATAGAGTTCTAGTTTTTAATAAAGGAGTACTCAAAGTAAAAATAAAATGTAAAAATCAACAGTAAAAGTTTTGCTTTCCTATTGACAACAGGTGTCAACAAAAAACTGAACATAATTATGGCATGGGAAAATATTTCTCATGTATATGAATAAAAATATATAATCATATAAGTATATTCAGACCCCAATTACATGAAGAAATAAATAAGAGTGATGGGATGTGTATTCAAAGTGAGGGAAAGTATTTATGGGGAGATTAATAGTAATATGTCTTCGACTGTAGTAAATTTTAAAAATAATTTAAAAGACTTGATGGACAGTTCACCAAAGAGCCTACGTTTCTGTAACAGTAATAATGAACATACATTAACAGCATACAGTGTTAAGGATGACTCTAATACATGTATAACAGGAATCAGACGGGCCAGAGTATATACTATATACTCAAAACCCAGCCAAATTACTCCACAGTGTTGGAAGTCCAGGCAGTGGTTTTCCATAGTGGAAGGTTACAAGTATGAAGCTTCTCCTTGTCAGTTTCTATTTGTTGATCAGGGTGGCAGTTACATGTTAGGAGTGTGATTATATCCTAAAAATTTGTCTGGTGCATAGAGAAGGCCCCATTATCTATGGGTTCATTTTCACAGTTCCAGTTAGGATGGTCAATGAGATTTGAAAACATTAAATGGAGAATTCAAGAGATCTGAGCTTTAAGTTATGCACTGTTCCAAGCAGTGATGAAATCTGCTGTTCTTCCTGAGGGGTCAGTTATCAGTTTTTCCAGCATATCCATACTGTATATGCTACCCTCCCATTATTCATTTAGTAACTGTCTCCACCATGTCATCAACTCGTGTGGTACCACAGTTCTTGTGCTCAGGCAACCTTTATTTTGCTTAATGGTGTCTTCAAAGCACAAGATTAGTGACTCTAGCATTATTGCTATAGTATAATATTTTCCTTGTTTTATTCACTTATTGTTATTAATCTCTTATTATGCTTAATTTACAAATTAGACTTTATCATAGGTATTTACTTACAGAACAACAACATACTCTGTGTAGGGTTTGAGGCTACGTACAATATTATGCATCTGCTGGAGATCTTGGAAATTATTCCCTGTGAACAAGAGGTAACTACATTTGCTGGAAAATAGATGCACCTTGAAACCATAATGTTAAGTGAAATAAATCAGATGCACAAGCTTAAATATTATGTAGCTGCTCTCATATGAGAGCAAAAGAAAAGGTAAGTCATAGAAAGCACAGATCTAGATCTTTGTCAAATTGGAAAAGGATCAAAAGACAGACAGATTGAGGGAGGAGACGGGGAAGGGAAAGGAGCTAAAAAAAATTAGGGTGTGTTCTGCCCATATGCTAACTCCACACAAGGAATGGACACATTATGTACTGCAATCATGTGCTAATAATAATTTAAATATGTTTATTTTACTTCCATGAATACATAAACAAAAATAAGCAAGAAAATAGAAATATTAGTAGTTACCAACATAAGCAGCTACTTTTCTGATTTACATTGATTGATTAATTGGTGTGCTAATATTACCATTGTACACTTGTTTTTATCTTCCATTTTTACCAGTGTTTTAGGAAACAAGCTCCCACTTTCATGTTTGCTATTCCACCTTTTCAACATAACATAAAAAGGACTAGAGTTAGTGGTTTTTGCCAGAAAACCACTCACAAATATTAAGATATTTCTGAAGTGAAGTAATGTACAATTATAAATGTGTGCTGTACATTTCTGAAGTGCTTTTAAATTTTCATAAATCTCCTTCAGAAGTTCTGTGAAATATATCTGCATCTTACTTCTGCTAATTGAATTCACTTTCCTTCAAGTACCTGTAATCAGTAGCTTTTAAAAGCCATTTTGAACACATTTGATTCATCAACATTAATTTATACTGCCCACTAGTGCAATGTTGTTCTCTACAATTTTACCATGAAGGTCATGTATTTTACTATACTGTATTTTTAAATACATATGTATATGCAAACACATATGTATGATATATGTCTGTATATACTGTTTATACATAAGTAATATTTCTAATATAGTTTGACTTAAACAAGCTTTTATCAAAACTTAAGTTTCAAAATTGTAACCCATTCTCTGCTCTATGGTACTCACTGAAAAATGGCCTGTGTGAATGTCAGAATGCAACCATACATGTAAAAGAGAAATTTAGTAGATGTATTTTTTAAAAGTTATGCAAAGTTCCTCACGGCACTTTACTGCTTGTCCCATCTTGCTGTATGTCCATATATTTTCCCCCTCAACCATTATTCTATAAAGGACCAGAGCAAGAATTATTCTCTATATCTTACACATGAAGAAAGCAAGAGAGGGAAATTAAGTAATTCAAGTTTACAAAGTGAAACTGGCTTCAGACTCAAGGAGAAATGAAAATAAAAGCTGGGGCCTTCAGCTTCTCATCAATTCCATTCTTTTCTGTGCTGTTCCCCCACTCTCGCTCCTCGTCACCCCATCCACCTTGCCCGTGCTGCCTCTACACCCCCTTAAGTATATTTTGAATATAAACATAGTAGAGCTATATAAGGAAGTTTCTAAGAATATGAGTGGTTCTCAGATTCACAAACTTTGAATTTCAAGTAGGATTTGGATTTGTATTGAGCAGAGGGTTGAGCCACAAGCATGGCGTGTATGGGTGAAGAGCAAACTGAACTGCTTAGGACAGACAGCAGCTGGTGACAGCCAGGAGCCAGACATGCAGTTGGAAATAATGGCAACAAATTCAGTCAGCACTGCAGTGTTTCCACCAAAAGAATCGGTATCAGCTCATGAAACTCTCCAGCAGCCTATTTGGATATTTTAAGCTAATTTATTTTACTGGTATACTTTAGATAAGACATAATGATCACTTTCATCATAGGGAATTTGTGCCTGTACATAAAGCTGTATATCTTATTTCTTTTTTCCCAAAGCCCTTCATCCTTTAACTGATTTTCCCCTCTTTATATAAAAAAGATTCATTTCCATCTTTCATTTTATTCTTTTTCTCCCTTTTCCCTTCCTTTCCCTCTCCCCTCTCCCTTGTTCTTCTGCCCAGGTGAACATTTTTCCTGTTTCCCAATATCTATTATATATTTTGGTCCTCATTTACCCTTTTGGCTTCTTACACTACAGAAACAATATGATATTTCAACATGTGAGTCTAATTTATTTCACTTAAGAGTTTTGTCTCAGAGCATGTCATTCTCTCTTATTTATCCCAGTTAAGATTGAGAGAGAAGAAAGGATTCCGTGAATGAGACACTGAAGAATTTGCCTCAGACAGCCAAAACTGTAAGCAGATTTCAAATGCCAGGTGTACATCTTGTCCCATTCAAATCCCTTCAGCATAATTTGCTTTTAATAACTACATTTCAAAAAGCATGCATTTCAAAACTTTCTTTTGAAGCCATTTCACAATTTTTAGAAGTGTCCCTGTAGAAAGGAAAATCTAAACCTTTTTAAAAAAAATACTGGTGAGGGAAGAAACTACAAATAAGCCATTCTGATTGGTAATCTTGTCCTTCTGTCTCTGAGTTTGATAAGCTACCATGTCCTGTGATTTATTTTCTCTTCTAAATATATCGTGACTCCAGATTCACTGCCTTTGTCACTGGATTACATCCTGTGTTTCAATGGGCCCCTCTTTTCTTGGTTCCCCCTTTCTATGGGTCCCCCTTACCACTCATGCTTCACTCTTACTTTAACTCAAATATATTTGATACGACACAGTCTCCCTCTCATGATGTGGCTATGTGAAATATGTCAATCTTATAGATTATTAGTGGAAATGAAAGGTTTAACAAACCCTGTAGTGATGCTATTGGCTTACCTATTGAAATTTCTTACAGCACATTTTAATCCAGATATTCATTCATAGTAATCTATGCCTATCTTATCTTAGCCAAAATATAGGAAAATATGTATGTAGCATCTAGTAATTGAACAACTTACAATCACAAGACAGAAAGCAGCCGCATGTCCACCAATATGTGAGTAGTTAAATAGCTATGGTTCATTTGCCCTTTGGAGTACTTTGAGGGGAAGGTGGCATATCTCTTCAAGCTACTATTACATCTGGGGTATATTCGATATAAAAGATAAGTTAGGAAAAAGCCACAAGGTATACTACCATTTACTCAAAGAACAGGGGAAATATGGGTGTAGAATTTCTGATATTTTTTAAATAGAAAATATATCATCAAATAAATAAAAATCATTAACTACAGGGGAAGACATGAAACAGAGCATTTGTTAATGTTTGAATTTATATGCATGTAATTACCCTACTGTGAAGCAAAAATAAATAAAAAGCAGTGCTAAAATCTAAAGCAAGAGGAAACAAGTGAACCTGTACATCAAATTGGACATATAACTAATGGAGTTAATGAAGCAACAGAAAAACAAAAGTGATTTGTACATAATGGGGTGTGTCCTATGGAGAAAATGAGTAGCAATAACACAGAAAATTGTTTTAAGCAATCACATTTTTGGTTGACATGTTGGCATTTTTTATTCTGAGAATATTAGGTATGCATTATCAAATACAGTAATTATGTTGAGGCCCTGAATCTTGGAATTTTCATTGTGGAAGAAAGAAAATACAAATAAAAGACATTAAGTAAAAGCCCTATGATCTTACATTCCAATGAAAATATGGACTCAAGATCAACTACTTCTTTAAAGCAAAGCTTTGTCCATAAAAAAAAAACTTAGAAATAATAACTCACAAGTATCATAACTACCTAAATTGCAACATCCAAATATTATTTCCCATACAGGATTTAGTTTCTTAGAGAAATAACCAACTCCACATCACGCAAAGTAAATGTACATGCTGAGCTACAAATATATCATCATACCTTAAAGCAAGGAAATTATTGCAGATTACTAGGTGAAGAATCCCCCATTGCCCAAAGGTGGAAACATTTTTGTAATTTATTATTTTTCTTTTATTAATACATGCTTGCCGTACCTGATGTTTACATTCATCTCGGGTGGTGGGTATGTGCACATAATACAGCCTGTTTCTTTTTTGACTCCATATCTACCCCTCCTCCTTCCCTCTGCCTCTCTATCTCCTTTCCCCCTTTTTATTCTTATTATTCTTAGCTCATGTTTATGACATACAGTATAACGTTGACATTCACTGAGGTTATTAGGTTGCTGTACATGGAATATCTTAATTCTACTTATTTTCTCTCCCCGTTCCTCTCCCCTTCTACCCTCACCTTTGGTCTTCAGGACCCTTTCCCATTTCCAATAAATCCTTCTCCTCGTCGCTTTCTATCCATCTTGTACATTCACTATTTGTACTTTGCCTTACTCAAATGATAGATACCATACGATGGTTAATCTTGTGTGTCTGATTTATTTCCCTCATCGTATTTTCCAGATGCAAAAATTTGCCTACAAATGCCTCAAATTCATCCTTTATATCAAGTAGCATTCCATTAGACTTAGATACCACATTTTATTCATTCATTTATCTATTGATAAGTATACCTGCTGCTTCCAGGATTTCTCTACTGTGAATTTTGCTACTATAAACATTGATATGCATGTATTAATGTAATATGATGTCTTTAGCTCTTTGGGGAATATAACTAGAAGGCGAATAGCTCAGTCTTATGAAACCTCTAATTTTACTTCTTTGTGAAATCTCCATACTGATTTCCATAATGGCTCTACTAGCATACATTCCCACCAACAATGTAGGAAGGTTCCTTTTGACAAAACCCATACCAGAATTTGTTTTTCTTTGCCTTCTTGATGACTGCCATTGTTTCTGTTATAAGGTGGAATCTTAGTGTTGTTTTAATTTGCATTTCTTAATGGCCAGAGATGCTGAATATATTTCTTGGCCACTTGTACTTCTTCTCTTGAGAAATGTCTGTTCACTTCATTTGCCTGTCTGTTGAATGGATCACTTAATTTAAGTGGTCTAAGTTTTTTTTTTTTTTTTCAGTTCTTTATAATCTGAAAATAATAGTCCTCTGAGAAATAGCTAGAAAAATTTTCCCATTCTGTAGGTTATCTCTTCACTGTAGTAATTGATTCCTTTGCTGTGCAGAAGATTTTAATTTCATCTAATCTCATTTGTTGATTCTTCCTGTTATTTCTTGTGTAATTGGGGTTCTGTTTTTAAAAAATCCTTTCCTACACTTGTATCTTTAAGTGCTTTACCTATTTTGTCCTCTAGTAGGCTCAATGTTTCTGTTTTAATATTTAAAACTTTGATGCAATTTTCCTTTAGTTTAGTACATGGAGAGAGACAACAGGTCTTTCTTCAGTTTTCTCCAAACACATATCCAGTTTCCTACCACCATTTTCTGAATAGGCTATTTTTCCTCTATCATATGCTTTGGCCCTTTTGTCAAAGATCAGATAGATGAATGTGTATGGGAATTATTCTATATCTTCCACACTGTTGCACTGACCCATATCTGGTTCTGTGACAGTATCAGGTGATTCATGCCTCCTGTTTTGCTCCTGTTTCCCAAGATTACTTTTGTTATTCTGGATTCTTCTCATAACATATGAACTTTAATATTGTTTTATCTTGATCTGTAAAGTATGCTGTGCGTATTCTTATTGGGACTGCACTTAATCTGTGTAACAGTTTTGGGAGTATGGCCGTATTGAAAAAAATGATGCTGCCTATCCAGGAGCAGGGATATGTTTACATTTTCTATATCCTCTTCAATGTCCTTTTTCAGAGTATTTCAGTGTTCTTTGTAGAGGTGTTTTACTTCCTTGGCTAGCTTAATCCCTAGTTATTTAAATTTTCTTGATGCTACTGTGAGTGGTATTGTTTTTAAAATTTCTTTCTCATTGAGTTCATTATTGATGTATGTTGCTGAAATTGGTTATTAATTCTAAGAGTTTTTGTGGAGTTCTCTAGGTTTTCCGTGTAGAGTAGAAAGTCATCTGTGAATAAACATTTGAGTTCTTCTTTCCCTATGCATATCCCTTTTATTTCTGTCTCTGGCCTGATTACTGTGGCTATGTTGAGTACTATGATTACTGTGGCTATGTTGAGTACTATGTTGAACAGAAATGGTGACAGTGGGCACACTTGTCTTGTTCCTTATTTCAGATAGAATGCTTTCAGTTTTCCCCCATTTAAAAGGATGCTAGTAATTTTTTATTATAAATAGCTTTTATCAAATTCAGGTATTGTACTTCTGGTTTTTTATTTTTAATTAAGTTTATTGGTAGTAATTTAGATATACATAATGATCACTTTCATCATAGCAAACTTGTACCTGTACATGATATATCTTAGACCCTCTTTTTTCCCATTCCCCTCCCCTCCCTTCAACCGCTTTTCCCCCTCTTCTTTTACAAAGCTTTGTTTCCATTTTATCCTTTTTACTCCTTTTTTCTTCCCTTCCTTCTTCCCCACACCTTCCCTTTTCCTTTTCAAAAATTTCTTCCTATTTCACAATATTATATATTTTGATTCTTATTTACACTTTTGGTTTCTCACACCAGAGAAACAATGTGATATTTGCATGTATGTCTAATTTATTTATCTTAAGAGTATGGTCTCAAGGTGCATCCATTTAGCTAGAAATGTCTGAAATTTATGCTTCTTTATGGCTGAGTAATGCTGAATTGTATAAAGATCCACATCTTCTTTATTCATTCATTAGTTGACGGGCATTTGGGTTGTTTTCAAGATTTAGCTATTACGAACTGTTGCTCTAAACATGAGTATGCATATATCGCTGTGCCATGATGCTTTTAATTCTTTTGAGAAGATACCAAAAAGGGAAATAGCTGGGTCAAATGGACCCTCTAATCATAGTGTTTTGAGGAATCTCCATGCTGATTTCCATAGTGGTTGTACCAGTCTACATTCCCACCAATAGTAAAGAAGGGTTCCTTTCTCTCCACAGCCACACCAGCATTTATTATTGGTTCATTGCTTGATGACAGCCATTCTTTCTGGAGTGAGATGGAATTTCAGCATTTTTTAAATTTCCATCTCTTGAATGACCAGTGGTGCTGAACATTTTTTCATATATTCATTTGCCATTTATACTTCTTCTGAGAAGTGTTTATTCATTTCTGGTGCCCATTTATGGATTGTATCTTTAAATTTGAGGGGTCTGATTTATTTCAGTTCTTTATATGTCCTAGCTGTTAGTCCTTTGTCTGGAAGACAACTGGCTAAGATTTTTTCCCACTCTGAATTTTTTCACTTTGTTGGTGATTTCTTTTAATGTGCTTTTGAATAAGATAAGATCTGAGGTGTTGATTCTTTGTAGTATTTCCCATGCCATTTGGGTTTTGTTTATGAAGTCTTTGACTACACCTATGTCTTCAAGAGTTTTCAGGTATTGTACATCTATACATATTTTCTTCAGGGTTCTTCTTATGAAGGGACATTGAATTTTGTCAAAAAGCTTTGTTCATCTATTGATATGTTCATGTGGTTTTGTCTTTGCTTCTGTTTATGTGATGTATTATATTTATTGATTTGTATATGCTAAACAATCTTTGCAACTCTAGGATGAAATCTATGTGGTCAGGATGTATGATCTTTTTGACAGCGTTCTGCACTCAATTCACTAATATCTTGCTGAGGATTTTTGTATCTATTTCCATTAAGCAGATTGGCCTGTAGTTTTCTTTTTTTAGTTGGGTCTTTATCTGGTTTTAGGATCAAAGTGATGTTGACTTTCATAATGAGTTTAGAAGCATGCCATCTCTTTCAATTTCATGAGAAACTTGAAGGAGTATTGGTGATATAACATCTTAAAATGTTTTGTAGAATTCAGTAGGAAATCCACCAGGTCCTCAGTTTTTTATAGTTGCTAGGTTTTTTTTGTTATTGTCTGGGTTTTATTGCTTGTTATTGAGTTGATCAACATCATTCTGTCATCTTTTCTTTTATTTTAAAAATTAAAAAACTGACAAAACAACAATGAAGACAAAAATAAAAAAAAAACACAAAAAGAACAAAAATGATACATGACCTCAAGACAAAATGAAAGAAATTCACAAATGTTGCTATATTACATACAGTTATTATTTGATCTATCTCCTTATGAAAGTGAAGTATTAAGATCCCCTTTCATGTTTGTGTTAGTGTAATTCGATCTTTTATATTCAACAGTGTTTGTTTTATGTATATAATTGTTCCAGTATTTGGTGCATAAGGATTTATAAGTGTTATCCCTTGAACTAGTTGTTCCTTGAACTAGTATGTAGTGACCTACTTTGTCTCTTCTCATCAGTTTCAGCTTAAAGTTTATATTGCCTGAGGTTAAAATTGCTACCCTGCTTATTTTGGGGGTCCTGGCACATGATGTTTTCCATCCTTTGTTTTTTTGTTTTTTCAGCCTATGAACTCCTTTTTGCATTATATGTTTCTATATAATGCGTGCAACAGATTGTTGGAATATTTTTTCATCCAGTCAGCCAATCTGAGTCATTTAATTGGAGAGTTGCAGCCATTAACACTGAGACGTTGCCCCAAGAGTTATTGAATAGTGACCACCATGGTGCTCTTTCTCTGTGGGTGACGTCTTTGCTTCTGTTTTCCTGTCATGTTTTATTTTCATTGTTTACCCATTAATCTTCTGTGATGCTTTCATTCCATCTGAAATTTTCACTTCATTGGTTTCATATTTTCTGTCTAGGGTAATCCTGCATATTTTCTGGAATGCTCGTTTGATATTCATATATCTGTTGAGCTTTTCTTTTTCACGAAATGTTCTCATTTCTCCATGGAATAAAGTTTTGCTGTGATGTTGGTCTGGGTTGTAAGTTGTTTGCTCTAGAGGGTGATTCCATTTGCAAACTCTACCTCCTTCCACTTACAAACTCTACCTCAAAGACCAAAAAGTTATTGGTAGAAATATTTTCTTAATAGAGATAGGTCAGCTAATAGATGAATACAAAGTAATTGAAGTTGGTCACCATTTTTAATATGCTCCGATTTATTTGAACCACTGGTAGTATGTAGATCTGTTCCATCGGGCAACTTGTAACATTGATGGTACAAATTTGTTGGTCGTTTTACTAATGAAATCTATAAAAGTCTATAAATGGCCAGAATATAGTTAGTTATTTGAATTTGAGTTATACTCACATATGAAAATTGATACTATTCACATCAATTAAAATATTACAATGGTCAACAAATTTATTCATTGCATTGCATTAAAATATATTTGTAAATTTCTTTAAAACATTTTAAACAAGAAGGCAGCTGATTTGTGCAAAATTCACAAAATAACATATTTGGCGGCACCCATTTTTTCAGATAGTCATGCACTCACCCACAGTGGTTGAAAACAAGATACTGGGGATGGTGACAACCTTGAGGACAACCTCAAGTTTGAGGCCAGCCGGACTACATAGTGAGACCCTTGTCTAAAAACATAAATAAATAAACAAACTAGCCGGGGTGTCAGAGCTAGTCTAGTCAGAGCTGTAGCGAGACATAGGAATTGCAGCCCCATAGTGAACATGTCAACATCAAAGGGACAATGGTTCCAGGCCATGACCGTTAGTGGCTGCCAACATTACAGGCGATTACTCCCCCACCAAATACAAGGCATCACACTAGGGTACTGCAAGACCATCAATCCAGAATCTGACCATGCCTCTAGTAGTTTACAGAAAACATGGGAGACAGAGGAACGTGTTAGATAATATGGGCAGTCAATCAACAATCTAGGTCATGAGAAATTCTATGGGACCAAATGGGTCAGCTTTTCATTCAAATAAATTTGAAAAAATAAAAGGGATGGGAACCTGCAGAGAAAAGGAGACTAAGGAAGCATACCTATTACAGCACAAAAGCCTTACATGAATGCTAATAAACATAAAATACAAACCTATCTACAAACACAACTCTATTGCACTATATATACATATACATGTATAGTCTATGTATATAACGTACACAGACGTGTTGCAAACATGTAGTTACTGACTATAGTTGACAGTAAGATATCAGTGTTTTTATAAACTGTAAAACTGGTTTTGTGGATATTTTACAAGAGTCTTCATATTTGAGAACTAAATCTGAAATATTTAAAGACTAAAGAACATGTTATCTTGGATTTACTGCAGAAGAAGCCAGGCTGGAGGCAGGTGTAGGTAACTGTATAGATTTTTTTAAACTTAGACTTAAATTAATAATTGTAAAAAAAAAAAAGGAAGGCAAAGCCAAGCCAGTCCTAATGGACTGGGCCTGGCATCCTCCGCGCTATGCCTCTCTGGCTCATGGGCACACCTTAACCTATTCACTCTGTCTAAGAACCTTTCCAGCTCAGGGTTCTCCTGTGCTGTCCCATCTGTGGGGAGCACTTTCTTCCTTGGTCGCTTCCCAACTTCCATTCCATCCTTCACACTTGGCTTCTGTTTCTACTTCCTTGAGGACCTCTTGAGCTTTTCTGATTAGGTCACAACTCCCTGCTTTAGGTTCCTGGAGGATCATCTATCCTTGCTTTCTTTTTCTTCTGTTTTGGTACCTGGAATTGAACTCAGAACCTTGTGCTTACCAGGCAGACGCTTGTGCCTCTGAGCTATAACCCTGGCCCCATGTCCTTGCTTTCTAACATTCATCATATATTCAGTTTTACACTAAATTGAGGTCGCTTGCTTTTTTCATCATCCCTATGAGATGCTAAGGTCTAAGGTAAGAGCCATGCCCATTTCACATGTGCTACTGCCTTGCTTCCCAAGTCCAAACCCTGTACTCTATGAAGATGTGCAAAATGTTTTACCGTGCTTGTAGGAAGGAAGTCAATCCATTAGAAGCAATAGCTGTTCACTGGAGATTTTAAAAAATCCTCAAATTTTAATACAGATGATAAAAGGTGGCTATTGTAGGTAGAAAAAGTGGAGGCAAGTTTTTCTTGTTTTTCCTTGATGGTATAAAAGTGAAAATAAATGAATAAAAAGCTATCTGTGGCTATTCACTGAGTCCTAAGGATAGATATGATATTAAGTGCAAAAGAACAAATCAGAGGTAATTTCTATGGCAGCCTCTGCTCTAAGTTTTAAAACAAAGCCAGCATTTCCAATGCAGTATCACTGTGCACTTTCAGAGATGGGCACAATTTCCTTAGGGTGACGTGGCCTCTAAGTAGCAAGCAGTGCTTGCATCATGAAGTGCTTCGTGACTGTGGTGGGTAGAAGAAGCCCAAGGAAAGCAGGCTGTGCCCTGTGGACCCCAGTGGTAAATTCTGCTCATTTGGCGAAGGCTTTATTTTTCTTTTTTTTTTGTACTGGGAATCAAACTCAGGACCTTGTGCTTGCCAGGCAGGCACTTACGCCACTGATCTATAACCCCAGCCCTGGGGAAGCCTCTAGAAGGTGCTTTTATTAACTGCAGCAAGTGAGTATAGTCATCTCAGAACCTCAGAATTCAAAGCACAGAATGTTGATAATGACAGAAATAATGAATACACGCAGTTTCCTATCTTTTAATTATTTTATATTTTCTGCATTTGCAACACACAATCCATTTACCTGCTGAGATGAAACTCCTCATTCACAGAGGAAACCAAATTGTCAGCTACAGCTAGTTGGGTTCAGTAAATCCTATCAGGTCAGAACTTGGAAAGGAAGCAGATGTGTTTAAGTGGGCAGGAGGAGAATTTTCTCTTACACTTTAATGTCGAGCCATGTGAATGGGAAAGAGCATCTCCACATTTGTGCGATGGTAGAAGACACTGAATAGTCTTGGCAATTCATAGGTGTCTTCGTCACTTTTCTCTTGTTGCTTAGACAAAATACCTGACTCCCAAAATTGAGGAAGGTAAGGTTTATTTAGCTCACAGATGGTGGAGGTTTCAGTCCAAACTCGGCTGGCTCCAAGGCAGAGTGGCACAGGGAGAGGGTAACAGTTCATGGCAGCAGAAGACAGCAGAAGCAGCAAAAGCAAAAGGGAGAAGCAGCCACAGTAGTCTCTTTCCCTCCCTTACATTGTATGCAAACTACCCACCCTAGCCTAGGATGGGTGTAGCACTTACACCCATAATCCCAACTTTGGACTATGGATCAATCATAAACTCTAGAAGCTCATCCCATGACTGCATGAGGCTTTTGGGCATCATGCAGACACAAACCACAACAATAAGGAAATATGCAAACAAATCTAATTTATTTTGTGGCAGTTTGTGTTTTATTTCTTTAAAACAAAAAGAGCATTTTTATTACACTAGGACAGTGTATTCTCAAAGATGGCCACAATCTCCTATAAGGTGATGTGACCCATAAGTAGAAAGCACTGGTTGCATTACAAAGTGCTTTGTAATTCTGGCAGGCAAAAGGAGCCAATAGATCAACAATTTATATCATCCAGTCCCCCAAAAAGGGGACCCCATGATAATATGGAAGAAAAACTTAACAATTTTGAAAGATCCTTGAGGTCCATAGGCTACAGTTTTAAAAAACAGTTGAAATAAGCCCTGCCAGAACATATTCCTAAAACTGTTAAGCTATATTAGTAATAAAATCAACATGAGCATAAAAGTAAATGACACGTACCATCCTAATAATCAGTGCATATCAGACGATGAATAATAACTCTCAAGAGGACTTTTAATACAGGATAAACTGGTGTCATTTTAACTTGGTTGTAGTTCTGTGAGCACTGTGGTAACTCTTTCATATGAACAGGGTCAGCTCTAGTACAGGTAGCTAGTGTAGGGCTCAACATTAGGCAGGTTGGTGAAGTGTAGGACAGTGGAACATACCAGCCTGGGTTTCTGACTCAGGTGATCCCCATCTCTGTAGTGCTATGGGCTGCCTGGTACCTTTGGGAAATTCATTAACTTGGCCTCAGTTCCTCACCCTTGAAACAGGAATGCCAATACCTAGGGCTGCATAATGGCTCAGTGAAAAAATGTTAGTGCAGTTCCTGAAATATTGGAGCACTTTAACGAATATCTGTAATAAACTGATTTTACTGTTGATGACAACCTGGGGAACAGGGTTCCTGCTTAAGCCCTCAATGTAGAGGTGAGAATTTGAAATCTGTGTGGTGTATGTTTGGTTTTGCAGTGTTATGGAATGAACCCAGAACCTCAGACTTTTTATTTATTTACTTAGTTTTTTGGGACACAGTCGTACCAAGTTGCCTAGCCAGGACTCAAACTTGAAGTCCTCCTGCCTCAAGCTCTTAAATGCTGGGAAAACAGGTGCGTGCCACATTGCCTAGCTGATGTTCATGTGTTTGTGTGCTTAAGATATATTGCCTTGAGAATTATGAGAAAGTGATTGTCCCACCTAGTGACTATGACCGCACATCCTTGAATGAAGAGATGTGAAGAATAACTTTTAGAATATTGGATTGGGGTAGGAAGCAGCGAAGACAGCAAGATGGGTGGCCTCTACTTTTCTCTAGGATTGAAACCTCTGCAAAGCTTTCTTTGGTCTCTTCTGTTACTTTTAATCTTTCTCTGAGTATCTACAAAGGTCCATGGTGAAACATCTGTGCTTGTGTTATGTGCAAACTCATCTTGTGTCTGCACTTCTGGTTGCTACTATATTACTTATAGTCTACTCAGACTTTAGAAAACTTACAACAAGGGTATTTGAAATCTTCATGCTCACCTCCATAGTGTCACTGACTGCCTCCTGGGCTCTGTACAGTGTTTGTATCTCCTTTTGAGGATGCATAGCTTCTGTAGATTTCAGGCTTTATTTTTTTATATGACCTCAGTGTCCTGATAGGTTCACAAAGTTATACTTTCATAAACTATTCCACATTGTCTTATTGTTAGAGTGGGAGAAAATCTCTTTCTCATTTGTGGCATCTTAAGTGGAATCCACAAGTCTGCTTTAACTTCTTAAATATATGCTAAGGGTTTTTATAAGTAACATAATCTGAAACATTGCTTTACAGGCAATTGTACTTGATTAACACATTCACCATGGTGCTATAACCCATGTCTTGCAGCTCTGAACCACCAGTGGTACATGCATGACTGTCCTCCCAAGGGGCACAGGACAGTCCCATCAGGTGGTACAAGGTGCCCAGTGGGACAACCTTGCATGTACCACCAGTGGTTCAAGCAGGTGGGAGGCTGTTAATGATTCTCTGTGTCAGCTGGGTTCAGTGCTTACAGGTGAAATTTTTGTATTTATGGTTATGGGGCCCCTAAGAGCAAATCATCTCATTTTAATATTTACTGAATTTTGTATTTTTTTAAAAACTTGTTAACATTGTGTCTTTCTCTTATGTAATGTTCAGAATTTTGACAAATAGTTTGAAATCTCTGGAAGAAAATGTTTTTAGCTGCTATTTTTCTTTCTGTCTTCTGATCATACTGTCCCCCCAACATTTTAGGATATTCTGATTTAATTCTCATTTTAAAAATTCTCACTGATGTTTAGTCTCTTGGAGATCTTAAAAAAAAAAACTGACAATTGTGATATTTAATTAGTAGTCTCAAAACTTCTGCATGGAAGCTGTACATTCACCAGGATTAAGTAAAATGATTAGCCCTCCCATGATAAACCTGAACCTCTATCTCAAGATATTACTAACTGTACAAGATATTTTCAGTCTGGTTCACTTGGGGAAATGCTAGGAAAGATTTTCAAAGTTGTGTATTGTTTGCTGTTTACAAGCTTGACTCTTAGTGGCATGTGATGACCATATCTAAGGATTAAGACTCACAAAGGAGGTTAGAAGTCCCTTGGATAAAAATCCCCATCCAAGGTCATAATCCTCCTGTATTACAATAAACCATTTCCCAGATTAGAATAATTCTAAGGTAATAATTTTTAAAGTTACAATTCATTGATTTGTTATGCAATACCAGGCACTCTGCTAAGCATTGTACATTAAATACATAATTCTATTTAATTTTTGTAACAGCAGAGTGAGATAATATTCATCTCTATTGTACTGAAGAATAAACTCAAGCTTAGAGAAGTTGTGAATCATTCCCAGGTTTCTAGGACAGTGATAAGAGGAGCTTAGACTATTTGTGTCCACCCATCTTCAGGGTGCTTCGTGCTGTGCCTGTGACATCCTTTCAAGCAGGATCTTCCTGTACTTTAACATCCGGGACACTATGATACTGATGAGGAAGGCGTGGCAGAGACAAGCCCTTACGCTTACGTCCTTAGAGCCATTATGGAACGACTGGATTACTGATGAAACCAGGCTTCTCTCCTAAGCGCAACCGTTTAATTCTGTGAGGGATTTGATTGGATGATTTTTTTTTTTCAGTCTTCTCGTTCAGATCTCATTGCTGTTTTGTTAGATTTTTTTAATTTTTAAAATAAAAAATATGATAAAAATTAGGGAATCCATTCCATAAACTCCTTCATACTAAGCCAGGAATGACCATCTTTTTACTTGAAGTCATTCGCATTTTCTAAGAGGAAGCATCTAAGGAGCTAAATGACTCACTAATCGAGGCAATTAAAGGGGTATAATCAAGAGCAGAGAGGACTGGAAGCAGCCGGGAATTAAGCCTTCAGCAGTGTCACTGGTAGTGGCGGTCTTTGCTGGCTTCCTCTTTTCCAGCTTTTCTATTTCCTTGTTCATCCTGTTTATTGTTCAACTCAAGATTCTACTAGACATACTCTAAAATCTCAACAACTACGTAAAAGTACTTGAAAATGTAAAAGTCCAAAATGCCAAAGCTAAAAATAGAGCCCATATTAAATTAGAGATTACTGCAGACTTCCATATCTTCACCCATCATGGTATAGTACTGTATTATTTCCTAGGTTCTATTTCTAAAATCAACTACTAAATGACAGGACACATGACCAGTTCTCAAATTCTCCCTAGTAGTGACTATAATCGATCCTGTTGCAGTATGTTTCGTTCACATCTAAGCAAACTTCAGTACTTAAAACACCTGAAAAGAAGTCAATAACCTGTCCTCTTTACTAAGGAGGGGATGGTTTCTATGTGGTACATATCTCATTCAATGTTCTTTCAAATTTGGCTAGGATAGATTTAACTGTTCCAACTGTCTCTTGACTATACTTCAATTTTAGGATTTATACAGTCAGTCAAAAAGAAATAATGCATAGCCTCTAAGAGCTTAAGTTTGGGCATGGGACAAACCCAGACTCGAAATTGTTTTGCCCTGTACTAGTTCTACATGTCCTTAAGGAATTAGTGAATTTACTCCAGGTTAAGTTTCCTCTTCTGTCAAGGGTCAGAGATGGGGAGAGTTAATTAATGATAGTGCCATCTGATAGAATTCTGGCCAGGATCAAATGGGATATTATATTTCAAGTAGTTTCTACTTAACAGTGATCACTTGGCATTTGAAAGCTAGTTTTGGCTCTTTCTGGAAAAAGCCAATCTTGCCCCCCTCCACACTTCAAAAATAATTTCTTTAAAGTCCTGAGCCTGCTGGGCTATGTAATCAAAACGCTTCTACTTTAAGATCACAAGAGAAGAGTGGTATTTATCTGATATCACACATTGAATGGCAATTTCTAAATTAAAATTTTATTCACTTTCTTCCAAGGTGAATATTCACCATACCTTTGTACCTTCCTAATAATGAGTTGAATCTAAAAATACATATGATTTTGTGTAGCAGCTACAAGTAGTAATTAAATTTTTGTGTCCTGGAAATTTACCACTCTGTTCTCAATGTGTTTCCTGATACAATGGATAAAAATCAATGTAGCAAGATCTCTAGTCAAGCTGCAGTGAGCAGAGAGTGAACAGAAGGTGTGAGGGGTAGTCTTGGAGAGTTGCTATGGCAACATCTGTGGGACAAGCAGAAGGACATCCTGTGAGGCAAGTGGATCTGGACCTCCTGTCAGGGTTGGGACACTCTTCACCATTCTCTCTGTGTAACCTTGAACAGGTGCTTGCATTTTCCATGCCTTCAGGTGTTCATCTTTAAAATGGGAACCTTAAGAACATCTAGTCCATAAAATTATGATGATGATTAAGTAAATGAAAGTACTTATAACTTAGGCTGCCACTTAGCTATAAATTACAGCTGTTGTTATTTGAATTTTGTTCTGATATCATCCAAGACTACCTCTGACTTAGACTTCTTACCAAAACCATATAATTCTCCATCCTCCTGCCCACCAGATGATATTTGCTTGTGCCTTGTAGCTTAAATATCTGAAACTGAACTTTTCATACATTGTAAGACCTCTTTCTTCTTCTCTAGGTTGTCTACCTCAGTTAATAGTAATTCCAACTGCCCTGACACTCAGGCTAGACTCTTTCTTCCATCCCCCACCTGTTTGCTCTCTAAATAGTCATTGGGTTCTGCCACTTCTTGCTTCCTATGTGTATATCACATTCATCTACTGAAATTCCAGAGTGATTCTGAAAGTGTGGGAATTATAGCTCTTTCAGGTATACTCAGCAGTGACCCATAGTCCTGGTCATTACTGCTTACAGTTCAGTGGAAGAGACAGATATTTAACAAATAGCTGAAGGTAATTCTCAGTTAAGTGTAAGTTGCAGTATGTACTATGGAGAAAAAGTACAGAAAATGTTAAAAAAAAAAAAAAAGAAAAAAGAAAAAAGAAAAGAATATGATTTCCATGTAGGAAACCCAAGGACCTGCCTGGGCCAGAGGTTAGCAGTGGATTCTGAAACAAATGAAAAGATTTCCAATTCTGTGAGTGACAGAAGAAAAGCATATATTGTCCACAAGGGGAATCATTGTAGGTGTTCTCTTTTTTAAAAATTTATTTTAAAAATAAAAGAAGGAAAACATATTAACAAACAGACATGCATTTACAAAATAGCATAGAAACAATACAAGCAATACTGAATTACAGACAAAGTGGTAGATTAACAATGGTCATTGTATTACATATTGATATCTTCAAAGTGGCTTCTCAGGAAAACAAAGGACGTGGAAGATTGATCAAATAATTAATCATTAACTGTTCCTTTCAGTAAAGCGACAGAAGTCAGTAGTACAACCTTGTTAGCTATCCTGTATATACATACATACATAATTTCCTCTTCTTTCTTTTCTTTTTTCCCTCATTCAAGTTGCTCTCTACTTTTGAGCAGTTTCCCTTCGTTTCACAATGTCTATCATACCTCCTAATTATTATTCACTCTTTCAGGTTCTGACATTAGTGAGATGATACATTGCTTACACATGGAGGTCTGATTTATTTCACTTCTGAGTATGGTCTCTAGTTGTGACCATTTACCTGTAAAAGTGTAGACGGTCTCTTGAAAGACCATGTTTTGTCATTCTAGGTATAGCTCAATTCAGCTGGCAGCCCTGGAGCTGCGGGTAAGTCTGTATGGGTTGTGGTGGAACTTTGTGTCTATGCAATCACTAAATCCTATTGATTTTACCTTCTAAATACCTCTTAAATCCATTCATTTCTCTTCCTCTTCATTGCCTCTGATCTTGTACAAGATAATAACATTATTTCTTACCATATTATTACAGCAGCCCTCTCCTTGTAGCCTGATATTCTCTCTAGAGATCCTGACAATCTTTCATGTTATGTTTTTGTTTCTTTTATTGGGGGTGGGGGTTTCCGGTACCGGGAACTGAACTCATGACCTTGCGCTTGCCAGGCAGGCACTGTACCACTGAGCTAAATCCCCAGCCCCTTATGTTTTTGTTTCTAAATGAAAAATTTATTTATGTTGTTCTATGCCTAAAGTCCTTTCCTGGATTAGGGTAAAATCCCACACCCTTAATAGTTCTGACATGGCCTATATCTAGTTCTGACCTTATCTCCACCCATTTTCACCTTATTCCCTGGACTCAGCCCTGGAGATAGTTTTCCCTTCTTCTCACTCATTTTAACCTTGACATATGCCATTACTTCTTCCTGGGGAGCTCATGCCCGTACCCCATTACTTCAGGCCTTACTCTTCAGGGGACATCTTACACATGTATTATTTCTTCATAAATATCTCCCAGGGCAACTTTCCCCCACCATAGCTACAAAGACACACACACACACACACACACACACACACACACACAACTTCTCAACATTGAGGTACAGAAATATAAGGGGTTTGTTAAAATGTAATTCTCAAGACACATCCCACAGTGTCTGGGGTGTATTCAGGCATTTTTCATTTTCATAACAAACATCAGCACACATTTCTGACCAGGTGTATGTCTCTCAGACCACACTCATTAAAGGCTTAAATGAGACTAACTTCTGTTGCATGATTTCTGAGTACCTTTCCTAACATCTCCATGGAAACCCATAGTGCTTTTGAAGCCCCTTCTTTGAGGATTGCATTGCTTGATAATTTGGATGCTATATTACTAAGGCAGATACCTTGTCTGCATTATTTGAAGCCATAATCCTCATGCCCTTAGCAGGATGAAAGTTTAATAAATCTTTGTTGAACTGGTGATGATTCCCTGCTTTTGCAAAACACTTAATAATTTAGAAGTAGCAATATATGTAAACCAGGAAAACTAGGGTCTTGGGACTATATAATATACCACACTGCATTTAGGCACCATGCTTGAAACAGTAGGAAGCTCCTGACTCTGGAAGGATGGCTAAGCTGCTTGTTAAAGCTCACTTATTTCAGCTGCCTCCATGCAGGTCTCTTCCTTCTCCTCCTCCGCATGCTCTGGTGACACTTAAGCCTTAATTGAATGGTGAGGTTCCTGCCACTTTCCAGTAGCTCTGCTGATGAGCTGTCAAAATAGAAAGCACTAGGGACAAAATAGCGCCACCAACAAAAAGACAAGAGGCTCCTCGTAATCCCAATCTTCACAGAATCTCCTTGCTCTGAGGGGTCAGCTGTTGGAGGCAAATAGTTGAGACAGAAATTGAATCAGCATTCTGAAAGCCTCCTTGCCACCAAAACATTTAGCTAGGAAAGTGCTGAGAAAAATACACCAAATCTCCAACCTGCATCAAGTTTTCAAGAGAGAGCAGTAGGCCATGCACTTAACATAACTGAGGTAGAAAGTGTGAAAGGCTCAGAAGACCTGAAGCAAAATCCTGAGTGAAACAAGGTATATGGTTCATTAGAAGACAGAGTTAGAATCACTAAGAAAGTAAAATCCCGAGGTCATTCCCCATAGATTGTAACTCAGCATTTCTTAAGTTGGCTCCCCAAATTCCATCTTTTAAAATAACACATCTCTAAGAAATTCTAATGCAAGTGGTCCACAGGCCACACCTAGAAAGACTGGTGCTTGGACTTGGTTAAGTCAGATACCCTCTGAGTCTTACTTTCCTCTATTGCAAGACAGAGCTCATAGCTCCAAGATGACCTACTTCGCAGGGTGTTTTGTTTTGCTTAGGAAATCATGAATTTTGTGACAGCTACAGTGTATGATAAATATGTAGGTTTTGTTACTGGAATTATTATAATACGGTTAAGAATGATTTTTCAGATATGTATAAATGGAAGTAAATTCATTCTAACATGACACAAAGGAATAGGTAACAACTGGAGTTTAAAGATCTACTTAGTTTATGAGGGATGCAACATATATGTCATATTTTTGTTGTAACTCTGGTGCCTGACATAGAGGTGATGCTCAAAATCTTGGATAGGAAAGCAAACTGCCAGCTGCTTGATAGGTAGGCGATGATTTCCAGCCCCTCACATGACTCCAGAAGTTTATCCTCTTCCTCTCCCTTCACCATGATCAGGCATGAATGCATCAAAGCATCAGGGCTTCCAGATGCTCACATTTCTAACTTGCACCTCCTCTATTCTGAGCTCCACCCTCCTGCCTAAAACTGTCCCTGATGTGTGGAGTCAGCTGTATTCTAGATTTGTCTCTTGAAACACATAGGACATAAAACCACATATTTGATGTTGAGAAGGGTTTCCTTGGAAAGCAGCTCCTTGCAAATGTACCTTTAAGAAAGAGGCAATAAGAACTGCTGTTGAATGACTGCGACAGTCTCCCCTAATTCCCTGAGGTACCAGCCCCTCTTCTGCAGACCATTCTTTCATGCTTACCTGTTCTCTGGCAGTTGAGGAGCCCAGAGCAATGACACGAACTCCTAGCCCTGCTTTGTGTTCAGTGTGTGAGACAGTGCCAGGTAGCAAACACAGAGAAAGAACAGGCAGGTGGATCTAGTCTGTGAGGCAGAGCTGGGGACCTGCAGACTACAAGGGTGGCTTCGTCGCCATGGCAATGAGAAAGCAAATCTCTTTTGCACTGTCACCCACTCTACAGCCACAATCTTTATGGGGACAAAGGGGCAACATATCCCTCCCAGGGCCTTTGATAATAATGCGGGGACTGCCTTCCCTACAAGATGTCTACATTTCTGGTCTATTTTAGTTTTGTTAACTCTCTTTCAGGTTTCACTGAAATCTCAAGGAATTGATTACACTGCAGATAATTTTGTTGTTTGAAAAAGTGATCTTTTACATTTTAAACTCTACAGAACTACTGCTTATATTTCTAAGTTTTTGTTCAATACAAAATTAGTTATAGAAACATATTGTGTGCTCGTGTCCTTACAGTACAGAAAGGAAGTGGACATGAGCAGAAATTAGCACAATTAAAATGCTTCTGGGAACTGTTCTGCAGATGGTTTGCATTAGCAGATTTGATATTCATGATTTCAATGATTTAAAAGTTAATGTAGTTGCCCCTGGCAGGACAGAATTGGGAGAGCGGTTGACCCCGCTGTGGGATAACACTAGCATATGAGGATGAGTTGTGTCACTGGTAGATGAACCAAACTGCCTTCCCAGGGGCTCCACCTAAAGATTACTTTGCTTCTTACTCTCTGGCACCAACATATGACTATCACTGTGCATATCAAGTGTCTACAAATATTTTAATTTTGGAATATTGACTTTATGTGGATATTATGGTAATCTTAAATCTTTCATGGTCACTTCCACATATTGGGGATTTTACTGATAGAGGAATTTAGAAATACAAAGAAGGAAGAAGTTCATTTGGTTAGGAAAGAGGATCTTTGAGAGAAACATTTTGAAATAAGTGGGTTATATTGACTTTGTAGGATTTGAACATTAGGCATTGTGGGACATACAACTGTATCTATTGTGAGGAAGTGCATAGAAACTTGTAAGATGAAAACAATGAAATGACCATCTATTAGAATGGCCAAAGTGAACAAATAAACAAATAGACAATGCCAAATGCTGGCAAGGAAGTGAAACAGCAGGAGCGCTTATTCATTGCTGGTGGAAATACAAACTGGTTCTGTGACGTTGGAAAACAGTTTGACATTTTTTCCCCCAAATTAAATATACTGCTCGAAATGTTGGGATTTTTCCAATTGAATTCAAAACATATGGGCATTATATCTATACACACATGCTTAAAACATTTTTATTAATAAATGCCAATACATAGAAAGTAACAAGATGTCCTTCAATAGCTGAGCAGATATGCACTCAAAGATATACATAGAATGGAGTATAATTTCATGGTTTAAAAAAAGAGATGATCTCTCTTTTTTTACAAAAGACCAGGAGGAATCTGAAGTAAAAATTGCTAAAATGAAAGAATCCATGTGAAATAACTGTGTACCGTATGACTACACTTGCAGAACATTCTAGAAATGGCAAGCCTGTGGATGTGCTAAAAAGATCAGTAGTTTCCAGGGGCTCAGGAGGAGGGAAACAGGGCAGAAGATATGAAATCCAGAGGGCTTCTTAGAGCAGTGAAACTATTGTATGTGATACTAAATATATAGGAAGGGATTGTTTGTCAAAACTCATAGAATTGTACTGCATGAAAGAGTAAACCTTAAACTATGCAAATTTTAAAAATTCATTAGTGGGTGTAGAGCCCAGGAAGAAATGCAAACTGTATGGTAAAAGAATTTGACTGTATTTCCAATGTGTGAAGAAATATTACTGGATAAAAGGAGTGGTGCAAAAAATAATACCAACCTTAGTGACTGAGGAAATGGACAGCACTGGTAGGTGTAAAGACAAAGGAACCACACAAAGTCACTGTAACTGACAAAGTTGGGCTTCACAAGCTTTCACAGTTCTGCCTCTATTATACATATAAATGCAATTGAACAATCATGTATATAATGGCTGATGAGAGAACCTGGTCTTGTCTCTGTTAGAGTGAGAACCTATAGGTAAACTATAATGATATATGTGGTGATAGGTCAGAGTTAAAAATATCAGTTGGAAGTGATATGTACTTTTTTATAGATACACATGGTTACAATTAAAAATATTTGTAGATGTATGCATATTCACATCACTCTATACACACATCCATTTCCTTGCTCTGTGTCCTAAGAGGTGCTAGAAGTAATGACACCCCAGTAGCAATGAGCATTTCTAGTGGAAAGATCTTGATTTGTAATACTGTCCTTCGATAAGGTGAAGTATGGGTCCTTGAAGAAATGACTCACTCAAGGACTGGAGCAGGAAATAGGAAGATGAACTTTCCTCATTTTGTAGTGCTCAACCGGGAGAAAGTGTTCCACCAATGGAAACTCATGTTGGTGGGGTTCTGTCAGTGGGCCTCAGACCCAACTTCAAGACCCCCAAAGATTAATGATGCAAAGTGTAATGTAAACATTGATGAATGAACACTTATACAGATAAATGATAGACTAATTAAATGGAGATGAGACCAGTATTGCTGCTAGAATTCTAAACCTGTAGATACTCCACTCTCTCAGTGGGGAAGATAGAGCTCTCTTTTCAAGTTTGGGCTGCACATAGTGACTTTCTTCCACAAGGATTCAGCATGAGAAGTTCTTTAAAAACTAAATATTACAATAGCTTTAGAAAGAAGATATAGAAGTATCTGGGGAAATACTAAATAGTTGAATATCTGAAAAGAACTGGTAAGAAATCACATTGGGTCATATCATGGAAAGCATTTGATATAGACAGAAGAGGTTGACTATAACCAAACCTATTTATAAGTTCTTCTCAGTCTTTCTCCACCACAGAGGCTATAAAAATGGAAAAAGTTCCCCTTGCCTTAATAGAGGAATGAGTTACAGAGTTAAAGTGAAACACCTCCTAGGAAAAATCATCAGAAAAGTTGTTTTCTAAAGGCTGAGTTAAATTTTTCTGACTACTCCTTCTACTTTTTATTCCTTGAATAAGTTTATACATGCTGCCTGACTGTACAGCTACGGTCTATGCTCATGGGGCTATAAGTCAATATAATAAGGACAGTACAAGTAAAGATAGAGGTACCGTCTTTGACACATTTGTTACTATGTCCTGGATCAGGACTGCTTCCCTTTAGTTCTCTTACTATATGGCTGTAGTAGTCAGCTTTCTTGTCATCAGAACATAATACCTGACACCCACAAATTAAAAGGAGAAAGGTTTACTTCGGCTCATGGTTTCAGGGCATGCAGCCCACAGCTGGCTGGCTCCAAGGCAGAGCTGTCAGGTTGGAAGAGTGTGGTAGAGCAAGGCTGCTTATTTCTTGGTGTCAGAAAGAAGAGCAGAAGAACAGCACCTGGGAGGAAGGCCCCTGGGACCAGATACAGACCCCCAGGTCAGGCCTCCACAACCCACTCAGACTCTCAGAAGTGTACTTTACTAATTCCCTAGCTTCCTCCCATGCCAGTCAAGTTGACACATTTAACTCTCATGGTGACCTAATTGGGGGCTTTTATTTCTTGAACTATTAAATATTTTGGTAGTTAGATCTGAAAGCCTTTCTCAGAGAATAACCTGAAGACCAAAATAAAGAAATAGGACTTCATTTCCTAGACAGTGTGTGGTTCATTTTGGCGCTGTATTCATTCACTTATTCACCCATTAGTCTTTTGTCATTGCAGCATTTCTGTTTTCCAGTTTGGCCCACTTGCAAACAGTCTATGAGGGGCCAGTCTAAGTTCTAGGGTTCAGGGATGTATGATGAGCTCCATGGTGGCCCGGCTGTCATTAATCTTGTGCGGTCTGGGGTAAAGGATAAATCAAAGGAGTGCTTTCAAATGGTAAGAACACAAAGAAGCCCTTGGGAAATGAGTGCAGTTCAGAAAGGTTGGTCAGAAGCCCAACATTTGACAAGAAACCTAAAGAAAATAAGGGCAACCCCATACTGCCTTGGGAGCAGCACACCTAAGGAAAAATAATTCCAGGAAGAGGACAAAGCAAGAGCAATAGCCTGGAGGTGTATCAGTCATGACTGTGTTTGAGGCGTGGCAAGGTTAAAGTCAAGGGAGAGGACAGATGGTTGAAAATAATGACACAAAAATTGGGGCCAGGTTAGGGGAAGCCTTACAAGTAATGGTGAAGATTGTGGCTTTTACTCCGAATGAGAAACAGAGCCCTTGGGAAATTTGTGGAAACATTGATATTATCCGAGTGGTATTTTAACAAAAATGAACAGAGGGATATATTGCAGTAGTACATCCAAAGAATAATTATAATTTCTTCAAGAGAAGTATGGCAAGGTGTTAAACCAAGCATGAGGTATACACCTTAATCCCAGCACTCTGGTAGGCTGAGGCAGAAGGATAGCAACTTTGTGCCTAGCACGGGCAACTTAGTGATTTAGCAAGACCCTGTCTCAAAGTTTAAAAAAAAAAAAAATTGGAAAAGCTTGGGCAGTACAAAGACCTTGGGTTCAATCGCTGGTACCAGAAACAGACAAGACAGTAGTATCTTCAAGGTCAGAAAGAGCAAGGGACATATCTTAAATTTCCTTCTCTCCTTCCCGGGTCCTGGCATGTGATGTATGCTCACTAAACATAGGCAGAATAAAAGAAAAGAAAGCAATTTCTTGCTGAGAAAATTGTGAGGAGGAAGAGGAAGTGAAGCTCGGCCTGAAGGTTGGTGGGGACAGCAGATGTGGACATTCTTAGGCCTCATGTTTCCTGTAAGCCCATCTGGCCAGGCATTCAGAAAGAATCTTGTGCTCTGAGCCCAGCTCAGTCAGCACTGACCCTCATGTTCTACAAAGCTGTGCCGACAGGGGCGGGTACAAATCCAAGGCTAAGTGGAAGCAGCTTGGAAAAAGCTGGTTTGAGAAGTGTCAGCAGATACACTCCTCCAGCACTTAGCGACTCACAATTGTTTAAAAATGTGGCTGGGAAAATGTATGATCAATTTCTCTTCAGTGTGATTTGTGAGGGTTATTTGGGAAATCAACATGTTATTGTGCAAGGCTTCCTTCTCAGGTACAACTCCAATTTTGTCTAATGAGAGTTTTCTGAAGGCCCTCAGAACATGATCTCATATTATGTGGATAATCAGCAAAACCTGCTTGTCCTTTAATGCAAGCAACTGACACCAAGAGCTGTATCAGATGAGATAAAATCATAGTTTTACTGCTGAGCCCATTAACCGGGTAGAAACTGCATTCTGAGGTCATAAACAGTTATTAGCCAGTTAATGACAGCTATAGTCAAATCATTACATTTACATCTGATGAATAAGGATGAAGGCTTCTTTGGCTTTTTAGCACTCAGGCAATTTATTGTAGTACTTGAATATTTGGAGGCAAATTTCCAAAATTAAAAAGATAAATCCTTGAGCTTACCTGGAAGAATCACAACAAAGAAATCTGAGTAAATAGTTATGTAAGTTTTCCTAGACTATTCCGCCTTATGCTGGTATCTATCATCGTTATAGTCCTAAAGTGCTTATGCTCCATCAGAAGTGGAATTGAGACCAGAGACAAGTTTCCTGACCACACAGTGTTATGTCTGAGTGCACCATTCAACACTTCTCAGTCTCACTTTTCTCACCAAGAAACTTTCACGCTGTTCAATGCTAGGCCACCAAAACATGAGGCTAAGGATAAACTGAAGGTGAGACTTTTTATGTTCTCTCTTATGCTCTATTTAAAACCAGTATTTCACGTGTTGTCCTACTGCCTTTGGTGATTCGTGCAACTGAGAAATTTAAAACACTTGTCAAATCTAGCAATAACCCTTTGCCAGTGGGAGACACAAATTAATCTACAATATATTGCTTTTGGTTGATTTATCATCCAAGGATATGTGCTTTGAGCTTGTTTTCCAGTTTGTTTAACTAAGTGCTTCTGATTTGATTGGAGTCATTTGGACTAGAGCATAATATTTGCTCAGGCAGCCTCTCTGACAACGACGAAAAAACAAGATGTGATCCACAAATATCACTGAAAGGTACAAGTATTCAGAAATCTTAGTGTTTACAAAGACATTGTTACTACAGATATCAGCTTTGAGAATACAAGGTTAAACACTATTATTTTATTGATAATGAACTTGCAAATTATCTTGCCTCACCATTAGTTATTAGGCCACATTTGAACTTGTGTGCACAGGCTACATGCTCAGGTCCTAAAGGAGGTATAATTGTAGGAAAAGGGGGTGCTGGGAATTTACCTCAGCAGCACAGCGCCTGCCTGGCAAGTGTGAGGTTGTGAGTTCGATTCCCGATACCGGAAAAAAAGAATTGTAGGAAAAGGTTTTCCATGTATATCACAATCAACAGGTATTCCTTCAAGTTTGTTTAGTACTCTTCATCTACCCAAGCTCCCGAAAGTTACAAATACCATGAGATACATTATGAAAGAGATGGTAATATTATTATTTTCCTTGTTGAAATTCAGTCAAGAATATTGTACTAAATAAAAATTTAGAAAATTAATGAAAATATAATGACCAATCTTGTTGAGTTCTGACCATAAAAGCTATTCATGTCTTCTGAATGGGTGGAAGAGTTCACTTTTGCTTGGATAGCAAGCAAGGAAAACAAATACTAGGGAAAAAAAAAAAAAAAGAAAGAAACACCAGAGAATCTCACTTTCAAAATTATACTTGAATTTCTTTAAAGAAATGTCTCATTACATACAAAAGAGTTCTGAATAATGACAATTATTTTCCCAATTTATATCCTGCTCTATTTTCTACAATGATAAAAAAAAAAAAAACCCACAGGATTATCTGATGCTCCCTGTCCTTATGGTCTCATCTCCTCAGTTCAGGCCACCATCTTTGAAAGGTTTCTCCCGCTCCAGCTTTCTCTTAACCCCCACACCTCATTCAGAATGCCAGAAGAGACAGCTCCAGGGCCCTTTTCCTCTCACCCTTTCTCAAGTCCCTGCTCTTTCTCTTCCTACTTACGCTTTTCCAGCCTCTTGGAGAAGGAGTAAACATTTCAGAACCCAAGGGGCCTTTCAAGCAATAGAAGGATTCAACTCTGGACCACTGAGTCGGTGAGACACACATGTGATTCCCCTTTCTTGCTAAGATTGTTACTGCCACTCAAAGTTTGTGTTTTGCCACCTAAGTAGATTATAGGGAACAAGAGGAAGGGCTCAGGGGATCAAAAAAAAGTAATAGTATTCTTTTTAGTGTAGAAAGATTCCTGTCATGTTACTAACATGTATTGACCATGTTACTGAAGAGGAATTATGTTTCCATCTTAGCTTTATCATGTCCTCAGCCTTCTAAGGAGGTTCCCTTAGAAGCTGCTGACAGTGTGGCATGTGAGAATCTCTCATAGTTTTGTAATGTTTATAAGAAGAGAAGTAAAAAATTATGTACGTGGAGTAATCTAGTTCTTTGAGATTAAGGAGCTTTAGATGCACAATTGAAGACAGCACTGTAAAAGTGTGCCTCCTAGAGTTAGGTCGCCTTAGCCAAGGGACAACTTTCAGAGCTTCAGAGTGCCTCAAGGGGCTATGTCAGTACCCATCTCATGGGACGTCTGTGACAGCGATAAGGGAAGGCACTGTGCAGAATATCTGGCACATGGTGCTTCCTGAAATGTCAACCGCAGCTGTTATGGATGGTTGTGGGTGTTTAGCATTGTGCTGGAAAATGCCACCGACATGAGATTTGGAATTACACAACTCTGCTTTGATTCTCAGCTTTGTCAATTTCTGCATGGAACTGGGTTAACAACTGTCTATGTGAACTCTTTTTTAAAGAAATTGGAAAATAGATAATAGAAGAATATCTCCTTTCTGTCTTACTTCATAGAATTTTTAAACCCTCAAGTGAAACAATGAGCTTAAAATGTGCTCTGTAAACTGTGAAATCTTGGACGCTGTAGTTGCTTCTGGAGAAGCAGCCAAGGCTGTGTGGGCCAGATTGTGGTGAAGGACAAAGCAGTTCTGCTGCCTCCTTCCTGGAAGGCTGCCACTGCCCAAGGGCCCCAGGAACTTTTCCATGAAATGACTGATTAAAGTGCCCAGTGATCTGCTTGCAAACTGCATGCAATATTGCATTTGGAAAGCATGAAAATCAAATCATGTTTTCTGACTCATAAGAGTGAGTCTCCCACTATGCTATTCCTTAGAATCTCTCTGCAGCAGCTGACGGATGGGAACAGGGTTAACCTGATGTCCAGAGCAGATGGATGTAGTCACATGGGGCATCCATGGACTAACCCATGGGTAGCACAGGAAAGGGGTCTCACTGTGACCTGTTGACTGCTTTTATAGTTCCAGAGCTGTGTAACTCTGAAATGAGACACATTCTGGAGTAATAATCAACAACCATAATGCAGAGAGCAGAATTTGAATTCTCAAAAATGCAATATGTGTTTCATCAAATAAGTGAGTATATCCCAAAATGTGGTACTTCCTGCCACCTCAGTAAGTGGAGAGCCTGTAACCTGCTCTGCAAAAGAGGAAGGTGATCAGGAGATGGAGACTGCTTTGTCTTTTGACCGATCTGCAGCAACTATTCCCCCAGAGTAATAGCAAGTTCCTTCTGTATAAATTTAGTAAAGGAAGTCAATTTCTCAGGTTTGGCATAAGCCTCATGGATACTTTCAGACTGGTGGCTGCTGTGAAGGTTACCCTTACAGCACAGAAAGAATAACCTACAAGGGCCAAGTTTTCTCTTTCTAAACTTTCTGGGTTTCAAGGACAGGAGCAGTCTTTTGAAGACAGTGTTCTATTCAGTAAGTTGAAATGATGAATCTGCTCATGGTATGACTAACCAACCCACTAACAATGCAAAAAATGACGAGGCTGTTCTGTGTTTTAATGCATTCCTCTTCCTTAAATCATGTCAGTGGAAGCCAACAGTTCTCCTGAGGTGTTCAAGGATGTCCATAGAGCAAGAGCAGAGGAGAAAGAAAGGCCACAGAGTGTGGGAAGCCTCTAACTCTAACAACCACCCTCAAAGTGGGACCAGAACAACTCAACTTTTATTCCATCACTAACGTGGCTCACAGCAAAGTTTTCTGTAAAAAGGGTTCCACTGCAAACTGGATGAGAATGTCTCTTTATGGATGCTAATGATGTCTGATAGTTTCCCAGGAGCATCTATTGTAATTCCTATTTGCTCTGTGTCTAGATCAATCACAGCTAGGTCTTGGCACAGCAAAAGAACTCTGCCAGGGGAGACAGGATACCAGACCTTTGCTCTTATCACTTCCCCCAACTCTCAAGTGGCTTGAATGGAACCCCTTGCCCCTCCATAGCCTGGTTTCCACCAATGGTCTCTAGGTGCTAATCTTCCCAGATATGGGACTGCCACATAGACAAGACTGACTTTGAGTTACATGTCGTTCCTAGTGCCTACCCTAAAACTCTTGACTCTGTAAAGTTATAAACCACTGGTGACCTCTTACCAGTCAAGATCTGAGCTGCTGCACAATAGCAAATTTCTTTAAACTCTTTTTTAATTAATAGCAAACTTTTTAAGTGATGTATTATGTGGAAGCCCATTTATCCAGTACCAGAAAGTGAAGCTGCTTTATCTGAAAGGGGAGTGAGAAGGGTCAGAGTCATTGCTGTTCTCATTTCCCTGTTGATCCCCTCAGTGATCTACACACATCTTAGTGGGAAAGCTGGGTGCTAAGGTTTGGGTGTCATTTGAGTGTCTGCTGAGGGTTCATGGGAACATTCTTGATCCTGACAGTAGTGGTAGCCTGGGCCTCTCACAGGTAGAGCACAGTGAGAGAGTTCCTCAGGTCACTGAGGTATTACCTCCAAGGGACAGTGGTGCTGCATCCCACACAGCTCAAGATGTTTCTGGGGAAAAATGGCAAGAGGATTTAGAAATAAAGATAAGAGGCAAAGAGAAAGCTGAGGTCAGGTGGAGCCCTCTCTCTCTTGATGGGAGGAAAGGAACTGAACAACCTCCATAGGGCCATTTAATTATACATTTGACTAAGTTAGTATCACATGACATAGGGTTACCTAGCAACTAATGACTGGAATTGTCTCAAGCAAAATGTTTTCTTGGACTGAAGTAGCTTGATTGCTTTAGGCATTCTGGTCTTGCCTTGCCCCCACATGTGACCAATTTCCAGCTCCAGCCACTCCCTGCACAGTGGGGCCCCACCCATCTTCACACTGCCTCTATTCGGGTTCAAGATGTGACCACTCACTTTGACATGTGCAACCGATACTGCCATCTACTGCCCTCACCACAACTGCATCGATGAAGGCACCATGTCTTTGAAAACTCAAACTGTGAGCTAAATAAACCTTTCCTCAAGTATTTCATCATAGTAACTCAAAGCTGATTGATAAACTAGGACTACTTAGAATATTGCCTAGGAATTGACTATCCTGGATGGTTTCCAGAGACACTTTTACAATTCATGCCCTATAAGGCTATCAGGAAGTACACTGGGAGCAGTCATGCATGATTTCATAAAAACATCTCCATGTGTATTGGTTAATAACTCATGGAAAATATGAAATCTAGGGAGGTGTACTACTTAGACCACTCTAACAGAACTGGAGGTTCAACTACAAGAAACATAGTTAACTGATACACTCTAGTCACTAGTGTCTTCAGAATTTTCCATATCTTTCCAAGTAAAAGTGCATTTTTCTCAGCCAGTAACTGAGTATGATTTAGCTATCACAGTCTGGCCATTTTTGCCTTATGTGGGTCCCCTCCTCACTCTACTTCTCCCAGATGGGTTAACTAAGACTCATTAGACCTACCCAATCCTATTTTCTCTCTTTTTAACACTTCACAAGTATTGACATCATCACGTCATAAACATCTTCCATTACTGTTCTTGATATTTGTGCGGGTTTTTTTTTGTGGGGGGTTGCTGGGAATCAAACTCAGGACCTTGCACTTGCCAGGCAGGCACTTATGCCACTGAGCTATATCCCCCAGCCCCCTGCTCTTGATATCTGAAACCTTTCAGAATGTGAAAGAATGTTCTAAATTGATATACTGAAGTAGGAATGAAATTCCCATTCTACAAAGCACATAGGATAATGAGAAGAAGGATAAAGAAGGGATCAGGCATTAATTAATCATAATGTCTGGTATGTGATAAGTTGTTGGTATTTTTTTGCTTTTTGCCTGTGCCTGATTAGTTATAACCTTCAGATTCTGAACTGAGGCTGGCTAGACAACTTCCTGCCTTCTACAGGTTGGCTTGTTTGTTTCCTACTGTCTTCTTAAATCATCAGTGTCACAAGTTTTACCCAGAGTCCTCTGGGGGTTAAGGTTTGACTTTAGTACAAAGGACTTTTCTTCTGTCGCAGTCTGTCCACCCTCAGTGTCTACTCCCTCATTCCTTTCTGCAAAATCAGTTGTCCGTGAATTGATTCCTGTTCCACCTTTCTTTGCTTTAACTTATATACCTGTCAACAAATGTCCTTATTAACAATGATGTGCAAAACGTCATATTAACCACATGGGGACAGTGATCTCAGTTAGGTATTAGCCTTGTCCTCAGGGAACTGAAAGATAAAATAAAGGCCCACAATTTACACCCTACCCTTTATTATAGTTTTAAATACCTTTGTAAAAGAAGTTCAGATGATATGCAGTTAATATTCCTAAGACCAAATATAATTCCATCTTTCAGTATCAGAGATGACTTCTGGGAGGAAGTAGCATTTGCAGTGGGCTAAGGTATTGTGTCATTAGTGGAAAAGTGATGGATGGGCAGGTATTATATGAATCAATCATCTCTCACTCCCTCTCCCAAGGTGAAGCACAGATAGTAAATTTGAGAAAAGGTTCCTTAGAACCCTAGCCTATGAAATCAAAGCAGACACAGACACCAGGAATGTGCACAAGTTTCTAGATAAACAGGGCTATACTCACAGATGACCATCATAGCCTTTAGACCATTGAGTTATTTCGGAGGATTTGTCATATATCGTGTTTTGCTTCCCATATGCAAAAATTAAGGGAAAGAATGAGAAAAGTAACTGAAGAAGTGAATAAGTAAATCATATGACTCTGGAGAATGAAGCATCTGAGAAGAGATATGAAGGTAATACTCAAAAGGTCAAGAAGACATTTTTAATGTTATACTCCTACCATGAGTTGAAAGCACAAACACATTGGCCTAAATTTTCTCATATATCCCATGCATAAATAAAAGCCAGGGAGATACCATCTCTACTGTGTGTTCTAAGAGCCCCACATGGGAAGAGTTGGCACCAGGAACAATGTGAATGAAGAAGAAGTAATTGACTTATCACAATAAAATTTTGCTTTTTATCTCTAGTAACACTTTTTGTTTTAGAGTTTATTTTGCCTGATATTAGTATAGTCACTTTAGTTTCTCTTGGGTTACTATTTGCATGCAGTTTCTTGGACATCCTTTTACAGTGGTACAGTACCTTGTTTCACAAACTTAATTTATTTCATGATTCTGGAAAAGATAGCCACATTTGTGTTCTTGCAGGAAAGATGGCCGTAGTTGTATTCGTCACCCAACGCAGTTTGCAAACAAAAACAAAACTGGGTCTGATACTTCTGTTTGCAAGTCAAATTGTTCACAAACACAAAAATGTCTGTGAACTAAAGGTACCACTGTACTTTTAACATATTTGTATTCAGTGTAAAGTGTATGTTTTTTAGATAACGTGTAGTAATACCATGGTTACTTTTCATCCATGGTATCATTTTCCCAATCCATTTTCCTAATCTCTGCCTCCTAATTTGAGAATTAAATACGTTTACATTAATAGAATTACTAAAAGGTAGAATTTCTATCTTTCATTTTACTATTCATTTTCAAGTTGTCTTTTCTAACTTCTCCTGTACTGCTCTTTTAAAAGAAAATGTTCAATAAGTATTTTCTAGCATACATTTCAATTCCCCTTTTTATTTTACTGTATTTTAATAGTTGTTATCATAGTGCTTGCTTGGTATTACAGTTATCATCTTAATTTATAGTTTATATTCCTCAAATTTAGTTTCAATAGTGTGTACAGATTTCCTCCTATGTTGTCCATTTCACTCCTCTTCCTTTGGGCTTCTGTTATCACATCAATGATTTCTTTACACATATGGGAACCAACACAGACTTATCCCTGCTCTTTCATGCATTTTTCTTCTAAATCTAATAGGAAAAAGTTACCGACAAAATATAGATTTGTCGGGGCTGGGGATTTAGCTCAGTGGCACAGCGCCTGCCTGGCAAGCTCAAGGTCATGAGTTCGGTTCCCGGTACCAGAAAAAAAAAAAAAAAAAAAAAACAAAATATAGATTTGTCTTCTATGTTTACCTGTGTAGTTGCTCTTACCGGCTCTTTTTGTCTATGCATGTGGTGTAGGTACTTGCTAGTGCTGCTTCACTTCAACCTGAGGCACCCTTGGTATTTCGAGTAATGCACAGCTATTTAGTGATGGCTTCTCTTCATTTCTGTTCGCTGGGAATATCCATACTTATTTTTGAAGGGTAATTTAGCTCAATGTAGAGTTCATGTTTGACAGTCATTTTCTTGTAGCACTTTGAACGTCATCCTTGTGTCTTCTTACTTCCTGTTTAATGACGACAAATCAGCTGACACTATTATTGAGCACCCATCCCCTGTATGTGGTCAGTTTTTCTTTCTCTATTGATGCTTTTGACTTTCAGCATTTCAATTATTGTATGTTTGAGCATCTACCTATGAGTCTGTACTACTTGGAATTCATTAAATGTGTCAGGTATGCTTTCAACCATTATTCATTAAATACTATCTCTTCTCCGTCCTTTTTCCTCTCCTCTTTTCCATCCCCCCTCCTTTTTTTGTCTCTGTTTTCTGTCTGTCTCTCTTCTCCTGCTTCTCTGTTTCTGTCTGTCTTTGTGTTTCTATCTCTGTGTCTGTCTCTGTCTCTGTCTCTGGTGTGTGTATAATTCTGGGGGTGCCACTGTGTGTATTATAGGATGTTTGGTGAATCTCAAAAGCAATTTTTCTCTTCTCCCTTTCTTTCTGCATTTCCTCCTTTTTCTTTTTTTTTTGTAACTGGGAATCAAACTCAGGACCTCACATTTGCCAAGCAGGCATTTGTGGCACTGCGCTACATCCCCTGCCCCCTTCTGCATTTCTTAGATAAGCTAACTTTTGGTTTTGAGATTGTGTCCTCCTTTTTGCTCAGGCTGATCTTAGACTCCCAGGCTCAAGTGACCCCCAAGTAGCTGGGACTTGGTACATGCTGCTGTAGTTGATCTGTCTTCAAATTCACTTAGTCAGTCCTTGCCTGCTTACATCTCCTGTTAAGTCCCTCTAGTGATTTTTTAAAATTTTCAGTTAGTTTTTAGTTCCAGAATTTCTATTTGTGTGTGTCTGTGTATGTACTTGTGCTATCTTTCATGGACACTTTCTATTGAGTAACACCTTGTTCTACTATTTTCCTTTATTTATGAATGTTATTCATTAATTTTTAAACATAAGTAGCAGCTTGAAAGTATTTGTCTAGTGATCAATATTTAGGCTTCCTCGAGGGCAGAGTTGGTTGAATGCCTTTTCTACTACATATACATCTTAGTTTCTGAGACACTTGTGTGGCTCAAACATGTTTTTGTTGTTGTTCAGAACCGGATATTTAAAATCACATGTCACCTCTGGAAAATGAGATTCTTTCTCCTTGTCCGAGGTTTGTCCAGTGAGTTCTATGAGCTATTTCTCTGTTGTGAAGCTACTGAAATCTCTAGTAGAGGAATGAAAATATCCATACATACCTAAAATCACCAAGCCTCTCAGTCATTGCCACAGAGCTTCCTGTGCAGAAGGGATGCACTGTACTAGGTAGCTAACAACTCTGACACAGCCTCTGCCTCCAGAGAGCCTGAAAGTTACCCGGAAGTAAAAGGTTCAGGGAGGAGCTTTGCATACCCACACCTGTGCAGAGCCCTGCACGTAGGTGTCTTACCTCCCAGAGTCCTTATTCTATGCCAGAGATTTTCAGACCCTCCCTTTCTAAATCTCATTTCCAAGACTGTTATTTCTTAAAATTTCAGCTATTGTAATTTTTAATTCCAGAATTTCTATTTTTTTAATTGCCTCCACTATCCACTGTCTCAGACATTGAGTTCTATGTCAGAAAATCCAGACAGGATTGCCAATAAGGTTTTCCAAGGAACCACCAGACAGGTCAAGTAATAATTCCCAACAGTGAGACTGGGAAGGAACTCCAGCCCCATTCTGCTCCCTCCAGTGGGTGCCAGCCTGCTACCTTCTACCATGATTGCAGCGTATTGTTTTTCAAAGCTCCTGTGATACCAGAGAGAGGGCATATGTGAATAAACAAGCTGAAATGCCACACTGCTTACTATTCATATCTAAATTCAGCTGTCTTTGTAAATAATCATTCCCAGGATTTTGATCCGTCTTAGTTAATTTCTAAAGTTCTAAAAAAGTTGATTCTGACAATGTGTGCTCATATTCTTCTTACTTTTTTTTTTTGGAGGAGATTTCCAGCCAACTTTATTATGTCCTTTTAGTTGATGACCTCAGTCTATCTGATGGTACAGGTGAAGCAAGGTACAATGATAAGGCAAACTACATTCTTTATGACTAACAGGAAATACTTTAGATCACCTAGCTCAACAGAATGTTGGAGTCAGCTCTGTAAATGGAATAAGTGAGTGAGACAGGAGATCATGGTCTGGAATTGAATTGTGTGAAAATAAGTGTGTAAGACTTGTGTTTATTGTTTATGGTAAGATCTAGGGAATGAGTAGAAGAAAAAAAGGTGGAGAAGGAAAAATTTTAGAATTAAAACACAAGCATGGTGGAAAATCCCTTATCATGAAATTTGACTTCACTAGAAATTGTTCTAGAACAAGGGCTGAAAAGGGAACGAGCAGTGTTGCAGATGCCCTCTGACAACTGTGCTAAGGACTAGGTGAAATGTATTTGAGCTCATTAATATATGATTCATGTGGGAATATAAGAACATAAAGACAAAAAGTCTGGAAGTCACAACGAACAACAAGAAGGACATTTTCCACCTCAAGAGCTGGGGAGGAGCTTTGTGGGAGAAAGAATAGCTGTCCTGAGAGGACTGTAGGGAAAGCAAGTCCTCAGGGGACTTCCCAGATTCTGTTTCCATAGGAAGGTGATGAGCACTTCCTGAGGCCACTAAAAGAATAGAACATTTGTGGAGAGAGCCCGCAGAACCCAGTGAGATAGATGCAGGGTGTGGTGGAGAAGGGGGAATCAACAAAAGTAATACACTGAGTTATGTCAGATATTAGTGTCCGGAAGATGACAGCTTCCTAAGGAATCCTGGTGGGGTTCTTGCCAGTAGTGCATGTGTTACCTAGCACTGAGAGAGATGGTGATTTCCTCTAAGCATGAAGAGACTGAGAGCCCAGGTTTCACTCTTACTGAAGCCTAGGGTCTGGGCCAGGTAGCTCTGTCACAAATGAGCAACTTGGACGTAAGATAACGGAGGCATCTGGCCTCACTTTGCCCATCATGTTCTATTCCAGTTACTGGTTTAGTATGAAACTAACTCAAAATTCATTAAGCACCACCCGACAGGTTTTTTTTCTGACATGGCCTGAGAGCAAATATTTTTATGTTCATTTTCTACATGTAGGACCTAATCTCTTCAATTAAATATCAAGCTTCTGCAAATCAGAGTGTAGCTGTATCTAAGCAATTCCTTATTTCCATCTCACTAGTGGGTTCAGGAAGTCCCATCCCTTCTTTGGTTATAACATACACAGCACACGCTGTTCCAAGGGAGAATGGTTTCCCTGGGCCCCCAGGACCTTGACCGAACCTCGAAAATCAGTGTAACTGTAATCATGTCTTGTAAATATCACAATGCTTTATCATATACCAGTAATTATTCTGTTAAGAATTTTTGTATTTTAAATGCAATTTGTTAGACATGAGTCTTAACTTCCTAGATGTCACGTCAACTTCTTCTGTCCTGCTTAAAGAGCATATTGCTATAGGAAGCGTGGCATAATTTCAGTGTTAATCTTGTATCCACTCTAAATAATTTTCAAATCTCAATACTTTACCAAGAACAGTGTTATTAAGACCCATCTCAAGGATGAAAACACCATTGGGATAACCACAGTTTGACAACTACTGCACTTGGAAACTCGCAGCACATATCCAAATGCCTACAGATGTTAAGAGGCATTTATGACCTGTCCTGGGTGTCTTTAGACATGCAAATCCTTTAGGCAATGAATTGAATATATTCTTTTCTACTATAGGAGTCACCAAGGAAAACCTTTTTCTTCTTTTACAGTATCTATGTAGATTCATCCAGTTTGTTTTATGGTTTCACCACTTAATAGCTTTATGATGTTGGTCAAAATAATTAATTTCTCTGTCCTGAATATCCAAATCTTGAAATATATGTAAAGTGCTTAAAACAATGCCTAACATTTTGCAAGTGCTTAAAAATATTAGTTGCTGGTGTAAATTGTTATACAGGTTGTTCTGTAATATAGATGCTGTCTCCTCATGTCACAAAGATGTATTTCAGAAAGTATGCTAGATGTTCAGTGTGCTGCATTTACAAATGGAAGGACTTTCATAGCCTTCCACAATGTCTCTTTAAACTCTCTTGTTGAATGCAAATGTTATTGTTACCTTTTACATCATTATCATTTTTATTAATGCCATTTATATAGTGCTAACCTAAACTCCGTGACAGGCACTGATCTAAGTACTATATTTTTCATATATCAATTTACTGACTCCTTACCACAATGCTCTTAGCTAAGTACTACTACTATTGTCATTTCTCAGGTAAGGGAAGAAAATTAGGCACAAAATGTTTAGAGTGTTATTCAAAGTGCTAGTAAATTCAGAGATAGATCCATACTCAAGTCTTCTTGCTTCAGGAATGCACACATACTCTATGCATGCTACTGCATCTTACAAGTAAATGTAAGCATTGTGACTGGTGAAGTTATAATTCCAGTCCCTAACTCTAATCCAGGGTGGAACACCAACCCACTTGAATATGAACCTGTAACTATGACATCATTTCCGTAATTCTCTGCACATTGACTATTAACATTCATTCATTGGTTTATTCACTCATTCAACTAGTCTCTTTATCCAAGGTGCCCAGCACTATTGTAACTCCCATGATGCAGCAGTAAATAAAACAGTGCTTCTTCCAAGGAATATATATCCTAGTGGAGAGAGAAGATCTTAAACAAAATACTCAATTAAATTGTATAGTATGTTAAAGAAAAGTAAGTAATACGGAGCAAACAATGCACAGAAGGAGACTAGATGATACATGAGTATGTGAGAGATGGTTGAATTTTAAGTACATCAGTAAGGGAAAGAGGCATATGTGAAAAAATCTGGAGGAAATGGAAGTAAACAATATGTGTATCTCATGATGAGGATTCCAAGCAGAGAGAATACAAAACCCAGAAAGAAGGCCAGTGTGTCCAAATCAGAGTGACTGAGAGAGAAGTTCAAAGTTGTGGGAGGAAATAGCATCCATCATGTAGGTCTTTACAGACCTTTTCAAGGACTTTGTGTTTTCTGAGTTTGATGGGCAGTCATTGTAGTGTTTTATTTTTTTTCACCTATTTTTAGATTTATTTTTCTATATTCTGTTTTTTTAAATTAAAAACTGACAAAACAATGAAGATAAAATCAAAACAACTCAAAAACAACAAAAATGATACATGACCTCAAGACGAAATGATAGGAATGTACAATGGTTGCTATATTACATACTGTTATCTTCAATAAAGTTGCTCAGTCCAATAGACATAAGAATGTAAGATTGATCAAACAATCGAAGACAGTAATAAGTAAAAAAATAAAAAATAAAAAAAACATTGGAAATGATGCAGAGCTTCACTACACAAGATGATAGGAGTTCAACAATGGCTTTTATACTGCATATTCCTTGGCCAATCTCCCTAATGAACATAGATGCAAAAATTCTCAATAAAATACTAGCAAATAGAATGCAGCAAATCATCAAGAAGATAATACACCGTGACCAAGTGGGAGTCATCCTAGGGATGCAGGGATGGTTCAATATGCACAAATTGATCAATATAATCCATCATATCAACAGAGCTAAAGACAAGAATCACATTGTAGTGTTTTTAAAAGGTGAAAGATTTATATGATTTGAAGAGAAACCAGAGTATAAATTGTAGTGTTTTAAACCAGAGCTGGTGACATCATTTAACTGACAAATTTAAAGCAGCACTGATGTTTTGAAACTAGGATGCAGCAAATGAGTGTGGAAGCAGAGTGACCTGTAGGATACCTGTAACAATCCGGGTAAGATATGATGCCAACACAGCCTGGGCTAGGATCAGTAGAAGTGGTGAGTAGTAGCAAGTGTCTAAATGTACACTGAAAATGGAGCCAATAAGATTTTTTGGAAGATTAGATGTCAAGTATGGGAGAAATAGGAGAACTAAAAATGACTTTATGGGTTTGATTTAACCAAGTGAAAGTGTAGAGTTGCCATCAACTGAGATGTGGATAATCATAGATAGATCAGCTATGGTTGAGAAGGGAGGAGTATGCCAGGTTGTGTTCATGCATGTGTCTGAGAAAACTATTGGTAGTCCCAATGCACATGTTAAACAGGCAGCTAGATATGGCAACATGCTTGCTGCTGATGACACAAATTCTAGTTAACGTCATAAGGAATGAATGTAGATAGAAAACAGAAGTAGTGCTAGGAATAAGCTGTGCCTTGCTTTGTCAGAAGGACGATGTCAAAGAGAAGACATAAAAGCATCCAGGGATAAGGTGAGAAAATGGACAATGAGGAAATACACACACACACACACGCACACACACACACACACACATTTTTATATATAAAAAGGTAGGCAATATGTCAAGGAAAAGGGAGTGTCTAGTACCATATGCTATGCTGCACTGTAGAAGGTGATAGAAAAACAACTGTGAAAGTGGTGGATGAGAGCCTAATTAGAGTAGTTTCTGCAGAGAATTAGAGGGTGGTGGGGAGGAGAACTGAAGACAGTAAGAGGTTCTTTAAGATGGGAGAGACAGCAGCAGCATCCCATCATCCCATCATCCCATCATCCCGGCTGATAGAAAATACCTAACAGATAAAAGAAAATGAATATTTCAGGACAGATGGGAAGAACTACTGCACCTCTGCACTTCTTAGGCAAGAGCAGAAGGGTTTCGTGCATACAGAAGGTGCAGTCTTCGATAAAGCTGCAGACAGCTCGTATCAAGAAAGGAGACCCAGGCTGAGACTCCAGGTTGACTGCCAGCCCAGACATGCCCCACTGCATATCTGTAGCTGTTACTTCACCTCTCTGAACTTCTAGGGTGCTTGCACAGTACTTAGCATAGTACGTAACACATGAGAAGGCTCAATTAGCTACTGCTGTTCTTCTAAGACAAAGTAGATCTTAACAGTTTCGCTAACAACAAAAAAGAAACTTTCAGCCCACATCCTGCATTGATTGTCTACAGTGTGTTTTTCTAAAATTGGAGTCAATCCTCCATCCTTTGCAGTGTTACCCAATGGGGCACACAGATCTGTGTATTTTGCACATGCTTTGCCTCGAACATGACATGGACTGCTCAGAAAGGTAATTATCCCAGAAAACTAAGCTGCATGAAAAGATAAACTGCTTAGTGGATTAAAATTGCATATTTTATGTAACTGGATGGCATAAGCATCCTCTTTCTGCGTGTTGCATAAATCTCTCCAGGATATCTACTGCCACTGCTTTGGTGCTTTTCTATCTCCATCTTCTTTTCTGTGCTGGTGGTTGTGACACAGACTCTGGTGTCACTGTTCCTGACCTCCAGGAGATGAGCTATGAAGATACACCACACACTGAGACACAGGGATTGTGACAATTTCATAAACTGAAAAAATAATAGAAAGAGAAAACCTGTAATTCTTCCTTCCATCTGGGGAAAAGATGGGGTTTCATTCAGGGCTCAGAGGCTGAGGAGCAGGTGCCTAAGTTATCACAGCGGCTTTCTCCTGGAAGCTGTCATAGACCAGTATTAATAGAAGAGCTAGGTAGTGGCACTAACTAAGGCATGGTCATTTCTCCTAGCAGCCTCTCCAGCTCCCGTATGACTGTGACGCTGCAGCCTCTAGGCTGGTCCCGGAAGTTCACAGTTCCACAGTCAGCTTGGGAAATAGCGTGTCAAGCAGGTTGTCTTTCTGGTGGGTGGAGAAAATAGGAGGAAATGGACTCATGCGAGGCAAGAGATTTCGCAGAAAGAAGTATGGGCATGATTGAGTGAGGTGTGAAAAGCTAAAGTGTCTCCAGACATCTTTAGTAAAACGCTGTGTGTTCCTCACTTCTAAACCGAGCACACTTTCACTTTCTTGGAAACTGTACATCACCATGAGATTTGATGAAGACTGCCTTTCAGTTCTAGGATTCTCCAGTCTGCAACTATGACAGCTCTATGAAGACCATGTGCACCTCATCCATCCCTATCCCACCTCAGCGCCAGCGTTTGGAATGCCTGAAGGCTAGTCCTCAAACTTTCTTGTTGCTAACTCTCTCCCAAGTCTATCACCATGCACCAAACTAAAGTCAAAATGGACCACAGATCTCAATATTATTCCCTCTTTTTATTGACTTGAGTTTGTTATATTGCCCTGCCATCTTGGGTCCCATTTCATTTCAGTAGCTATAGTGATTAGCAGGTAACAAGCATTTGATAAATTCTGAATCACTAAAATCTTGATACAAACTTAGTAGTTTCCTTGTAAACACTATCACTTGTAAAAATTCCAATGCTCAAATTTCAGCCCACACATGAGCTCTCTGCTGTCCAGACTGCAACCTTCCATGACTCCAGTCTCCATCCCCACAGAGCATCTCCATCTCCTATACTCCGCAGACAGCCTTGCACATCACAGGCACTGAGTGAGTGTTGAGTTCTAGAAACAATATGGCAGAAGAGTGCATGAATGAGGTGGAGGAGTTCAGAGAAGTCTTGTTAGGTCACATGTTTGAAATGCAAGCTTCTTGAACCAGGCTGAGGACTCACTCTCGTCTAATACTAAACTCTGCTTCCAGCATACCTCTTCATGACTGCAGTCACGCAGTCTCACATCTACTCCTTGGACACTTCCACAGGTTCCTCCGTTAGCTTCATGTGAAGGGTGTTGACAAACCATGGACACAGAGAAGAGGACATTCAAGGTCAGTGCAGATCTGAAAGCTCACTGAGAATGTGAGTAAGGGACCTTGGGCTCAGCTGCAGGGAGCCCAGCTCCAAGGCAGGAAGAGCTGCCATTTGGAAAAGGGAAGGGGAGTTTTCATTTATTTCTAGAAAGAAAAGTTAAGTGGTGGAGTCTGCCAGGATGCAGATCTCAGCTCAGTGTAACAAGTCTACAGAAACTGTGGGCTACTTTGTCATACAGCGAACTCTACCAAGAAAGTATTTAAACAAGGTCTGAGTAGTCATCAGTAATATGAGTGAAAAGATATTGGAGTCAAGGAAGTGATGGGCTAAGATCTTTCAGGTCCTTGCAACATGAAAAATTCAGGACTTAAGAAACTCGCACATAAATCTGTAGGATAGTAAATTCTCCAGAGGATTATAAGAAGGGCTGTTATTTATTAATTACTGAATATACATGAGGTGTAATATGAAGCCCTAGACATTAACATCATGTTGAGAACAACTTTATAAGGGAGGTGCTGTCCTTATACTCATTTTAAAGATAAGGAAAATGAATTCAGGTAGCTCTCTCCAGGCATCTGTTAAGTCTATCTTGAGGCTGGGAGTCAAACCTAGGCAGTCTGACTCCAGGGTATGCACTGTTAACCAGGAAACTTATTACCCACTCCTAGGTAAGAAAATAATGAGTTCCTAAGTGTAGCAAAGCCCTCACTTTTAAATTGGAAAGATCAAAAGGCCTCTCTACTAGGCGATGTTTTGGACGGGACCTGGAGAGGAGGAACTAGTCATGGAGTGGAAGGAAAAGCCTTCCAGGAAGGGAAACACCACAGGACGCTAAGTGAGCCATAAAGGAGGAGCTGCAGCAGGAGCAAATTGAAGGAGAAGGAATGTGGTTAAGGACAGAGCTCTGGGCTGGGGTCAGGCCCACAGGCTGTGCTTATGGACTGGGACTATAAGCAAAGTACGGTGAGAAGGTCTACAATAGGTGTGTTGGAATTATAGCCTGCAGGCTTCTTGCAGCCTTTATGTACAGCTGGTCATGTGGCCCTATTTAAACAGGATGTTTTAACACTAGTCTGTGACTTCTAGCACAGTTCTCATGATCCGGTTGCAGGGCCCCAGCGGGTGGACGCCATGCAAGGGGGAGCAGCGCAGTGTGAACTCTACCTCCAGTGGTCACCAGATGCAGTCAGTTGAACTGAAACCCACGTGCATTAGACATCACTTGTGCTTATGTGAACTGGGGAGGAAAATACAGTGATTACTGCATATAGTATTCCACTCTACCTATACACTTCTATTCATTATCTACAGTATGTATCTTATAGATGGGACAAGACAATTCCTATTCACTCAGTGCCATCCAGGCCAATCAAAAGGTTAGACAGCCATGGTCTACGAGATAGAAAGGATGAATGGCATTACCCCATGTTACAGATGAATGACAGACCTAGTTGAAAATAATACATTTCTCTGTGTGTTTATGAGAAGGCTATTGTGGCAGTCAACACAAGATTAAGAAACTAACCATTACTGCTGCCAACCATTGAAATTGGAGGGGTGTGTCTGTTACTGTGACATAACCAAGCAAAAGCTGACTAATATTATACACAAGAGTTACAGAAGAATTCTGAGAATGGATGGGGGAAAGTGGTGTAGGCTGAAAATGAATATTTGCAAAGATGCCAAAGGGGTAAATAGTACAGTAGGTTGGGGACCTCAAAGGCTGACATGTCATAACCAAAGATTTCCTTTAGCGACACTAAAGGAAAGTGAAAAATTATGCTAAGGTCAGATCACAGAGGGTCTTGCGGTAATTCAAGATTTCTAGATTTAATCCTAAGTGCGTTATGAAAGCCAAGGTCAACAAGAAAATCTTTCTGAAAGTGAGAGTTTTACTTGATAAGCTGTAAAGCAACCACAAGTATATTTTATGTTAACAACAAGAGAACTTTTAAAGTTAGTCATTGTAACTCTTCACTCCTAAGTTATGGGGCACATCTCCCTTCCGTGAAAAGCAGTTCTCTCAGTAACCACAACATCATCATGATAGCTTACAAAAAAATTTTAATGAGATAATGTTTGGCAAATTTTAAAATGAAGTTTTATGCGAATACAGTTTTTTTTTTTTTTCGAAAAACAATTCTCCCAGAAAAGACAGCCTCCAATCTAACAAAGATTCATGTAAAACTCTATATAGTTAATAAGCAATAGTTTTACTTAACCCCAGTTTATTGGAACTGTGAGATTCCACGCAAATCACACAATTTAAGAACTCTAATTCTGGGTGGAAAGCTATTACTGTGGAGAGCAGGGACTGAAAGTGGTTTTTGATGTCTAGTTTATGAGCCACCATTGTCTCTGTCCCATTGCGAAAGCTTAAAGGGTTGCCTTTGTTTTCAATGGCAACAAAGTAGTCAAGATAGGCTAGATCCCACCAAAGACCACTACTTCTCTTGCTAATCCGTTTTAATATGTCGGCCGAAGCATAACATCCCATCAATGTGTTTCATCTCTGTCAAACTTCCAGAGATCTTCAGTTGGCCCAGTTAATGTCCAGGTATCCATCTTACTGATGTAAGAAGTAGCCAAACCTAGACATAATTTAGAGTCCTGAGCCTAGTCATGAGACACCCTTTGAAGCTAGCATTTTATCCATGGGCCCAATGGGAATACTGCGTATGACAGTTTAATACAGCTGCCGTCTTAGAGCAATTTATCTTCAGATGTTTGTATCAATGCTTTCTCCCTCTACTTTCTAAACTGCCACAGTGACATATGTTTACATGAGCCGTGAGAGAGTCGCAGAATACAGGAGAAAGAAGGATAAGAAAACCAAGCATTACTATATTACCTATAGGGTTTAATAAATGTCAGCCCAGTGTAATAAATCAATCAGTGCATATGTGTTTAAAATACATATTTGACTTGTAGATCCACCTTTTATCTTACAGTTCAGGAAACAATATTCAAAACAACTTCATCAGGTATTTTAGACCCTCTGCCATCCGCTGTCACCTTCTCCCTGTTTGTGCGGCTCCTTTGGTGTGCAGACCTACATTCCCAATGCCTCGTGGGCCAGCACCTGACACTTACATTAGCAACTGTTAACTGGAAAACCCCTCCATGCGTTCCATTAGGGAAGCAAACACGATGTGGTTTTGACTGCAATAATTAATTATCCCTGTCTCTTCCCCAAATTCAGAAATAGGGAAAAACATAGAGGAAGAATGAGACCCAAAATACTGGCGTTATTTTTGGTGAAATTGTAGGGGAAGAAGGAAACCTGGGGCCAATTCCAAACTGAGATTTCTACACTCCTCATATATCCCCAATTGTATCTAACTGCCATTTTCTTTATGCTGTCTCAACAAGAGAGAAGATCTGGCTTTTTTTAAAGTAAGAAAATGCTGAGAGAAAAAAAAAAAAAAAAAAAGAACTTCTTCCCACACAAAGCACTAAGTTCTTGTTTTAAAAGTCAGCAGTAGTGCAGGAAAATGGAGAATATAGTCCTACGTGATAGACTGAAATTGAATTCTGAACCTGCTCCGAACCGGTCCCCAGTCACCCGTTTCTCCCAGCGGCTGGCAACATCATCCTTCATATAGATGTCAGGACTGGGCAGTTGAACCTAAACCTTCACGCTGACCTCAGAGATTGTTACTGCTGAAATTTTCTTCACATTATTTTTTTTCTTTGAGAACTCCACTGTTGGAAAGCACTTGCAGTTCTTACCCACTCCTATGTGGCCAACCGCAAAGAGTAGTTTAAAGCTGAACCAGGAATCACGGATTGAGAGCTGGACTCCATCATTTAGCTGGGCGGCCTGATCTTAGGAAAATTATTTAAACTCTCCCAGTCTCCTTGGGAAACGGACACCACAGTAGCGCTTATTATGTAAAACAACAATGGCACTAAATGAGATCCTACGAACTCGGTCTTTAGGGTATTACCAGGAATATGGTAAAAAGCCCCAAATGTCAGGTTTTATTATCAGTATTTAGTACTACTATTTTTGAAATACAAAGCAAGATATTGGACAACACCAATAGTATGATCCAGCTTTTATGGAATAAATTTTATGTGTGTATTTTGATATGTTTTGGTTGTAGATGAAAGGAAACATCCCTGCCTGTTAATGTGGATAATCTATGACACACAGGTAGAGTGTGATAGTGGATATCATTTACTTTCCTTTGCACATTAATATCCTGCTTGATTTTTCTTTTTTTATTTTTCACAATAAGCATTTCTTTTTTTTTTTTTTTTTTTGCAAATCAAATTCAAGTGAGGTCTCCAGAGTGATCTGTTGGCATCCATTCCCTTTGTTATTTCTGTGTTTACAGAGTTATCAGACTGTATGATTTACATGTATTAATCCCTCTGCTCAGAATCCCTGCCTATGCAACAAAGTTGAAAGGTGTTCACAGGTGTAGAGGAAGCCCTGCTCATCCAGCATCTCAACCTCGTCTTCTAACCTCAGCTCCCACTAACTACTGTGCTCCCTCCCCCTTGCCACCACTCTGTATTTCATCCCCCAAGGTAGAACACTGCTTGTTTTGAGCCTTCCTGTACTTTATGCTACAGTAAGCCACCTCCCAGCCGCAACTGTGCCCTGTGATTGCAGGTCATGTGGTGCTTTGTGATTCCCCCTGCACTAGGAGCACACTACCAGCTTTGAGTGCCTCTCGGGTGTCCTGCGGATCAGGGTGTTATAAAACCTGACTGCCGTTCAAGTCATTTGATTACCTGGAGATGACTGCGAGTGTTCATGAATTGGAGCAAATTGTAATTCAGTTTTCTTTGAATATTTTTACTCTTTATTAACTTTGATTAGTAATAAGGGTCGGTGTGATGTTTATACACGTGCACACAGTGTGGTCTGATCAAATCCAAATTCCCTTTACCTATCCCTTAACTGCTGTGCTTTCCAAACTGTAATAATCACTACTCAAAATGTAAGTTGAGTATTTTAGATTCCATCTGAGAAAGAACAGGCAGTAATTGTCTTTCTGCAACTAACTTATTTTGCTTAACATAATGCCCTCTAGTCCCATCCATTTTAATGCATCCGCGATAGGAATTCATTGTTCTTACCAAACGTGAATAATATTCCACTGTGTGTCTGTCCCATATTTTCTTTACCCAGTCACCTGTGGATGAACACTTAGGCTGATTCCATATCATAGATTTATGGTGTAGAACACTACAGTAAGCATGGGCGTGCAGGTGCCTCTTCAGTGAGCTTATTTCATTTACTTTAGATGTATACCCGGACATGAAATAGCTGGATGGTTTTGTGTACAAAATATCACCAAGCCATATTTAATGAAGGACCAATATGATTAGTGTATAAAACAAAATTTTAGGGGGCAAATCAAGGAGGAGAGAGACAAAAAGAGAGGTATGTGTGTGTGTGTGTTACACTAAAAAAAATATTGCCATGTTTCCAAAGGTTGGTTTCAAATTCTGCCTTTTTCCTTTACAACAGACAATAGCTGCACATTAATACAGTCCAATTTATGATGTTTTGAAATATCTGTGCATTGCAGAGTGCTTAAATCAAGGTAATTAATACATAAAATTATCTGAAATATTTATCATTTCTTGTTATGATACCTAAACTTTTTTCTCTTAAGGAAGTGCAAAATTACAATACATTGCTACTGACTACAGTCAGGATGTTTTACTACAAGACTTGCAAACCTATTCCTACTAATTAAAATATCTCCTTTGACAAATATCTCTGCAGCCCCTCGGCCCCAGGTGACTACGATTTTATCGTGTGCTTTTATGAGATTAACTTCTTATCAACATGGTGTAGGTCTCCTTCTGCACCTAGCTTATTTCAAGTAACAATATGCATGCCAGGTATGTCCCTTGTGTCAAAAACACCAAGATTTCTTCTTTTTATGGGCTGAATAGTATTGAAATGATATATCATCTCAAATTTTTACTTCCCTCTCCTTTTTTATTAATGATATTTGTACTTTGTGGTGTACATAGTAGTAATTCAATAGATGTACAATGTATAGTAATAAAATCAGTTTAATAAGTGTTTCAGTCTCTTCAAATATTAATCATTAGTATGTGGTGGGAATTTTGTACTCCTCTAGGCATTTTGAAGTATATCATAGATGGTTTTTACCTATAGCTACCCTATTGTGCTACAGAAAAACCAGAAGCGATTTCTCCTCTCTTAACTGTGCTTTGGTGCCCTTTAATGTCTTTATGGCCCCACCCCCACTCCCTTTCCTAGTGTCTAGGGACCGCTATTTCATTCTGTATTTCTATAAGATTGAATTTTTAGTTTCCTCCAATGAGAACAAACAGGTAATATCTATCCATGTGTGTGTGGCTTATTTTGTACAACATAAAAACTTTCAGTTTATCTCTATTGCAGCTAAGAACAGAATTTTAGTCCTTTTCATGTCTCAATAATGATACTCCATTATGTGTGTGCATATATGTGTATGTAATTTTCTTTATCCATTCACTTACTGATGGAAGTCTCAACTGACTTTACATTTTAGCCATTGGGGGTAGGGCTGCAATAAACATGGGAGTACAAGGCTTTTTGTTTGGAGTAAACAGTAGTGGAATTTCTGGACCATATGGTAGCTTTATTTTTGTTTTTTGAGGAAATAAAAATTCTCTTTTTAGTTTTGTGAGGAATTTCTATGCTGTTTTCTACAATGGCTGTATTAATTCACATTTCTAGCAACAGTGTATAAGAGTATTCCTTTCTCCACATCCTCGCTAGATTTTATTTTTTCTTTCTAATAACAGCCTTTCTAGTTTGATTTCTGTTTCTCTAATGATTACTGAAATTCAGCATCTTTTCATATACATGTTGGCCATTTGTATGAATTATTTTGAAAAATGTCTATTTCCCTAGCACATTTTAAGTTGAACTTTTATTTTTAAGCTATGAATTTTCAGTGTCATTTGTAGTCTAGTTATCAACTCTTTGTCAGATGAATAGTATGTAAATATTCTTTCTCATTCTACAGGCTTTCTTTTTATTCTGCCAATGATTTCCTGGGATGTGCAGAAGCATTTAATTGTGATATAATCCCACTTTCACCATGAAGCAGTTGCTTTAGTATTTCTTTTAAGATAGGTCTTGAGGGGGTGAACTCTCAACATTAGTCAGAGAAGAGTCTCTATTACTGAAAATCAGCCTTCCTGGGCAAAATATTCTTTATTGGTGGTATGTCTTTCCTTTATTACTTTGAATATGTGACCCTCTTCTACTATTCCTCCGGATTGCCTTACCATCCACTAAACTTCCTTTTAAACTTACTTCAAATTCTTTTTCAAGAAGTTTATAGGTCTTCATTTCTGGGGGGTTAAACCTTGGCAAATTCCTTTTGTGTTCAAAGTGATGCATTTATTATCTCCTAGTTTTTAACTCAGAAGTCATAAGTTCCTTTTCACTATTTTGTATTTCTTTTAATTTCTTTTTAACTAGTACATAAAAACAAAATTTATATATACTAGTTCGCTATCATGTTATGTTTTAATACATATATACTTGCATAATGCTAAACGCAAGTTAAGCATATGTAGTTCCTATATTTTCTACCAAAGTTTTCATACTTTCTTTCATTTATATTTTTAATTCATTGGGAGTTGGTCATAATAGCTGGGCGATAAAGAAGTCTACTTTCACTTTGCAGCATATGAGTATCTAATTTACCCAGGACCATATATTGAAACAATTGTCTTTCCTCCAATATATGTTCCTCACACCTCATCTGCTCTGCTTTATTTTTTGAGGTCAGATAGTTCGATGACTCTTGCTTTGTTCTCAGTGCTCAAGACTAACTTGGTCATCTGAAGTATTTACAGTTCCCTATTAGTTTCAGGAAATTGGAATGGGCAAAGATTATCTTGAAAAGACCCCAGAAGCACTGGGGGGAAAGTAAAAAGTTGAAACTGGGATTATATCAAATGTAAAAGTTTCTTCACAGTAAAGGAGACAATGAAATAAAGTGTTTAAAATCAGAAAAAAAAAAAAGAATTTCAAGCTGTACTTCTGATAAGGCACTGATATCCAGAATATACAAGGAACTCCAAGACACAATAGTAGAAAAACAAACAACCCAATTAAAATATCAGCAATGTATCTAAAGAGACTTTTCTCAAAAGAAGATATGCAAATGGTCAACAGGTACATGATGTGCTCAACTTCACCAAAATGCTCCGCAAAGTTACAAGGAGATATCACTTCACCCCAATAGTAATATCTATAAAATGAATTTTAAAGAGAACTGAGGGCAAGTGCTGGTGAGGATATGGAGAAAATATAATCTTTGCACATAGTTGGTAGGAACGTAAATGTGTTCTGTCATTATAGAAATCAGTATGGAGGCTTATTTTAGAAAACTAAAAATAAAAGCACTATATGATCCTACAGTCTCACTTCGCGTATGTATCCAAAGGAAACAAAAGCAGTATGTCAAAGAGCCATCTTTACTGCCATGTTGATTACAGTATTATTCATATTAGCATAAAATTGGAAACCACAAAAGTGTCCACTAACTGATTAAAAACATGAAGAAAATATAACACACACCCACTACCCAACCACAAAGAGCATACAGCTCTGCCATTTGTGGGAACATGGGTGGACCTGGAGGTGACAATGCTAAGTGAAGTAAGCCAGGATATGTTCTCACTCATACGTGGAATCTAAAATGGTCAGTCACATGGAGGATTGAAGAAAGACTGGCTTCCAGGAACTAGGAAGAGCTGGACTGAATAAGAGAAAATACTAATCAATGGATCATGAGTTACAATTTGATAGGAGCAATGAACTGCAATGTGCTACCCCACAGTCGGGTAGCTAGAGATCATTTACTAAACATTCCAAAGAGGACAACGGATTGTGAAAATTTCTACCATAAATGAACGTGGTCATTAAGGAGCTAGATATGTTTGTATGTATATAAAACATGCATATATACATATGGTACCCTATTAATACTATATATTTTAAGTATCTCGATAATTTTTTTTTTTTTTTTTTTTTTTTTGGTTTTTCTCTTTTTTTTTTTTTTTTTTTTTGGTTTTTCTCCGGTACCGGGAACCAAACTCACGACCTAGCGCTTGCCAGGCAGGCGCTTTGCCGCTGAGCTAAATCCCCAGCCCCTACATAATTTTTATGAATTTAAAAAATGAGAAATTGGTTTCTAGGCGCTGGGAGGCCCAGGGGACGGGCGGGGCGAGCAGGCCCTCGGAGCCGGCCGAGCAGGCTCCCCCAGCCCCCCGCGCCTTGCGCC
>NW_004955408.1:7118332-7130589 GCF_000276665.1 Chinchilla lanigera | reverse complement strand
AAACTGTCTTCCTGTACAGATGTATAGTCTTGTATATAAAAAATAGGAAGGCATCTACAAAAAGCACTAGAACTAGAAAAAGTTTAAAAGGGTGACAAGACTCTACAATAATATCTAAAAATTAATTATATTTCTATATCATAAAGAATGATTAAAAATTAATGAATAAGTTCTATTCCTAATTAATCACAAAAGAATAATATATTCAAGAATAAATTAAGTAGAAGTAGAAAATCTATAACAGAAAAAGAAACATTGCCAAGAGAAATTAAATACTTAAATAGAGAAACACACCATATTCATGAAGTAGAGATCTGAATATTAATTAATATGGTAGTTCTTCCCAAATTGATCTGTACATTCAATGCAATTTCTTTCAAAATATCCCAACAGGTCCATTAAAATAAAAATTACCCTAATAAGTAGATGGAAAGGCCCAGGACCTCTAATACTCAAAACAATCATGGAAAACAAATCAAAGGGCTAATGTTACTGGATTTTAAAGCTTACTATACAACTACAGAAATGGAGACAGTTTTGTATTGGCAGACAATAAGCAAATAGAGAAAATGAACAGAAAGAAAATGCCAAGAATTGTAAACCATTATATTTATGATGATGTCACTGCAATTCAAAAGAGAAAAATGAAAGCCATTTTAGTAAATGGTGTTGGGACAGTTGATTATCCATATACAAATAATAAAAATAAACTTTGAGTTCAGGCTTTGTATGGCTATATAAGGACTATAGACATAAAACTTGAGAAATAAGACACCAGAGAAAAATTGTGTGACCCTAGATTAAGCAAAGATTTATGAAATATGATCCCAAACATGCACCCATGGTAGAAAAAAAATTTTTTATAGAAAGTAAAATATTTTCCACTTCAAGATACATCATTACATAAATGAAAGGAAAGTCAGAGTGTATCACAGACTATTTGCAAATCACAAACATGATAAATAACTTGTACCCAGAAAACATATAAAAAATTTATATTTAAATAATTAAAAGGCATGTTTTTAAATGGGCAAAAGTTTGGGGTGAATATTTCATAAGAGGAATCATAAAAGTTACTAATGGGCACAGAAGAATGCTCCAATAGCATTAGTCATTAGAAAAATACAAATTAAGCCAAAATAAGCTAGCTATAGTAGTAAGCATACAGGTCTATCATCAAAGAGAATGACACCCAATACCAATTATTGCTAAATATATAGAGAAACAAAAACACATTCAAATATTGTTGCAAAATGGCGCAGTGATTGTTGCACAAAAACCAGCATTTTCTAAAATATTAAATGTATATTTACCACATCTCCATAAAGACTTGTAAAGAAACATTCATTGCAGTGCTATTATAATAGGCCTGAAGTTGTGGTAAAATAAATGTGTGTCAGCTGATGGATAACAAAATCGGCACAATGGAATATTTATTATTCATCCATTACAAGAAGATACTGGCTCATACTAAACACGAATGAACCTCAAAAACATCACGCTATGCTCTGGTTTCTCTTCACATCAGATAAATCTTTTGCCTTTTACTAAAAACATCACGCTAAATGAAAGAAGCTGAACACAAGATAACTTATTGTATTCTTGCATTTTCTGAAAATCTCTGGAGAAAATAAACCTACACAGACAGAAAACAGACAAGTGATTGCTTGTGGTTAGAGGGGGAATAGGAGCAGAAATTCATCAAAAACAAAGGGAGACATATTCTGAAAGCAGACTATGGTGATGATTCCACAACCCTGTTTAATATAAGCCAGTCAGGAGACAAGTGTAATGGTCAAATTTTATGTTATATAAATTATATCTCAAAATCTATAAAAAAAAATCCATCAAATGAGACACTCGGTCATATCCATCAACTCAAAATAATTAAAATTCATTTATGAGAACAGAACCAGAATAGGTTTACTGTGAAAAGTGTAGCCTGGGAGGTAGAGCAGAAGATTCTATGTTGCTCTTAATCCTCCATTTTTTGATCTGGGTGGTGATTGTAGAGCTATGGTTATGTGATAAACATTATTAAAAGAACTGACTTAAAATGTGTAGACTTCCCTCCAATGGTGCTGTAATTTAATAAACATTCCACAACATTTAAACAAAAAAGAAAACATTACCCTTTTTGGAAGCAGGAATCTTACCATGATTTATTCCTCAAATTTCCTCAAAATATTAGCTCTGTAATTATTTTAGGATTTCCATTAAGGAGGTTGATGACAATGACAGATAAAAATGTAGACAAAGAAAATAAAATGAAGAAACAAAACGTGATCAGCTCATTCTCTAAATTCCACTGCACTTGGCAGACAAATACAATTCATTCTCAGCAGAGTTAGTTTCTGGGTAAAATTTAGGCTGGATTATGAAAACATACATTTTGTTTTTCTTATGAGTAGCCATACAGAAACGTCCCCTTTTGAAATACTATTACATTAATATTGGCGTGATTTCCAAAATGATAGTTTAGAAATCTGTATTCTACATTTTCCATAACACTACGAAGTGAGGAGAGGGCAAGTGGTAGCAGCAGCCATTGGGATCGTGGGGCAGCACCAGACTATGGATCACCACTGCAGGTCTGAGTTTGGAGCTCACATAGTCCCCGCGCTGCTACAATTTCTCACAAACCAGAAGTTGCCTTACCAACTTTACCTACATCACCACATTGTTGTGAAGGTCACATGAGATGAAGTTTTCTAGGATGGTTTTCCAGGAATTCAGTGTCATCCAAGGCCACTTTTCAGTATTATTAGCAGCAACAAAATATGTGAGTTAGAAAAATGAACTAACTCTCAGTGGTACAACTCTTCCAGTTGAGGTTATAATGAGTTCCTTGGAAAAATGCCTTGTCTGCAAATGCTATGTTCCTCCATTTGATGTAGAAATGTGTTCTCAAATAATCTGTACACCAAGCCTGAATTTGATATGATCCCAGTGGTAGTGGCAGTACAATTCTGCAGAGGGAGAGTATATATTCTTAACCTTTGTTCCAGCCTCAATGCACCTGAGATGGATAATGTACATCCTGCCATGGATGATACTCCACCAGCTAGGAGGGAGAGAGAGGAGGCATGGCAAAAGCATTTCCTTATGGTGCTTCACTAGATAATTTGAGAGGTAGGAGTTAGTGGTTGGAAGTCCAGCCCCATCTCATGAAAGTTTCTGACATGCTTCCTGGGGGAGTATGACTCCTCACTGAGAATAATAGTAGTGATGGCAATAGCTAACATTTCTCAAATGCTAAACATTGTACTCAACATTTCACTTGTGTTTTCTTGTAATTGATCTTCAGACGACACTGCAACAATTTGATTTTATGTAAACAAGATCAGGTTGTTCCAATGTTCGTCCATCTCTCATGGATCTCTGTTGTATTTAAGAGTAAAACCCTTCTACTCCTCTGTCTACAATACTGTATGTGTCTGACTACGACTGTCTCTGACCTTGGCATGTCCCATACTTCCCATGGCTTACTTCACTGCAGCCATGCTGCCTTTGTTTGCTCTTCTTTTCAGGACTGCTGTCCCTTGGATTATTATAGGATCGACTCCTTTTGCTCCTAACTAACATAACACCTCTGCAGAAAGTAGCATTCCCTGACCACCTTCTCTGAAATGTATTCAAAACTGTTAAATCACTTGCCCAAAACACTTAGAAGCATGGCAACAATTTAAACAAAAAACTTTCCAAACTGGGGGTCAAAAGAAAGTGCCCTTGAAGGAATCAAGGTAGGGCTTTATCTTTAGCCTATGAAAACAACTCAAATGAAAAACTCTCCGTTTTCAGTTCAAGCTAAAATTCTCTTGGATTGAGTAAGGCTTTTTTTTTCGGTTTTGAGTCCAGAAAGAACTAAAATTCATATAATTAAGTAAAGCCACATTACAAAGTGAGAGAAGAGAGACAGATAAGAAAAGAGATGAAAGTGAAGAAAATATTATATCTTGAACCTACCTACAGGACAGTTTCATTACTTCTCCTCATTAAATTAATTGTTGACATAATGTTAGATCTCTCCATCCAACGGACCCACTGAGACATCAGAAACCAAATCTGCACAACACTTAATAAAAATGATAGAGGCAAAAATGAAATTTCCACTTGGAAACAGCTATTCCTTGTTCAAATTTCCCAGGGGCAAAGGGTTACCCAGCTGAGATAACTGCTAATTAACACTGGCCAGTCCAGGCAAGAAGCCAGACCTGTACCCCCATGTTGCAATAGGCTGACCATTGATTAGATTTCTGAATCTTGATTAAATGTCACCAAATGATTAACTGATTACTCATCAGACCTTTCTAGGAGAGATCCCAGTTCAGCATACTAAACCACAGCCCATGAATTTCACAGTTCTTCTTTTAGGCATAAAACCTTCTCGGAGAAAGTTTCATGACTATTTTTTACCTCCTTTCTAATAGCCTCCTTCAGCTTCTGTTCAACTAGTTTCTAATGAGTGCTCACCTTTCTGTGCGAAAGGCACAACTTGGTTGAGGTAATATTTCTATCCTTAGCTATCTCTAAGAATATTCAATGCTTCGAACAAGTATTGAATACTGCAAATTATGAGTAATCTGGAAGACAGAAAAGTCGGCTGCATAGATTGCAGTCTAGCTCTCAGCTGTATAAACTTGGGCAAGGACTTAACCTCTCTAACTTTCCAATCCCTTATGTATAAATGGATAACAGTAACAGTATCTGTCTTAAAGGGTTATGGAAAATTAAATGAAATTACAAACATTTACTCTATCTTAAGTATTTCTAAAATGAACTCAAATATTACAGGCACCGTCCTCTTCCCACATTTAGCTTCTCCCAGGAGAGTCCCTAGGAATACCTCCATTTTCCTCCTAGAGAGAGTTCTGAAAAAGCAGAGATCTTGTTAGCCTGGAATAAACTGAATCTGATAGCTCACCCTATGTTAATCTTGAAAATGTGACTCATCAAGTGGAGGCAGAATAGTAGGAACTACTAATGATTAAGCCCTTACCAAGGAAATGGTCTGTATACTCTCACTATATAAACTCATTTAATCCCCCTAAAACTCAATGAAATCCTAGTACAAGTAGGCACGCTCAGGCCATAGCCATTTGACTCTAGACTGGTCAATGTAAGCCTCCCCATGCATCTTCTAAGTTCCCCTCCTTCCAGTCAATCCTTGTACTTCAGCAATTTTATGCATTCTCTAAAAATATTACCAATCTTTTCCATCTTCCTGGGTCTTTACCAGCAGGCCATAAACATGACATTGTTTTATCCATATTAAAAAACAAAAGAACAACAATAAAACAACTCACTCCAACCCACTTTGCTCTACCAGCTATCACTCCACTCCTGTAACAGTGCCATTCCTGGAAGGACTTTCTACAGTCGTCCCTCCTTTCCAACCCTCTCCTCCAATTTCCTCTTTAGCCCAATGCTTTCGTCAGCCTTGCTGCTGCTGGAATAAAATACTCCACATCCACCTGTGAAGGAGAGCTTTCATTTGGCTCATGGTTTCCATCCCTGGTTGGCTGGTTTCGAGGAGAGAGAACAGGGAGGAAGGACATGGTGGGACAAAGCTGCTTAGTTCCTAGCAGCTGGGAAGTGAAGCAGCAAAAGAGAGCAGCAGAAAGGAAAGGTGAGTCCAGACCCCAAAGCTACGCCTCTCTGCCCGCCCAGACACACCTAGGAGTGGGCTCCACCAGTCCCCAGCGCGGACTCCAAAGCCAGTCAAGCTGACCTTCAGCCTAACTGCCACCCCACTCCTGTCAGGCCTCCTTCCAGACCTTGTAACAAACTTTTATTTTTAACCTCACTGTCGTTCTTTACACATTGCTAAACATAGCGTCTCATTCTCCTCTCTGTTCTTGGATCTTAAGTGAGGTTTGATGCAATTACTGGACCTGCTGGTTTTGCTTCTACTTTTCCCAGTTTAATCCCCTGCACTGCTTCTCCTTCTTCCTACCCTCAAAATCTTGGCTTAAGCAAAGCCTCAATGCTTGGCCTCCTTCTTTTGTTCCCTATACACATCCTCCTGCAGGTTTCATCTATTTTAGCATGTACACATCACCTCACCTGTATGTCTGTGATGCTCAGTGTCAGTCTCCTGTCCAAACCCCCTTCCCAACACTTAAAATGTCTCCTGCTGTCGATTCTGTTCCAGAATTCTTGCAGTCTTTTCCTGTGCAACCCATGTTGACTGTGTTGCCCATGTTGACACCTCCTGTGTGCTCACTATTTTATATTAGAAAAGCCCATGTGACATTTTTGTGGGGTCTTCAGTGTTCTCTGGAGATAGTTCATGAAGCAAGGTTAGATTCCCCAGCTTGGAAAGGGGAATCCTTTTATATAGTTGCCATGAATAAAAATAGTGCAGTCATTACAGAAAAGATTAAAGAGGTTTCTCAAAAAACTAATAACAGAGCTACCAAACAGTCCCAGCTCTCCTTCTACTGAGTATATATATATCTCCAAAGGGACTGGAACTAGTCTATCCAAGAAACCTGCTGTCCCATGCTTATTGCAGCGCTGTCTATAAAGCCGACATTCCACTGGCAAATGGATTAGAAAAGTGTGCTACGGTGGAATCACATTCAGTCACAAAAATTAAATCTTGTCATTTGTGACAATAGAGATGGAACTAGACAACACTATATTAAGTGAAGTAGAGAGGTATAAAAAGACAAATACCATATATTCTTTTTTGTTGTTGTTGTTGCTGGGAATCAAACTCAAGACCTTGAGCTTGCTGGGCAGGTGTGTGCCACTGAGCTACATCCCCAGCCTGAAGACCACATATTCTTATTCATATGTGTTGATGTCGTAGAAGTGGAGAGCAGAATAGAGGTCACTAGAAGCTGAGAAGGGGATTGGGTACGGAGAGGGTCTAAATAAGGAGGGCTGAATGCAATTAGATGATAGCAATAAGCTCTAATTCTCACAATAACATATATTTCAAAAGGAACTAGAAGAAAGTAGTTCAAACATTCCCAACACAAAGAAATGGTAAGTGTTTGAGGTAAATACTAATTACCCTGACTTGATCATTACACATTGCGTACATATCTTGAATTATCATAGTGTATGTCATAAATGTATGCAATCATCAGGTGCCAATTAAGAGGGGAAGGTCTTGGCATTGTGCAGAGAAGGCGAGAACCTGAGATTTTAGCTAAGAAAGCCAGGTTTGGCCATAACTGCATGTAAATTTGAAGGTCTGCTTAGTTTTACATAAAAATAATCTTTTTTCACTTATATAATTGCCATGTCATATTTACTGTGGATGATGAGGTGTAAAAAGAATAGTTAGGAGCAAGCAGTCCTTACTGCAAATGCTTTATTGGCATCGGAACATAGCTATCATCCTCAGCTTATAATAAGGTTAAATTTCTTGAATGACAATTTCATTCATTTATGAGTCATTATTATCATTGTTTCACTTCTTTAGAAGAAAAAGTGGTAGCTTCCACCCAAAATCTTTGGTTTATAAAATCAGTCAGTTTGTTCCAGTATAAAATGTGAAAATAAATACCCCTTTCAGAGGGTGAAGAAAAAACTGCGTTAAAGAGGATGAAATTGGCAATATGCAATATAAAAGCCATTGCTGAATTCCTATCATCTTGTTTAGTGAAATTCTGTACCGTTTCTAATTTTTTTATTATTTTTTATTCTCTTTAAAATAAAAAAAATGGAATTAAATAAAAGGTCAGTACCTCATCATGGCCATTCTTTAAAAATATGAAATTGGTCAGGAGAGATTAGAGAGAGGTTGATCAAAGAATATAGAATTCCTCTTAGTCTGGAGGAAAAAGTTCAAGAGAGCTATTGACTACAGTTAATAATATATTGCACAATTGAAAATTGCTGCAAGGCTAGATTTTTAAGCTGGGTGGATTGGTGCAGGCTCGTAATTCCAGCACTCTGGGAAGCTGGCAGAGAAGGATCACAAATTCAAGCCCAATCTGGGGAACTTAATGAGACCTTGTCTCAAAAAATAAAAAGTGAAAAAAGGGCTGGGGTTGTAGCTCAATGTACAGGCTCTGGGTTCAATCCCCAGTATGGTAACTGAAGGGGGAAATTTCAAGTGTTTTCATCACAAATAAGGTATAAAGGAGTGGTAAGGCATATGTTAATTATTCAGCTGTTCCACAATGTATACACATATCAAAGTATCATGCCCTATACTATAAATATGTAAGTTGGGATTCATTTCCAATTTTCCAGTATTATATGAAAATGTGGACAGATATATAAATAGTACTTTACTTAATTTTTATTAACCAGTTATTTTTAATATATTGATAACATATATAAGCATACAAAATCACAACTTTAAATATATAGTAAATTTTTTTTCAGAAGGAATCATGAAACAATGTATCATGAAAATCTGAAGCAAAGCAATATTTGTAGGATTTTAGCCTGTAGACAGTGAAGCTGCCAGATGTCACAGAGAAGCTGACACACGAGCTCTTACTTCTCCAGCTATACCAAGAGTATTCATTTCCACAAGGCAGTCTCTCAGGTGAAGCAGGGGGTATGTACATGAACTTGAATGTTCTGCAATTAAATAGATGTTCTTCCATCTTATAACTTTTTAAACATTTCTTCTAAAGTTTTAAGAAACAGAAAATGTGAAGAATTGTGTTGCCTACCAACGCTGCAGACTGTAAAGGAGCCTATGATAGGTTCCCTATCGCTTTTCCCTGGAAGTTTGAGTGCCTTCACAACTGTGAGGTCAAAGAACGAATGTCAAGGCTACTACTATCGTTCAGTAGTGTGAAGTACTAGTGTAAAGTGATGAAGTGTGAAGTATCGTTCAATGAAGCTTGTTTTGCCAAGACTGATAAACAGTTTTTTCCTAGGAATGAAAGAGGAGCAAGTAAGGCTGAATGGATAAAAAGCATTACTGGGACATGCAGTTTCAGGGAAAAGAAATCTGATTTTCTTGAAGGGGTGTAAATTTTGCTTCCCTGAGAATCACCCATGCTATCATTATTGTACAGTTCTTTTAACTTTTCTCCTTGATCATTATCATGCAGTTTGCTAGGTCTTAGCATTATGTGTATTTTCTATAGTCATTAAGGACATTTGTGTACTTGTCCAATAGGGCAGAATCTCAACTGTTTTCATGGTAGAAAAATTTTCCTTATCAAGAGGAGAAAGTATTTTTCTTGCTGGAAACACACATGCACCTCCAGGTAAAATACAGATGACTGGAAAAATACATATGATGTAAAATATTGAAATGTAAAACATGTACAGCTAGGAAGTGGGTGATTTCAGCAGTGTGCCCTGGCAGAAGGAGCTATGAAGAATGAAGATTGAAATAATGTGTCTTGCAGTGGAGATTGTGAGAGTCTAAGCGGTAGAATTCTGATTACAATTTGCAATCTGAATGTGACTTCCGTGGTGCAGCTCCTTACAAAGGATACTACACCACCAACCCCGTATTTTAAGAGAAGAAAAAAAAAAAAGACGTAAAACTATATCCCGTGGAGCACAGGTGAACAAACTCAGGTTGTTTAACTGAAAAGAAAAGGTTCTAAGGTCTTTGACAGCCTCTTTGAATCAAATGAGAAAGCAGTCTTTCTGAAAAAAAGATTTGTTATGTACCTTCTGCCAAGAAGTATCCAATTTCTGGAAGTTGCAGGGAGTTAGAAATCTTTCTTGTACTGAATTTAAGTAGAACAGTTCAAGCCATCCAGATCCAGGTGAAAATACACAGTTTTAAAAATTATCAAGTCTCCTACCCTCTTAGTCTATAGGCAGAAACAGAAAGAAGGTGGGTGTAGGGAAATTCAAGCTCTGAGTTCAGATTAAATTAAACTTTTAAAGCTTTTTCTAATAGCGTGTTCAGAATCTTTGATACAATTTCCTCTGACTCTGGGATTTTGAAATAAATTCATGATGACACAGCTTTTAAGATTTATCTTGCCTTTAAAGTCCAAATAAAGAGCACAATAAAGCATAGATAGAAGGAGACAGGAGAATGGGTCTCTTGCAAATGGGAAGGTGTCCAAGAGACCCAGCGTGCAGGGACAGTGATCGGGGAAGGGAAAATAAGTAGAATAAAGACAGGCCATGTACAGAAAACTAATAAGTTCGATGGATATAAACGCCATATGCCATAAACATGAGAGGATTAATACCAACAAGAGTGAAAATGGGAAAAGACTTAGAGGAGGAGGAAAGGCAGTGGGAGAGAAGGAGAATGCTGTAGTGTGAACTTGTACGTCCTCGCCAAGATGACTGCAAACTGCACTTACTTCAAACATGTACTGATTACAGGAGAATTATCTAGCTTTCTAATTTCTAACTGGAAAGGTTAAAAAAAATCTAGCAGCCCTTGAGGTATATATGTTACCCTCACCTTAAGGTCAACAACTTCATTATTTTTCTTGTTTACTATAGCTCTCAGAATGTCAATAACATTGCATCAAGTTCTAAGTTATTTCTCAAAATGAATTTAATAAGGTTTTTCCTTCCTAAATCAAATAATATGCCTTCAGGAGTCACAACCAGCTTCTTTAAGATTTTTCATGATAAGTTTGAAGTAAACAGACTATAAGTTCAGCGTTCAAAGTATGCTAACCAATGCTAAGTATTTCACGAATCGGAATATTTTAACCTCTGGGCATAAAACGATATTATTTCAACTATAGAGGCCATGAAACTGAGGCTTGGAAATGAAATATCTTGCCAAGTCTCTCAAAGCTAGTAAAGTGACACAGTTACATATTAATCTCAGATCTAAATGACTCATTCAACCTTGCTAAGGTAAGTAGGGGTAATCAACTAACCTCCCTGGTAACCCAATGGCTAGCCAGGTGACAACGACCACCCCACTGTTAGGAGATATACAACTTCCTTTGGGTTAACTTTGCAAAAACAATTAGGAACCAAGGAACAAACAAAGCAATGCTGCCTGGCTTCATGAAACCCAGGCCTCTCAGAAGGAATGGCCAGATGGCCTCATTGCCCTAGAGTCTGGCTTGAAGGAAAGCAGTGGTGTGACGATACTCCCTTTGGGGAGCACTGTGAGCCCACATCTATCCATCCATACCCTCGAATCCCAGTCTTTGAAATTCAGGAAGGGTTTTCATGATGAGGGTTTGGAGTAGCAAGGAGGGGATGTAAAAGAGGAGCATCCTCCAGGATCTGCACAGGCTGGGCTAGCCTGCTGCATTTCAGCCCGGCAGCCATTGGCAGAGATTCTGTTGCCTTCATTCACAGTGGAAATGAGGATCTTGTCTACAACCATCCAGTAAGCCGTTATCCACTCCAGGTGTCATGTCTTTGCACTTATTTATTTGTTAACTGATTGATTTAATGTATTCCTTTACTAACAGAGGAGGTCAGACACCATTATCTGTGTGATTGCTTACTCCCATTACACCATCTCATTTCTTTCCTTATTATTATTCTGTTCAAAATTGACTTCACCCAGTCAATACTCCTCCTACCCTTTCCCTTCTCAGCTGTTCTCTTCACAGTCCCAGCTGATATTTTCTCTCAGGTTCTTTATAACTTCACAGTTCAGTCACAGCCTTTCTTCCCTTTGAAATTTTAGAGGAACTGTGCATATATACTGCTTTCCCACTCCAAACTGGAAGAAATATTTTGCTTTTCAGGGCAAGTTTGAAAAAGCTGAGGGGTCAAGTAAAAAAGAAACTATGATTTACCTTGAAAAACAAAGAGAATAATAATTAGAAAATTAACTATATATTTACTTTCACACCTTTGTCACCCTAGATTTCAGAGAAATTTCATGTGGCAAGCATAAGCTGCTTCTTCCTTATGCTATTACACAATTGCTCCTTCATCCCATCTGTGGTCAAATTCACATCCTCAGGGTCAGAGAACAAACTGTGAGTCATAAAGGGATTAGATGTAGCCAAGAGAGTGCTTCTGCCCCGAAGTGCCTCCCAGTTAGGAAGCTTTGCTTCAGCAAACCAATGAAAGGAAAGGAGGGTACGGTTCTTAAAAGCCCCACTCTGGTTATGTCATTAACAGAGTCTAAAGACTTGGTTGTATCAGGTTCCTTACATGTGTTATGTCACTTTGTTCTTCAAACAAGTTAGCTATGATGACTGTTTCATGTATGAAGAAACTACAGAGTTAGCTATTGAGAGGACTTGCTCCAAAGCAATATCTCTTGAAAGCTGTGGTGAGGGGGCTGGGGATTTAGCTCAGTGGCAAAAGCGCCTGCCTGGCAAGCACAAAGTCGTGAGTTCGGTTCCGGTACCGGAGAAAAAGCCAAAAAA
>NW_004955408.1:7059543-7118231 GCF_000276665.1 Chinchilla lanigera | reverse complement strand
TAGTTGTTTTTTTTTTTTTTTTCCCTGGACTAGGTAAACAGTTTTCAAAGTGTTCTGTAGACAAAGTGCAGCAGATGCCCTTCGGGTGTTTATTGGCTTTTTCTCCGGTACCGGGAACCGAACTCACGACCTTGCACTTGCCAGGCAGGCGCTTTGCCGCTGAGCTAAATCCCCAGCCCCTGCTAAATCCCCAGCCCCTTCCTTAGCTTTTTGAGTAATGGCTTTACAATCATGCCTCCATCATACCTGGCCGCTCCTACCATTTGATCCAAAATCTACCAAGCCACAAAGTTTGCCCATTGAACTTATTTCTCATTTCTAAGTAAGGAAAGTGGAGAGAAATTAAAGTTACTTTTTTAGATTAATATATTTCACATTGAGAACACTCATTCCTATTATTACTCTAAAAACTCCCACAAAGACAGTTGAAGCCAGGTGTGGTGGTACACACCTATAATCCCAGTGCTCTGCAGGCTAAAGCAGGAGGACAGCAGTGAGTTTGAGGACATCCTGAACTACATAGGAGTAGTTTGTTTGGTCTCAAACAAAACAAAACAACACCCAAAAGAAAAAAGACAGTATGTCTGATAACTAGTTTAAGGTCACTAGTATGCTGACACATTAACAGGTACTCTAAAAGATCACAGGAGGAATAGAAAATCTTGAAGGAGAAGAGAAATCCGTTAGGATCCCAAACAAGCTCTCCCTGGACCTGGAATCACTGGGAATTCCTGGATCACTGCAGAAGATGGGATGCTGGTTACTTAGAAATTTAATTGGAGGAGCAGAGGTAGACATTTGATATAGAGAGAATTGCAGCATAGTAAAGAAAGGTATAGAGTTGCAGATAAAGGCTATGAAGGCTTGGGTTAAAGCAGTGACTCTTCCTAGGCCTCACTTAAGCCTCTAAGTACTGTTCTTTGTAAAAGAAAACTCTGTCAGCTTTCTATTGGTGCAACAAAATGCATGGAAGAAAACTGAGAAGAGAAAAGGTTGACTGTGGCTCACCACCTCAGCTGTTTCAGGCTTGGTTGTCTGGTTCCGTTGCTGTGGGTCTGAGGTAAGCAGAACAAAATGGCAGCATGGGGTGGTGAAGAAAGGCTGCTCAGGTCATGGCAGCTGGGAGCAGAGAGAGTGAGGACAAGCCAGCAAGGTGGTGGCTTAGGGACAAAATATACCTTTTGAAGACATGGTCCCAGAGGCTTGCTTCATCCACATTGGACCAATTTTTAATAAGCCCATTGAGCTATCAACTCAGATTAATCCATCAGTGAGGTTCATACTCTCCTGATCCAGTCAGCCCTCTACACCCTTTTCAGACACTGCTGCTCTTGGAATCAGGCATTCCAGGCATGAGTCGTCAGGGACACTTCACATTTAACCCATAACTAGAGCTAACAGTCATCATGTAGGCCCCTGGTTAGCACTGGTTCCATCAGTACCTGACTATATACAGTTTCTCTGCCAGTCACTCCTGTCTCAGGCGTTTATATTTGTACTTTTACTTCATTCATTTATGATCAACATAGTGTAAGATAAACTCCACTCTGTCACCAGTATGGCTCAAACTTTCATGCAACTCTAGCTCAGAGATCTGAACTAAGTGGTGAGGCAGTGCGGAGTGGGGAAAGCAGACCTCCCAGCCTCACTTTTGACTGAGAAGACAAGCAGAATCAATGTGAAGAGCATGACTTCATGGGACTCTCCCCGGGTGTCCAGAGCCACAGCCATGTTTCCAGTTTGTCAAACAATGCTGTTGAGATAGAGAAGACCGGTGGGTATGGGCCTGGGTTCTTACTGTTGACAAATCCTCCTCTTCTGGTATTATAGCACCCAGCACTTCTCCGGTAACAGATGCCATACCAGCTAGGAAAACAAAAACCAAATGCACAGTGGAGGAGGAAAGATGAGAGAGAAGAAAATGCAATTTGGCATCCAAAAGGGCTGATCGTTAAGCAGCAGTAGGAATTTAAAAACCAATCTCTGAAAGGCCTCAGACAGATGCCTCTGGAGTGTGCTGGCAAGCTCGTGAGGAGGACAAATACAGGAATCACAATTCACATAGCAACTGCTCATTCATGCTGAAAATAAATCAACTCTGGTCATTATTTATCCGGCAGTTATCTTTGATTGCTAACTGAATCCATGGCACCTAATGTGTGTTCCTCAATTCTTGGATGTCTGGTGTCAACCAGGCATTTAATCACTGTCAACAAAGATACTGTATTTGAAGAAATACATTCATTGAAAGGTTAAATTAGGTATGGTGTCCAGACCACCCACCATATAGGAAAGCATTCTGTGGTAGAAAATAACATTACCGTTCTAAGGATGAAAAGAATTTCAACTGACAGACTTAGGATTTTCTCCTCAAAATGCAAGGTTTGAGTTTTCATCCATATGTGAAGCTCAGTGTAGTTGAAAATGCTCTCATTAAGACTCTTGGTCCATCTTTTAACTTTGACTGCCTTTGACACTCACGTCTTCCCAGAAGTTTACCCTGATTTTCCCTATCATATTCAGATTGTGTCTCAATCCCTCAGGTTAAAACTTTCGGTTAGAATGGTAGACTAGAAATCAAACTTAACTTAGACTACAAGAGACCAAAAATAACTCTTTCTCTCCTTCTACATGACCTCGTCTTTTCTCACCTCAGATTCTCCCATCAGTGTAAGGAGAAGTCTACCAGGGATGATTGAAAGATATGGTGAATGTTTACATTTTAAAAACTTATTACACTAAAATGCACATTGCAAAGAAAGATGTGTTTTCTGAGTACTGTAAAATGAATTAATGAAACTACGTTTTTTAAAATAACAGCTTCTTAAAATTTAAACATATTTGTTGATCATACCACATATAAATATTATGTTGTTAGAGCTATAACAAGTTATTTACGTTGCCTTTTAAGTGTCCTCCTATTGTTCTCCATGTGGATGGTTTGTTAAGATGCAGCCTATCCGCTGAAGGTGAATTCAAGGTAAATGGTTACAGTAGAGGAACATTCAAGCATGTTATATACGTTCAAGTCCATGCAAGAAGACAGATTCCAGGCATGCAAAGAAAATGCAAAATTTAGAATTAGGGTAGTTATATTAAATAAGAATAGCTCTGGCTGACAGGACTGAACTCTGCAATATTTATTGGTCCTTCTTTCACCATGGAAACCAGACAGAAACATCTTGGTCCCTATAGGTAGGATAACTTCTGCGAACTCCCTCAGGCTCTTGTCTATCTATTTTATTTCCCACAACTCTTAGACTTCTAATATTTAAACTCACTTTATGGAAGATTTTTCAAAGCCGCTGAGTAATACCTCCTCCACAACAGACTATAGATATTGATCTTAAAGATCATCACCATGCATTCTAGGTGCAGAGTTGTCTCCAAGCCTGTATTTCATAACTATGGAATGAAATGTTGTCTTTATGGCTCTGAATGACATAGTCTGGAAAAATATTATCTTACATGGGTAGTTTTTTAGTGCAGATATTTAAAACAGTTTTAATTTAGCTATAATAGTCTACTTATGGTAGAAATAAAAAGCCAACCTTTAGACTATATGCTCAAATATTTCTTATAGGCTGTTAAGACAACCAAGTGTTTTATGTATTCTCTTCTTCCCACTGGGAAATTACTTCTTAAGAACACTGAAAGCCTGTACAGCAAGAGCTTTGTTCATACAGTGCACATAAAAAAAAACATAAAAATCAGATGAACATTAATGAAGAAACATGCTGACTTATAGTTGAAGGCTGAGAATTGTTTTTCCTTTAAAATCCACACCTGCTTACAACCTAACATTTTACCCTACTGTCTTAATTCTTACATTCCCTAAACTTCTGTAATTGGCCTCTCAGATTTCCTACTTAGTGGGGTGTTTGAGATCTCCAGGATCCACATTTGTAGCACATCTGAAATGCTCAGTTTGGCTGTTTCACAGAACCATCTGGCTTGATTCAGCTGTGAAGCATCTGGGTAAACTAGTTATGGATCAGGCCAAAAAGAAATACACTGGGTGAAGTTACCTTTTGAGAATCTACTTATTTTTGCTTTACATTTTTTTAAATTTTAAAAGTAAAAGAACAAAAACATATTGACAAACAACCTCTTAAAATAGCACAAAATAGTACAAGCAATACTGAATTACAGACAAGGTGACAGGGAATTAACAATCATTGTTGTATTACATATTGATGTCTTCAAAGTGGTTACTCAGGAAAACAAATAGAGACATGCAAGATTGATCAAATAATTAATCATTACCTGTTTCTTTCAATAAAGCCATATAAGTCAGTAGTACAACTATGTTAACTATTCTGTATATACATAATTTTCCCCTCCTTTATTTTTTCTCTTTTTCCTCATCCCAGTTGCTCTTTACTTTTGAGCAGTTTCCTTTCATTTCACAATGTCTATGATACCTCCTAATTTTTATTCAGTCTTTCAGTTTCTTACACTAGTGAGACAATATGTTGCTTACACCTGCAGGTCTGATTTATTTCACTGAAAAACTAGCTTCAAATGGTGGATTGCCCCTTAAAGAGTCACCTGTTCTAGTCTTGACCTACTATTTTGGAAACCCATATTCACATCTAACCAAACTTTTTTTTATTACTATAAACATAAAAGTCACATCTTTTTAATTTCAGGTAACGGAATCTTCCAGGTAATCTACAAAGTTGTGCTTTATCACAATAAATCCATCCTCAGGTAGATAATATGAGTTTGTGTAAACTGAAGATTGCACATACTGTAACTGAGAGAAGCTAGGGAAATGATCTTGTCTCTATCAATGAATGTTTACATTGACAGTCCTTCACCAAAGAATCTGAATTCACTACCTGGGCATAGCAATGTCTATACTTCCTTTGTCCTTCCACAGCCTGGTAAGAAGTTGGATTACTTTTCTCTGCATCATCTCAAGGGTTGCACTGACTTCCTAATAAGGCAACCATTACTCCAAAGAGCATCCTATAGAATATTATTTGTATTCTACCTAGTATCCCAGGAGAATTACTCAGGAAATGTCTTTATTTGTCTAGCCTCCTCTTAGCCAAAATTTCTTTTCGATATGCTTCAGAATGTTTGAGCTGAATAGAACTCTAAGGGCCAATAGGAACACACCCATGAAGAAGAGAAACTTCAAGTGGTGTAAGTCCTCTCACCCGACCCTTCAGAGTATCTTTCTACTTCTCACCCTTTCTCTGAGAAAGCTACTCAAGCCATAGTTATCTGGTCTTCCTCATCTCAGGATATGTCAACTTCTCTCTATTTCTCAAGCCTAAAATAAGTCATTTCACTTTCTTTTACCTCTTTTAGAATAGATAATTCATCAGCAGGTCCCCATCTCTGCACTTCTAAAATATTCCCTACATATCTACTTATCGTGACAAGTGCGATGCAGTTAACTTTTGAAAGTAACCATTTTCCCTCACCTGTGAGAGCTTCCTACCTATTCTCCTAGTTTTCTTATTGTGTCCTTATCACACTCATTACCCCTAAGCAAATAGAAACACTATACTTCTGAGATCACCAGTAAGATTCACACTTTAACATGAAGCTTTATGCATGCTTGTATTGTATACATTTATCGTTTTTCTTTTAATCCAACCATAAAAGCAAAGTATCCCTGCTATTTTATAATGGTCTTCCAATGGATAATGTTACCTCTCCATTTCTGTATGTTTTAAATTCTCTAATTATTCTCAAATATCTTTGCAGCTATTTTCTTCCATTCAAGGATAACACATCGCATCTAGTTGTTTTCATTTAAACTTCTCAGTGGAGCATGGGCCTTTTTATTTTCCTGACTACAGGCTGGGCCAATTTTCTTCACATCCTTCCTTCCCAAAGAAGTCTGGCTTTTGTTTCTGTCACATAAACCATATGACTTCACTCTCTTTCTTAAACATGGTAATTGTGTTTCAGTGCCTCTACAAAAAAAAAAAAAAATCAAAAATCTTGCTATAGCCCACAAGGCCTTGTGTATGATCTGCTGAGTGTCCCAACCCAATCTTCTGGCCACTCCTGCTCCAAGCACAGTAGCTGAGTACCTCTGAGTAGAGCACATGGAAGAAGAGGGCTGCGCAGCTGAGTCCACTCAACCCAGAGATTAACGAATGTTAACAAGTCACTGTTTTGGTGGTATACGTTGGGTGGCTATTGCACTATCCTGAAACAGTCCCTCTGTGTTTTAAAGTACTTCATAGCATTTACTACAGCTGTGTTTGGAAGGCGTCCTCTGCAACTTCGTAGGCTGGACACTTAGTCCCCAGTGCACCGGAGTTGGGAGGGGAGCTGCTAAGTGCTCAGGCCACGAGGGCCCTGCTTTCTCGAACGCAGGAACGCTGATATCAGGAGAGTGGGCTCGTTATTGCGGGAGAGGATTCCAGACAGAAAGAGAAGTCTGGGCTCCTTCCTTCTGCTGTACACTCCCATGCTCTCACCCTGCTGCCCTTTCAGCTTGGGTTTTCCATTCCCCACAGCACAGCACAGAAGAAAGCACTCATCACGTGCCAGCCCTTCAACCTTGGGCTTCCCACCCTTAAGAACTGAGGTATTCTGTTATACCACTATGAAAGAGACTATATAGTCGTGTCAAGCAACCATTCTTACTTATCTGATTACTTCCACCTCAGCATCACAGGCCTCCTGAGAATGTGCTTTGCCACCTTGTTTCTAGTGCGTATATCTTCAGTGCCCGTGTCAGAGCCTGGGACCCTGTCAGCACTCAATAGAATCTGGTAAATGATGGAAAGTTACAACACTTAAGAAATATATCAGAAAAATGCATAAAAGACCAGAGCTGGTGAAGATTTAGAGATCATCTAGAACAACCTGTTCTTGCTATTGGTTATGAGATCAGAGCTCAGAGAGACAAAAGACAGACATTGTTTAGAGCGAGGCCTGTATAGTAGGAAAGAATCCACAAATGTGCCTTATGGGAAGTAGGACACTCAGAGGATGAGGCACAGATCCAGGAGTTAAGAAGTCCTACAGCTACTCTGAGGTTGGTGCTGTCTGCACAGTCGATCATTCCAAGTAGGAGAATTCTGGATCTGGAGCTGTTTCATGTAGTCTCTGCAGTACATACATCTATGCTGCTTGGGAGATGGTCTTTGGCACTCTTTGGGGCCACGTCTCAGCTGCGATCATTGATTGTGACCAGGGATTCAGAGAACGTCCAGTCTCTGGTGATAACCCGGACTTTCCCACAAGCTTGGGCTCCCAACATCAGCTACAGTACTTTTCTGTGCCAGCAGGTTGCCCCTGAGCTGTGTTTCTCTGCTGCTTTTGTCTTTGTGTGTGTGTGTGTGTGTGTGTGTGTGTGTGTGTGTGTGCGTGCATGCCTGCTTTATCATAGCATTCAGTTTTATTCTGTGACACTGTCCCGGATACCTACACAGAGTAGCTCATTAGCAGCTATTCATTATTTACAAATGTGTCAGGCCCCATGCTGGGTTTACCCTCTATATTATTCCATTTATAACTCATGGTGGCTCTTATATGTAAATAGTATCATTGTTCCCAAGTACCTATGAGCACACTGTGTATCAAAGAATTAAAGGATCATCTCCAAGGTTAACAGCTAAAACGAGTGCAAAAGTCCTGCATCAAATCTCTACCTATCTGTGTTCAAATCTTATAATGTCTTCCCTTTTCTCTGTAATTTCTCCATTCTCACAGGTCTGCAAGTGGCAGCCTTGGTCCAACAGTCAGCCCTCCATGTCTGTCCACAGCAAATTTCCCTGAGAAGTATCACATTCCTAAGAGTTCAAATTAACTGTCGGGCTTAAACTGAGAATTAGTGAATATTGACTTAATATTTTGGCCCTTCCAGTTGGCTCAAGAGTAGTCTGTGCCTTAATCCCCCAAAAGTATGCCTTTTAGATGTGCTGAGAGGCTAGTGGAGAGCATATTTTGGTGTAGAAGAGTTATAAAAAGCTTGGCCATATGAAAGACAACTTCCTCCATACCCACATTTTGTATGTTCTTAGTGGTATAAATATTTAAGTGTATCTATGTGTAGAAAACTAGGATTAAGGAACCCTCAAAATCATTTATTCCAGGGTGGTTAGTAAGACATTTTTTTCTGTTTCTTCATGGTAAGAGAATATATGCAAAGATCAGACTCGCCTCGGTGCCTCTCTGATTTAAGGGGATATGTGTTGGCTCCAGTGGGTATACTGGTTCTTTGGTTGCTTGTACTGGTTCTTTGGTTTTTGCTACTGTCACAGAAGCTGGGGCTGGAGAAAATCTCCCACTCAAGGTCACACAATTTTCCAGATGATAGTACAGTTATCTGTGAGTTCTGGCATCTAGCACCTTGATGCTAAAATGTACAACTTCATTCCACATACGCGCCGCTTCTGTACCTAGGTGGTAGACAGTACAATTGGCTTTTTTCTCTCCCGCCTCAGCAGATTCTGAAAGAAGAATTGTTTCTCCCCCTTTTCCAGACACCCCCGCCCCATTCCCTCCTGGTACACACCGGTTGCTGCCTCCAGACTGGGTTGCCTGGCAACCGAGCTCTGCAGGCTTCCTAACAGACAAAGGCTGTTCCTTCCAGTCCGACTGCTGTACTAATGCTCACTGTTGACAAGGGAACAGCTCCCTGCTGAGCATATGCTGTAATCTGCAGGCTGGTTCGGGGACTCGGTGCTAAGACTGATGGACATCACTCCTAAAACAGTGAGGAGGGACAGAAGTTTGAGTGTTACCTTATTTTACTGCATGGACTTCTTCACTAAGCAGTGACAATGCATGCATTTCCACCTGGTTACACATCAAAAACTGTATGAAAGAAGGCATTCTTTTACAGGGGACTCTGAATTCAGAGAATAACTCATAGCACCACCTTATTAAATCTCATCCAATATTACAAGACATAGAGGCACACAATGTGAAATAAAAAAAGTTACTGTACTTCAACTCAGTGACTCAGATTTAAACTGTGTTCAAGTAGAAACCCTTAAATCCATGGAGAATTGTCACATCCTCCCCGCTGGATCTTAGCAAGATAGGCAGAACTTAGAACGGCATTCCCACTTAACAGAAAGTAGGTGCCTAGCCCTGGTAGTCAGTGAAGGGGAACACTGCATTCTTCCAAAGCAGCTCTTCAGAGTCTTTCAGGTGCTTTTCAACTCCAGGACAGATGCATCTTTATGGGGAAAATGACTTTGCATCTGTGGCTTGCCCGCAGAGAGGAGAGGGAAGAGGGTCATTTTCTAAATTGTTAAATAAGGTTGAAGAAGTGTAGCAACTTATTCTGGGTCATTCAGTAAAACTGTGACTCTCTTATCTTTCTGAATCAAGACAGTCAGCCATTACACACTGCATCACTAATGTCTGTGAATTTAAGACAATATATAAATGTATTTAGGGGTACATACAAACCAAAAGATTTTCCTTAAGGATGAGTGTTAATGTAATGAATACACTCTGCTATTGAATAGGGTAAGATCTTGCGATCTTTTATTCCCTTGCAGAAAAGCAAAAGGATAATATCTACAGGGAGAGACATTGTGCTTTTTTTTCCTCATCTGTGTATTGCCCACATGTCTGTTCTCAGAGCCTAGCACATAGAACTCATGCAGAAATAAAAAGAAACACAGAAGGAACCAGGGTTACCCAATACAGCTTTCTTCCTTTCCTCTGGTGAGTCTAATATGATACCATCCTATGTTCAAAATCAGGAAAACTGTTCTAGCATTTTGACATTTCTAAACCCTTGTGATATTTCCTGTAAGGAAAATAAAACATATTCCTTGTGAAACCAGACTAGATATCCAACTTGAATGTTGCTATTATTCAAATTAGGAACATGAGAAAATTTCAGTTAAACCTGAAATGCACTCTCAGGTGCAATATTTTTGTTGTTGTTTGCTTTTTTGTGTTTTTCTTTTTTACCTTTATCAGTACAAGTTTGCAGTACACAATGATTACATTCACCGTAAGGAATTGGTATATGTACACAACACATTTCAATTCCCTCCTTTTAAGTTCCTCTTCTAATGAACAATATTACATCCTTGAACACAGTGATCATCGAATATGTTTTGCTTATTTAATTCTATAATTTATTATTTCTGTAGCAAGTTAATCAGCACATATAACCTAACGTTAGAGCACATACAATCTAGAATTGCACCTTCCTAGTTAAAGGCCTCCTTTGCTAGGGGTAGGTGACTCCCAGGCCCCTTTAAGCTATTTTCCTTATAGACAAAATGGGGACTACCCTAACACCTATGTCAGAGTGTTGCTGTGAACACTTCACATGCTACTGCTCTTAAAGCTTTTCGCTGTAGTCAGGGATTTGAGGGTCAATAATTGCTAGTCAATAAATTCAGTGTTATTGATACATAATGGCAGTTTGAATAAATATTTGACCTTCTTTTTAGATGTCCCCATTCTTTGGCCATACCTGAAAATGTCTGAAACTTTTCAACCAACTCATGAAAAGAATTCCTAGTATACCTCCCAGAAACATGTGTTCAAAGAGCATTTAATAAAATGCAGCATGTGTTAGAGCAAGGGGAAAAAATTCCAGAGAGGCATCAGAGTAGACCTGTCCACAAAGCAGTGTGCTGTTGCTACACCACTCCATCTTCTCTCTTCCCACCCTCGCCACTGGGAGGAGGAGATATTTATCACACACTGTTCCTGCTCCTCCCCGTGCTAGATAGGACCATATCATGTTTTTCTATCACATGCGAGATTTTTTTGACACCATCTGTTCTCCTAAGCCCACAGCACACAGTTTGCCTTGCTGTCACAACTCTATTTGAAAATGTCGAGAAGAAATGTGATGAATGATTCTGAGGAACGCTGTTTACCTCCTAACCATCTAGCACTGAGTGATAGGGATTTGGGCTTGGTAGTAATCTTGGCTCTTCCAACCCGAGAGATTCTGTGATGAATCTGATCTAACGTGTCAGAAAGTTGAGTGACAGAGACAAGGGCTTATTCCAAAGAGTTTTAATCCAGTAAGAACCTGTTGCTGCTAATTCTTTCTTACCTCTCATTTAATGAATTTTTTGAAGTGTGAGAAAAAATACAGTGAATGTTTAAATGTTGTTAAAATTATTACAGTAAAGGACACATTGCCTTTAGTCACACTCAAAACACCTTCCCCTTAACCACACCTAATCCATTGTCCCTGACCCTTTCTGAAGCCATCTGTAATGCTTTCTTGTGTGTCTTTACTTGCACTCTTGTAGCTGCCTTAATGGCCTACATCAATTCCCAGTGTTTACTAGTGGGGTCATTTTGACTTGGGTGAAGAGCCAGAAGTCTCACCATGCTGGGTCCGGTTGCTGAGGACATATCGTAATGTTTTTATGAGCTTTCATTTTGGTGGATGACATTCACCAGCAGTATTTACCATAATTTTTTCATACTTCATAAAGACACACGGAAGACTTCTAGGTGGGATGAGTGTGTTCAAAGTGAGGGGGGATATTTTAAGGGGTACTAATGGCAATATGGCTTCTATTGTGATAATTTTTCAATTTCAACATTCATATGTATTTTGACCAGACCTTTTCATTTCACGAGGCACTACTGAATCTTCACAAAACCCTAGCAAGAAGAAAGATAACTGCTAGCATCCACTTGTATAACTAAGAAAGCAGTGGATGGGGAAGATAAGGGAATTTTCTTATAATCATTGTAGTATTAGTAAGTAACACTGAGTCCAGAAATTCTCTCCTTGACCAATGCATACACTCCTTCCCAAAAGAATATAAACAGTAATCAACTGGCCTGCATATTCCTGGACCCACCATTAAGAAGACTGTCTCTCTTGGAGACACAGTTCTGGTTTGCTCTTATAATTCAAAACTGGAAGCTCAGGAAGGGCAGAGACCATGAAAAATTTGTCTATACATGCACACCTTTCCCCTTTGGTTATGGATGATAGATGTTCAGTAAATACCACTGATAGAAGGGCCGTCAAATAGAGACTATCACCAGCATGATAAAATTATGTCTCTCCAAAATCAGGACAGAGCTGAAAGAGAAAGATTTCACTAAAATCAAAGCCAAGACAGCAACTATAAATTGTGGTTATTGGGCCGATTGGACCACATGGTTGCCCTAGCTGTGGCTGCTGTTCTGTTCTCTCTAACCCAATGTTATGAGTTTCATCCGCAGTAAGGGTTAGGGGAGGCTTTGAAACAGGTAAATCTGAAACACTAAAAGATAGAGCCATTTAGATATACCAAGCACAATCTCCCAAACGCAGACTATCAGAAAGACATCCTGAGTGTCGCCCTGATTTTACTTTCCCTTTTATAAATGTGTTTGTGATTTTCTTCCCCTGCTCCTCAGCAGATGCTCCCTGATTTGTGCTCCGGCTAATGTCATTCACGTCAAGAACGTTGCCAAATGCAATGAGGTGCGACTGACACCAGGCAAGCTGATGAGCAAGGAGAATGGCAGCTGGCTGCGTTCTCTTTCTGCAGAATTTTAATGAATCAAGGAGCATCCTGACGGAGTACATCTGTCCGTGCTGAAAGCCAAGAGGAATGCTCTCATCTCGAATTCTGAGATCTGAGGACCTTGAATTGGGCTCAGCCCACGGTAGGGTGGATGCGTCCTGCGTAAAGGACAACACCAGGGCTAGGGAAGGAGCTACGGATGAGTGGTTAGGAGCCCCAAGTTTTCTCTCATTCTGTGGTACTCACTGAGTTTGTGACTTAGGCAAAATCTTTGCTCTGAAACTGTTTGTTACTAGTGAACATGTCCTAAATCTACCTGAAGAAAAAACAATTTTGTTAAAACCTTATTTAAAAAATCCATAGGCATTTCATGGAAACCAAATATAGTAATGTAACAGGGCTTCAAAATACTAGGTAAAGATACAGAAAGCCACCAGAAGGGCTCATTCTCCTTTTATTACTGCTTTGTCTCCTCTCCCCATCATGGTTTCCCTTGTCAGTCTACCTAGTGGAAGACAAGAAAATTTAGGCTGTCCTGATATAGGTCCAACTACAAGAAAAGACTGTTCTCATTCTAATTTCATACCTAATTCCCAGCTGAAGATCTGAAAACCTTAGCTAGTGTCAGATGTCTCACTCTCACCCAAAGAGCACACACAGAAGAGAAGTGAATTTTAGATATCACATCTAAGGCCTATTTCTATGATGCAATAGCTGTTGATCAGTTTGCATTGCAGAGAACTGTTTGTGAGCTGAGATAAATTTTCAGACGTGTCCATTTGCTGGTCTCACTTTATTCACAGTAAGATATAACCTCACCCAAAAAGTACAGAATATGTAGATTTAAACTGTAGGTACCGCACTTGAGGCCATTTCCATGATCTGATAGATCTGCAGAGGAACTGTTTGGGAGGTGAAGCCACATTTTTAGTGGTATCTACTTATTTGTGGACTTTGTCCCTCAACAATAAAATCTGATTTCCCTTGCTTCATATGGTTATGAATCTTCTGAGAGATAATAGCCAGGAAAAGACGTGTGAAATGTAAAGGATTATATATATCATGCACTAGTTTTCTACTTAAGTTACTCTGTGAATCAGATGAAAACAACTATGTTTAAGCATACATCTAATAGATCCCCAATGTGTAGTCCCCCCACTTCCTCAGATACCTGGGAGAGCAATGTCTTTGCTTAAAGAAAGGAAAAGCTTTCCCAAAGCTAGTGTTATTAGCTCAGACTTAATTGACAGTCCAGACCCCTCTCCTTCTCCAGATTTGTGATTAATTTCCTTATTTGCATTATGTAAATGCTACCTTATAAAATTTCATACTCATAATTGTTATCATTTATAAACTCAGATGTTAATTCTCTAACTGAGCTCTGAGATACTTAATTACTAGAACTGTAAACAGAGCACAAGGGGCACAGAAAGCATGACTGCTTAGTGATACAGACACATTCTGCTTATGACCTGCTATGATTATTAATATTACCATTCTTTTGCCAGGCCACTTGTCAACAGGGCTATCAAATATGAAGTGAGTGAGAATCCATTACCAAGGATTTAATTCACTAAGGAATGCCACTCCAAAAGGAAAGGATACATATTTCATTCAAGCCCTGTACCAACAGTCAATCAGCAGATTTACATTGAGGTCTGTAGTGTGTAGGGGTATAAGAGTGATGGAGTTGAGGAAAGGGCTAGAAAGTTAAAGAATATTCTGGAAGTATTTCTTGATAGACCTTTCCAATACATCTTACCACATATTCCCTTTTCTTTTTTTTTTTTTTTCAGTAATCTACAGGAAAGTCTTGATGAAAAGAGAACTAGGATCTAATTTTGATCCTATAATGTATTTCAGACCTTCAACTTCCCGCTATTTTAGAGGTTCTAATGGTGCTAACTGCCCTGCCTTGCTGGAGTTGGTAGAGCACGACAAAGGAGTAGCAGCAAAGTGCTGGAAGTCAAAGTTTCAAAGTATTATGCAAGAAAGCCCTAAGTTCTGGGTAGAGCTGAGCTGCCTTGCATAGGACCCTGAGAAATGAAATAACGTCATCATTTCATCCCTTTGCTAGGTAAATACAGGAGTCCCTAGCTCTCAGAGAAAGAGGTATGTTGTGCATTGTTGAGTCTTCCTACAATAGGAGTCAAATTGAGGGAGATGAGGATAGAAAGGTAATAGAGAAGAACTAGAATAGGAGAGGGACATGTTTGGGTCTGGTAAATCCCCCAGAGGCCATGCATTGAAGGCTCATTCCCCAGCTGATGACACTATTGGGAAGTAGTGGAAACTAGGAGGTAAGGCACACCTGGAGGAAGAAGGTCCTTGGGGTGTGGCCTTCAAGGGTACATTTTGCCTCTGATCACTTCTCCTTGCTTTTTCTCTGTCTTGGTTGTCTGATGTCATGAGTAAGCGGCCTTCTCTGGCACATGCTCCACCACCATAATGTCCTGCTTCACCACAGGTCCATAGTAACAAAGTCAGCAGCCCATGGACTGACATCTCTAAAACCATGAACCAAAATACATCCTTCTTTTCAACTTGTTTTTCTCTAGTGTTTTGTCTGTAATAGAAAACTGACTAACAAAACAGAAAGGGAAAAAGAAAACTCAGGGTCACTTCTAAGTAGGATTTAAAGAAAACATTATCTTGACTGGTTGTTCTTTAAATTCTCCAGGTACACATACACACAAATAAAGATGTGAGCACACAAAATTACGCATTTCTCCCACTCAGACACTCTATGTACACACAATTTCTCATCCTCAACACATTATATATAACTCAGGTGCTCCCACACAGCATACTCCCACAAATCACTTCACACACATACACACACACACTCTTCCCCTTCTGTACCTTTCCTGTCAAGCACAAGAGTAGCAACAGCAGATCAAAAAAGCAGTCTAAAATCAGGCACACAGATTCTCTGAAGACAGAGAGGCAGAGAGTGCAGGACTAAGAGAGAATGAATCAGAAAGACAGAAAGATCCAAGCAAATGCCAACAGAAAAGTCAGCATAACCGGCTCCAGCTTCTTAAAGCAACTGGCAGTTTTTCTGTATACTACTTTTGTCAATAGAACTAAAGAAAGAAGAAATTCAGGTTAATGGGTGAATACTATCATTATCAAGATTGGTGCTCATTTTGAAAAAGATATTTTAGTGATGTGTTTACAAATGATCCTATTCAAATGTTAACTGAAGTAGAAAGATATAAAATATAAATAACAATCCTTCTAAATCCATTCCTCCCAAATACATATATGAATAAAGTGAGACACAGAAATACAACTGCAACATCATAACTATGAAGCATGTCACTCATAACACTCATACCCTGTCTGAGTTATTACCAAATAAGCTTGCAATTGCATATTTGAAGATGATACTGCATAACAGAAAGAAAAATTGAGATAGTTTAGGAACTACTCTTTAGTAAGAACTGATCGTGTGTAGAAATTGTTTTAACTTCTTTATATAATCTCATATAATTGTGGTGTGCCCTGAGTAGGTATTATTATTATTCTCATTTTATAGATGAAGAAACTGAGACAGGGCAATTAAATCTGACATTGAGGGTAATTGAGATAGTTATCCTGTGAGTTCAGATAGGCTAGGTAGAGAGTACTATGCTAAAATGAGATTTCATTCGTCAGTCTCACGTAGACTGGTAGTTATGATAATACTGTATAGAGAAGTGCCTTTCTACTTTATGTAGACTTGACAAATAGATCTGTAGTCAATGGATGACCTAAGCAAAGAAGGAGAGTAGAAACATATGTAGTGTGTATTGCAGTCCTGATGCATGTTCTAGAGGACGTATAGTTACTACCCATCCATGTGACCTTGTCCAGATATGGCACACGTGAAGTGAAGGAATCAGGGACCTAACATGACAATGTCTTCACGGATTTGGGAAAGATGTAACTCTTGTCACAGCCCTCAGTACCTAGAACTGCTAAGTATCTTATGATTTTATGTTGCTTTTTTCTAGGTTGGAATATAATTTCTCAATGACCGTCTTTATTTTTACAGTCCACCTATCCCCACTTCCATCACTAAAAATAATGTGATTCAATCCACAATAAAGATCGTCTTTGTGCTTATGATACAGTGGGGATTTAAATGCCTTTCCAAAAGTTGTGTGACAGTGAAGTGATTTTCCATACTCAGAAAAATTCAATACATAAGAAAGGAACAGTTGAAATTCCAACACTTAAACAAAGCTCAATAAATTTGTCTGTTCCACCTTATCAATCATGTAATAAAGCATTTACTTTCCTAAAAATTATGTGTAATTGGACATTGATATGGGTAGGGGCTCTGCATTAATTTATCCTTCATAAGAACTTCCAGATACCTTTTACAGGGTGGGATGAACAAAGTATTTCTGAGTCTCACATGACCAAGGGTCTGTGGGCTGGTGACTGTCAGGAAGAAAGCTGTTGAGTGTGACCATGGGATGTCTTGGGATTTAGCCTGGGCTCCTCTGAGTCACACACTCAAGTGACAGAATTAACCAGCGGTGGAGATTGAGTTCACTGAACAGGAAAAATGAGGCTACGAAAAGAAAAAAAAAATACTAATGCAATCTAAGAGGGTATTAAATAGATCAGGCATTTATTTATTCTCTGTCTTCCTTCAAGAAGGATATAAGGGAGTGTAAAGAATAATGTCCAGAAATAAGTAGATAAAAATCTCACTCTGTTTTGGAGGACTCAAACTGCATACTCAAAAAATTCCTAAATTCCATAACATTATTTCAAGAGAATTTTGGAGAAGGTAGATGAGGCTCATTCAGTTAGAGCTCTGAGAGTATTTTATCTAACAAAAACTCCTTAGAGGCAATTATCATGCTTTACCTACTACTTAAGAGAATTGTCATATTGCCAAAGGATTAGATTTTTTAATGTGGGTTGAAAAACCAGAATACAACTGATATTTTGAAGTTCTAAAATTTGTCCAAAAATGAAAATAATGATTATGAAGTAGTTAGCGGCACTCATATCATATCTATTCAGTACAAAGCACAATTGATTAACCTCTCCACAGCATATTTGATGGTAGGCAGAAGAGATTTTAGCAGCTTCACAACGGGGCCTTCATGCAGAAGTCTCACAGCTGGAACCACCAGTGGTACATGCATGACTTTTCCATCAGGAAGCTATTTATTAATTTATTAATAAAAAGCAAACCAATAAAAGTGGTTAGATCCATTTGTACAAAAATGCCTGATGGGACAATCATGCAGGTACCATTGGTGGTTCCTGCCGGCAGGAACATGTTAAAATACACATTTAACCAACTCAGTCATCTAATGTTATCTTCCCATGTTTATTAAGCACTGATCAAAATATTCCATCTGATTATTTGCTGAGCCCCAAACTTGGTTTAGCAAGAAGAGTTAGGTTTTCTCTCTAAGAAACCATAACATTTCTCCTCAAAATTAAGGAGAGGGGAATATGCCACATGACTGAATAGGCCTCCATAACAGCAATGAGATAGCATCTGCATCAATCATCATAGGATTTACTCATTTTAGTTCTACCTGTGTAGGATCAAAAAATTCCATCCTTACAGCCTTCTGAGCTATTGATTATACTGTCAGTCATTCATAAGACTGGACAATAGCAAATTATTTGTCACTGATAAGGAGCATTCCCTTCAGTGGAAAGGGGCTTCAGGAGCAATCCTATCATCTCTACCTTTCCTCTTTTTTTTTTTTTTTCCTCCGGTACCGGGAACTGAACTCACGACCTTGTGCTTGCCAGGCAGGCGCTTTTGCCGCTGAGCTAAATCCCCAGCCCCTACCTTTCCTCTTTTTATAATACCTTCTACTAGGTATTATTCCTATAAGAATCAGTTCACCTGATAGTACTGTTTGTATGCAGCAAGTAACTTTATTGCCCCCACCCAGCTGAATGGCTTATTATACACGGAAAGAAAAGAATGAACTGTTTCTTCATCTGTTCTGCCATTCCCAGATTTAAACAATAAATAAGCCTCTGCATTTTCAGAAGGTTTATGTCAGACTTCATTTGCTTTGCTGATGCAGCTGTAGATACCACGGCTACATGAAACACTTTTCTAGCTAACTTGCTGCAGCTGAGCAAGGCAGGATAAAGGATTGTATTCAAAATTCAGTTTCACAGTTGTTTGTCTTCGCAGATGAATATGATCATAGCTTCCATTCACAGAAGAAGACAGTAAAGCCACAATGGCTGTGATAGAGAAAAAAAGCTTCTCTCTGTGTATGCTGCTGTACCAAACACATTTAGGACTAAAGACCACTAGTAAGAAAGTTAAGTCTTTAAAGGCCCAGGCAGGTGTGGTAAAAAGGCCAGGAATGAAGCAGTAGAAAGTCCAGTGCTGGTATTCAGTTGAAAACTCTGCGCATTTTCTGTGTAAAGTGAAATTCAACAATATCGCCGTTTATCTTTTTTTAAAGGAAAGTACAACTGGGATGGGGGAGAGGAGAAAAGAAGGAAGGGAAATATATGTATATATATGTAATATATTACATAATGTATTAATATTCATATTTTAACTAATTAATATAGTAATACATTTGGTGATGAATTTAAAGTTGTCAATTATTAATATATTACTTAATGTTAATGTATTATATTAATAATATATTAATATTATATATACTATATATTTATTTGTATATTTGTGTGTATCTATATATATACAAGATAGCTAAGATAATTGTACTACTAATTTCTATGGATTTATCAAAAGGAACAGTTAATGCTTAAATGTTTGATCAACCTTGCATGCATATATCCAGCAATCTGAGCAACTACTTTGAATATAACAATAAGGAATACAACAACCATTGTAGATTTCCTATCATCTTGTTTTGAAACTCTGTATCATTTTTATTGTTTTTTGTTTTGTTTTTGCTTTTGTTTTTTGGCGAGATGACTTTAAAATAAAAATTAAGAAGAAAACAATATCATCAATGCACAAACAATAACAAGACATGGTTTACCTGAATATATTCAACTTGTATACTGTTATTTGCTGGAAAGATCTTTAAGGATCAGCTGATTCAGTGATTTTCAACTGTAACTCCCTGTTCAAATTCCTGGGGCTCTCCTAAGATGTATTAGTATCTGGGCATCCTACTAGGGTCAGTTCAAATGTCCTAAGCATCTCTCAGGCAGGAAGCAAACATCAGTGTGTTTTAAAAATCTCACCAGGTAATTCTTATATAGACAGGAAAAGAAACAACACCAGGACACTAAAACAGAAAAATGTTGGAAGTGTTTAAGGTCATATCAGAATTTGGCAGGCAGCATAATCAATTTTCATGGAGTTATCAGGGACGTATAAAGTGAGTTGTATAGAAAGGAATGTATAAAACTTGTCACGATCCTTAGCTGACTATAGCACATATTTGCTGAGTGGGAAATTTAGTTTCATTCATACAAGACGATTCAAAGTCATTGTGCCTATGTCACAAAGTAGGTGCACATCTATGAGATACTACTATAGTGTTTTCCAAAATGGATATTCCATCTTATATTTTCCTGAGTGTATGTGATTTCCACTTACTCCATGTACTCACCAACACATGCTGCTACAATGAAGTGGTATTACACTTTAATTTGCATATTTCAAATCACTAAGACATCATTTTTCTTGTACATATTTACCATTTATGTATAGATGCCCTTGTTAAGTGACACAAATTTTTCCTTAGCTGTAAAAAAAATTGGCATATTTTTATCATTTGTTTTTTATATTTGTCTGAATCAAATTCATCACTACATATACTTTGCAAATATATTCTTCCACACTGTAGATAAATATTTTACTTTTTAATTTTTTGATCAGTAGAGGTTGTTTGCCTTGTTTGTTTTGGTAAAATCTAATTTATCACTTTTGTGGCTAGGGCTTTTTCTTTCAAATCCATGAAATATTTACCTACCCCAAGATCATAATAAAGTCTATGTTTTCTTCAAATGGTTTAAAGGTTTAATGTTTTGTTAGGTCTATAATTTACCTAAGTAAATTTTGATATTTTTTTTAAATTTGTCATACCATTCAATGTGAAGCCATCTTTTTACAATTTATTTTAAAAACCCCTTTTCCCATTGAGTTGCCTCTGAAATGTATTAGTGAAATTGACTATGTGTATTTTGATCTATATCTGCACTCTACCTTCTGTCAGCTTGTATACTTCATGCTTATACAACACTGTCTTGATTAAATTTTTTTTCTGGAAAAGTCTTGATATCAAGCAATATAATTCACCTCAATGTTCTTTTCAAGTTACTATTGAATGATCAGTATCCCTGGCATCTTAGTGAAATTTTAAGAAAAAGGATGTTTTCCCAAAAGGAAAAAAAATCTGAAATTTTATTTGTGACTGTGTTTAATCAACCAATATCAAATCTCCAGTCCATTAAGATGTTAACTATCTCCATCACTTTGGGTCTCCTTCAAGTATCTCAAGGATATCAAAACATTGAATGGAAAAACTTCACATATCTTTTTATTAAACTTATCCCCAGACACATTTTAGGTATGTTTATGTACTGTAAATCATATATTTAGATTTCATTTCCCAAGTATTTGCAGCTAAGTATATAGAAATACAAAATATTCTTTTATATAAATGCCATTCAATTACTACTACTGAATACCTATAATGTATACAAAAATATACCATTTCCTCTCCAGAAATGTGTGTGGCAATCTATTCAAGGAGCAAGGAAAGTGAGGCAGAGATAATTATTGAGCCAATTCATAAAACAAATAGAGTTCCCAAATCAAACTCAAATTTAAATTCCATCTTGAAACCATTCCATTTTTCCTGTGTCCTAATATGGAAGAATGTGAGTATCACATCTTCAAGGGCAGGACCCTGGAGGCGGTGGATGTTCTTGGTAGGGTTGTGGGAAGAGAAAGAATAAAGATGTTTTAAGAAATATACACAGGGAAGTGGAAAGAATGAAAAGATGACTGTGGAGGAGGGGAAGAGGGAGAGGGGGAGAGAGAGATTTAGACCAGATAATATTAAATACCCCACATATTGCCACGTACACTTTGACTTCATTTCCTAAAGTTCCATTTAACTACATGAGAAAACTGTCTGGCAGTTCTTTAATGATCAAACATACAATTACTGTATGAGCTAGAAATTCCACTCCTATGCATATAACCAAGGGAAACGAATGTACATGTTCATACAGAAATGTTTATAGGAATGTTTAGAGCAGCCTTATTTAAAATACCTCAAAATTGAAAACAATCCCAATGAGCAAATAAGCAAAATGTGATATATCCATATAAAGGAGTATTATTTGGCCAAAGAAATGAATGAGACATTATACATATTATAACATGGATGCACGTTAAAAATATAATGCTAAGTGAAATAAATGAATCACAAAAGCCCACATAGGTGACTCCATTCATCTACAACGTGTACAATGGGGCAGTCTTTGTAGATCAAAACCAGATCAGCAGCTGCTTAGGGGCAGAAGAGGAGGCGCTGGAAACAGGGAGTGGGACCACTGAATGGTATGGAATTTTATGAGGTAATAAAAGTGTTCTAAAATTCACTCTCCCAGGGGCTGGGGATTTAGCTCAGCGGCAAAAGCGCCTGCCTGGCAAGCGCAAGGTCGTGAGTTCAGTTCCTGGCACCGGAGAAAAATCAAAAAAATAAAAAAATTTAAAAAATAAAATAAAATAAAATTCACTCTCCCAAAGGTGCAGATATTGGTAAAATTTCTAGAAAGTGCAGAATTCACAAAATTTGGACATGTGAATTATATACTAGGCACATTATACCTTAATAAAGCTATTAAAAATAATTAAAGCTATCATTATTTTTCATAGCATGTTGCCTAACACCTCACAGATAACCAATAAGAATTTATTGGAAATATTAAAGAAAAAATAAATTGCCTAGTAACAGGGCCCTATTAGAGTTAACCACTGAGCTACATCGAGCAAGGAACGAATGTTTTACAAGAGAAATAAAGTAGTAATTAACTTTCCTTTATTTATTACCATTTGCTAAATTACTTGGAGTAGCACTTCTTATGCGAGGTTTTATTTAACTAAACCTTTATGCTAAGGGCTCTCCCTGGAGTAATGATGCCATCTGTGGTAATTAATGGATTGTGTCCACTTGAGGAAGAAATGCCCTAGGCTCAGTATTAATTCTGGGTGTGGAAGTCATCCTAAGGGGGATTGTCACCAGAATGGCATAAGAGGGAAACAAACATGGAAGAGTCGCTTCTGCTTCTTTGAAGGAGGAGCTCCAGGCTGTGCCTTCACCTTGGATGTCTTCTGCTGGCTTCCATCACAGACACTTAGCTTCCTGACACAGACCTGCATGGGACACTACAGTGTGCTCCAGTCCTTCTACTGGGTCCTTCAGATCTCCGGCAGGCCATCGTAAGCCAGTCTTGTAGATTCTTATATATTTGTATATCCTGCATTAAATCTGTTTCTCTAGCAAACACTGACTGCTATTCCATCCATTATGATTGTGATTTTTGGCAATCTATGCTCTTTGGTATATCACTTGACTTTTTTTATCTTCTTTATAATAAAATTCTTGATACTTTGAGCAAGATGATTAATGAGAAGACTCAGGGAATCAGAAACGAACATGGGTAGAACTATAATAAAGGCTACAAAATCACTAAGTAAAATAGATAACTGTTTTGCCACCCTAACTTTCAACAAGAATATCTTTTCATTTTATCGATAAGGTACATTATGATCCATAAAGCAAATATGGGTTATACTTCTGAAAATTAATAAAATATTATTTCACTGTTTTTTTTTCCTATTTTCCTCCTTCAAGATATTTTTGTTCTAGAAAGACAGCTTTCAGATTTTTTTTTAGTGCAGCGATTTTCAAACCTCAATAAGAACCAGCTGAAGGTTTTGTGCACCTTTAAAATCTGACACAGTTGGAACGGAGGGACCTAAGATTCTAGCCAGCTTCTCCCGGATGTGGATAGTCCTGCTGCTTGACGGACCACACTGTCAGCAGCAAAGTTTAATCAGTCTCTTTGTACATAAATGACTAAATGGAGGATGGAGCAAAGAGACATGCCCATGGTCACAAAGTAAACAAACCCTTTCAGTAAGAAGGCCAAGGCCAGACAAAGTCTCTAAAATCCTCACTTGACATCTTGCCTACTATGTAGCATAAATCAGAAATTCAAAACACATATCCCCTTCATCCTATGGTTCTTCAGTGTTGATGTTCCCTAATGTCGTTCTATTTTACCAAGTGAATATCCCTACCTGGACATTTTCGCTGCCCTACCAAATTCTCAAGGATAATAAATATGAAAAGAGAAAACATACCCTACTCTTAGCCATCCAGGGCCAACAGGGCTCCTCCTCCATGGCCACTCTACCACCCCAGCACATCCTCAGGCTCTGCTCTGCCTCCTGTCATTATCAACATGTAGTAGGAATACAGACTCTTTTTAGCTCAAGCTAAACACCCTTAGAATGACTGTGGGGAGGGGAGGGGGGAAAGACCCATAAACCTTTCCAGAGAAAAGCTCTATAAAGTTTGGGTACTGTGTGATTTCTCACCTTAGCAGTACGGATAAATGAAAAGGGCTTCTACAACTTAAACACAGAGAGACTCAGTAGAAGGTGACAGCATTATATGCCGCTGTTGATATATGCAGAGGATGTTTTTGAAAGATGACACACTATCACTGATAATGATGACACTTAGAACTATTTAATGAACAGTAGTGATGCTTATAAGGAAAAAGCTGGAAGACTAATTTCTACAACATCTTTTAGTCCTATTTTCACAGTCGCAATACGCATGTATCATTTTACTCCTTAACCATCATGGATGCTTAAATAATTTTAGTATAAGGTAGAGAGGCAGATGGTTATTTCCAAAATATGGCCACAGTGTTGCTTCTTTTTTAAGCTCCATTGTATATACCAAACCCTGAAGGTCCCCATCAATACTTGTGATACATTTCCTTGTTCTTTGTACCTGGGAAGACTGTGACTTCTCAACCCTAATAAGAAACTGGAATAAAGTATTGGTGTGTGAGTTCTCAGCATGGGTTTTTAAAAGAAAATGACGCCTCCCTACTTCTTTTTGGCTTCTTTGCTCTGGACACCCACCACCTTGCCACAAGGAGACCCACAGGGATGGTTGATCCAGGTCCTCAACTTGATTAGAGGAAGAGATGCCTAGGGATTTGGATTGGGAGAGCACTGACCTCAGCACTGGACTAACTCACTGAAGAGTTCATAGCTGGAAGGGCTTCTGGGAGGTGGGGTCTTCCTGAAGGAAGAAGGTGGCATGCTGGGGATGTGCCTTCAAGGGCACATCTTTCCTTGGGCTCTTTCTCTGCTTCCTAGTTAACATAAACAGCAGCTTTCCTCTACCGTGATTTTTTTCCCCTCACTATGGGGCTAAACATAGCGGAGCCAGCTAACTTCCCCCTGAAACTTCGGAAACCGTGAGCCAATGTAGCTTACAACGATGAGCCTATACCCAGTGTGAGAGAGTTGTGCACTGAGACTCAAGTGAACAGCAGCAGAGATCCCAGCCAACAGGCTCTATCCACCACTGTACATGAGAGGCAAGAGTGCAGATGATTTCCTCCTGCAGAATTGATCCTCTGGCTAGGACCCAGGCATCACAGAGGTGAGACGAGCCATCTCATACACACCCTTTCTGAATACCTGACTCAGAATTCTGCAGCACAGTGAATAGTGTTTTGACATCCTGAATTGGATACTCATTTGTTATGCAATACTTAGTAACTAGAATAGATTTCATAGCAGGAGTACAGTGTTGTGTAACAGCACTCCCTAAAACCAGAGGAAGACTCCCTGTGACTTGAAGGTGGGCAGAATCTGAGCTCGTGGGGAGGGCAGTGACAGTGAAAACCCAAAGGGCCTTATGCAGTGTTGGAGGAACTGTGATGACCCCTTACGGGACTGTCAGGGAAGGCTTAAAGCGCAGAAAGAAAAGCACCACTGGAGACTGAATGAAAGGTGGCAGAACATTTAGAAACACCATCACCTTTGAGAACATGGAAACTACAGCACACATCGAGTGGTCTGGTTAATCAAGTCATGGAGATTCTCAGGCAGAGTATTGCAGAGGCCGTTGGTCCTGCGGTCTGCTACAGCATAGCAGTCCCCAGTGAGTGTAGGAAAACAGGAAAATGTTAAAGAACGGACGACCGAATAAAATTGAGCAAGGGCTTTCTGGTTTGGAGAATAACACAGTTCTTCATTCCCAGCCTCTTCAATGGCTTTGGTGCAGAGATCAAATTTTGAGCACTGTCAGGAAAAAATCACCTGTGGGTAAAATGAAGGGTCTGACTATAAAACCTCCTGTTCAGAGCTCAAAAACATATATAAAGAGGTATCCTGCATAGGCAAAGATCCACTTTAGTATCCTAAGGGTATGTAGCATAGATCTTGTCCGGTTTATGTATGGAATTTCTAACAATTTCAAGAGCATTATTGCTTTGCAGCCTTACAAGCAGTCTAAGTAGACAAGGAATTATCTCCACTATAGCTTTAGTTATAACTTTTGTCTGATGCAGTTTACCCCAATAAACATAGGTAACTTGCAACGTTTATAAGAGAATCACTATATTATTTTACAGAGGAAAACACTGCCAACCATTTCTTGTGGAAATGTAAGGAGGCCTCAGAAGGACAAAGCTAAGGGCTACTAAGAATCATTCCCAGGCAGCAGGCTTGGGAACCAATCAAAGAATTGGCAACACATACCTGAATTTCAGGATTCCTTGGTGTACTTCGTGTCATCTAATCTTTTAAATGAGAATGTGTTTAATGGGTATTCTATGCTTGTTCCATTATGGTAGATTGGGTATATATGGGGAAGATAATTATATTTCTACAGATTATAGCTCCTAGATCAAGAGCAACTATACCTAATAAGCAACAATGAAAAACTGTGCCCAAATAAACTCATGTCCTCCTGTATCTGCTTCACACAATGAGATTCTGAACCTCACATCTGAGCCTGATACTGCAGACGGGTGCTGCTCCAGTAGGACAGTACTGATGGAGAGGTTAGAATATTGTGCCTGCATGCTGGAAGGATGTGAATCGATATGCCCAAAGGGTTGCCTGTGGCAGATTGCATTTTCTAAGAATAGTCACAGCAATATTTCAAATCCTCCATGCATTTCTGCAACCTTATCTTTCCCAGTCAAAGTATAGGGTCTGAAACTTCGACTCTGTTCTGACTGTTTTGAATAATCCTAGGTAATAACAGTGACGTTCTGTGATGCTGAGGCTGGATACAGCCTCTGCCCACTGTCTTTATTTGGAACGTGTGTCCTAGAGAAGGTGGCAGCCATTCATCAAGAAGCACAAACTAGCTGAAACAAAGAGGCCTACAGGAGAGGAACTCCAGCTGACAGTCACCACCAACCACTGGATACGGAGTTAACAAACCACTTGGTGTTTTTAGCTTCCAGCCTTGAAGTCCTCCATTTAAGTGTCCAGACATCAAGTGCCATGTCTGAATCCCTCATCCACAAAATTTATAAGTATAACAAATGATCGTTTTACCACACTAAGTTTTAGAGTGACCTGTTGCAGTCTTAGATAACCTTATATAAAATGACATAGTAATTGTATGGAACCTACACACATCCTCCTATATATCTTAAATAATCTCTATAGTAATTATGATATGTAATGCAATGTATTTGTTACATAAATAGTCATTTACTGCATTTTAAAAGAATGACAAAAAAATAGTCTGTAAATGCTCAAAGCAGACACAATCAAAACCACACAAAATACAACGTACACATTAACAACAATAGCATAACTTTTTTAACAAGTATTTTTGATCCTATGTTTGGTTAAAATCATACAGTGTTTGATTTTCACAAAAAAGCATGACAGGTATTTTCCGGTCTACCTGTCTTTATCAGTCTCATAGTAAGGGTCAATGATCTAAAACCAGAATTGTGAAAAATTGAGGTGACTTGACCATGGTTATATACTACTAAACAAAGTCATAATTCTGACTCAAATTTTCTGAGTATAAGTGTAATGCTCACATGAAACACTGATGCCTGAGCTGGGGATAGAGCTCAGTGGCACAAGTGCCTACCTGGCAAGCACAAAGTCCTGAGTTCAACTCCTAGTACCCCCCCCAAAAAAAAGAAACACTGATGCTCTATGTATGAATGCTTGTAAAACCCTGCTTTAAATTAGAGTGGTCACTTCAAAGGAAAAATAACAAAACAGTGCTAGAAATTAAAATTCTTTTTTTATTTTAAACAGAATAAAAAAATAATAAAATAACAACAACAGAGAGAAAAACAAAGCAAAGCCAAAACAATAAAAATGATGCAGGGTTTCAAAACAAAATGATAGGAATTAACAGTGGCTGTTTTATTACATATTGTTAGCTTCAGTGAAGTTGCTCAGATTTTACCAGATGTAAGAATGCAAGATTGATCAAACCATTAAAGAAAAAAAAAATTACAAATGATGTAGAGTTTCACTAGACAAGATGGTAGGAATTCACCAATCGTTGTAATTGTTGTCTTAAAATTAGTTGTTCAGATTACCAGATATAATCACGCAACATTGGTCAAAAATATTAGCTGTTCCTTTAAACAGACCATTAGACATCAGCAGTACAATTATCCTGGCTGTCCTTCTATATACATATGTATTTTCCCTTCCTTCTTTCTTTCTTTTTCTCCTTTCCTTTATCCCAGTTGTTCCTTCCTTTGAGCAATTAGAAATTAAAATTCTTGTTACTCAATAAAGTATAAGAAATAATTGATTTACCACCATGCTTCCTGGAAAGTCATCATTCATTTTCTATGGGTGACATCAAGGATGTTGTAGAGAAGATGAATATATAGCTTACATTCCGTCTGATTAGGATGCCAACTCCAGAAGGGCAAGCAGTTTTAACTTGTTTTATTTAGTGTTATATCATTGCCAGTACCTAAAACTGTGTGGCATTTGGTAAATGCTTGTAACTTTGTGTAACATAAGGAAACTCAAGAATACTTAAAAGGCAATCTTTCCCATATTCACTGTAACACTCTATTCTGATAAATTCAGAATAAATACAAGAAATTGAATTTATAACCCTATACTTGAACCTTCCAGGGATCTTTCAGTTAATCCAATCAAGGTCCCTTGTTTTACTAGTGGAGAAAAGGAACACGTAAGATTTTATACCCTCTACCTCAAATCACATGGTGATGCGGCACAATAGGATCACAAAAGCACCTCCTATTTCAATGACTTCTTTCTGAGTTTTTTAAGTTTTCACTCCCAAAGAGCCATGTAGAGTGAAAGACAGATTTAGAAAAGCTAATATATCACCAAATGAGGACAGCATGTCTTTAGAATGTCCCTAAACTTTGCAAATAGCACCGCAGAGACCACTCGGGTCCTTCTATCCCTGTCCTCGGGGTTGCTGCATGAAGTCCGTGAGGCCACTATGGGTCTGGGTCTGGGTCTGTTGTTGTGTACCGAGGTACAGGAAAGGTAAAGGGTCTTTCTTAGCCTTGAAGACATAAACAGGATTTATGAAGACATAAGCAGGATTTCCCTATTAAACTTATGTTTATCACTTAGTTAACATTTACCAAGTGATTCCCAAGTGTCATACGTAACGATAAATATCACCCTTATCTTAATTTAAATTCCTCATGAATAAGAAGACAGGACCAACCTATAGCATCTCCATTTATAAATGAAGAAAGAAACTCATGGACAGTGATGGGTTTTCTGCCTAAATAAAAATTCTGCTGTTATCAAGACAGTGAGCCAAATGGTGTGGACCAAAGGTGGCCATGCAGCAAATCCTGCCTTTCTCCTTCCTGGCCCAGTTACTACTTCCTACTTCCTTTTTTACAACATCCTGTTTCTTTTTCCCTGTCCCCTATCCAATCACTATCTGCCACATCATGCAGATTGCCCCCTAAGTCCCACCCCCAGCCTGGCCCTATATAGCCATTGTTCTCCCTGCCAGGCCCTCAGAAGGTCCTTGTGTCTGTCTCTCTCTCTCTACACCCAACTCTTCCCATGCCCACAATAAGGGCATTTTTTACTTTGTTTTATTTTACTTGTGCCAAAACTTAGTAGATGGTACAAATCACTTGCCTGAAGTGTTAATTAATTGGTAAGGCTAAGATTTGAACTCAGATGTGTCTGACTTCAAAGTCTACTGCAAAGTTTGTAAAGAGAGAGACTTCTGGTTCACCTCTACAGCACAAGTGCTTTGACCCAGTCAGACACCCCACACTTTCCTGAGATGAGGTCCACATCAAATCTCAGGTCTCTTTTAACCAATGGGAAATATTTTTGCAAAGATAGTCATCATTATTGCCTATTATTTCCTGGTCTTCTCTATTCCCTCTAAGATGTCTGCTCAGCAGTATATTTCTTTATTGGCTACAGGATCTTAGGCTTTGTCACATCTCCTCCAGAACACCCTATGTGTACCCTCCATGTGCTATTGTGAGGACCATGATGGGGAGGAAGAAGTCAGCTGGACTTCATTTGACCAGCTGGTCTGTGGGAATCCAAGCATCAGAGCCAAGATGCAAGTCCTAAGGAAAGAGGCCAAAAGCCTTCCATAGTCCATTTATTTTCATTCAAAGGTCATTGCAATGGCTCTAGACAGATGTCTAGCAGGATATCTGGGAATATTTACTCCACGCCTACCCACAGATGGCATTACCAAGTTCCACAGCATAAGTTAAATTTTTTCCAAAGCTTCAACTTACAATTAGAGGATGATAGAAATGATAGCTGAGTGATTATTCTTTCTCTCTGTTAAATACTTATATCGGATAATGTTTAAATATTCACATGCTAGACAAAGTGAAAAAACACTTAGCAATAATACCTGAATCATCATTCCAACTTTATAAAGTAGTCATTGGTATAGAGCCATGTAATTTGTCCTTACACAGTAAGAAATGGGGTTCGTTTTTAAATCCAGGTAGTCAGACTTATAGCCCATATTTTTTTCCCACTATGGTACAAAAGCTAAATAGATTGATGATGGTGATGATAATTTTGATGATAGTGATGGTAGTGATGGATAATATTATTTTTATTAGGAATAACAACAAACATAACACAGCCATGGTCCTCACATCATGCTAAGAGATTTACACATTATTTCATCTAACCCTAATAGTTAGTCATAGAAATATTAACACTGTAATTTTACCTGAAGAACCTGAGCTTTAGCTATTTTTACAGTTAAATAACTTACTCAGAGTTATATACCCTGCAGCAGCACCCGGGTGAAACAATCTGCCCAGCCGTGGCACTCAAACTCTTACCACTTAGCATTACTACCACCTTATTTTATAGCTAGGGAAATTGAGGCTTAATTCCAAAGCAAACTAGTCTCGCAGTCTAGTGATGAAGGCTTTAAGCCTTGATCACCCAGCTCCCAAACAGTAGCCTCTTCTAATTATTCCCTATAATAAAACTGAGCCATAATTTGGTTGAGGGAGTCGAGTGTTCTGAGATACACACGGGACAAAAGTAGCCTTGGAGACAGAAAGCAAGAACTGAACCATTTCTTAGCTGATTCCCTTTGACCAAGACACTTAATTTGTCTCAGTCCCCTCCTCCTGTACTAGAGAGCTTATTATACGATTGGGAAGTTTTGCCACTGGGGACTATTGCAAGACTATGTATGGGCAAGAGCTAAATTATGCTATAAAATATTAAGTGCTATCATTTGAAACTGAATAGATCGCTGTGGGTCAAAGTATAATAAGTGCTTTAATTGAGAAGGTGGCACCTAAGGTTGGCTCTGAAATATATGAGAATAATAACTTTATTTTTTGCCAGGTTTTTGCTATAAACTGGATCCTGAGATTATTTGTATGTAATATTTCACTTTAGCCTTATGAAAACTTAGGGATTGAGCACAACTGTGTCTCTCGTTTAAGTGGTTTAGAAACTGGGGCCCAGAGAAGTGAAGTAACTGTTTCAGGATTAACGAGCTGGTAGGGGACACCGTCCAGACTCAAACTGAGGGAGACAGGCTGTGCATCTCACTGCCTCTCTGGGTGTCACAAAGTACAATAGAGGATTCCAGTTGCCACTTTGCACTCACCTACACCTGAACAAAGCCCAGGACCAAACTCCAACCCTTGTTCTTACTATGGGAGGCATAGATAAGGAAAGCAAAGACCCCCAAGGCTGCCATGAAAAATTCTAAACTTTCAAACCATGACACATATGCACCAGATCTGCCCCTATGACCTGTGGGAGCCTTTCTTCACTTGAAAGTTCATTGAAGGATCATGCACATGGACTGCATCTCAGACATCCAATTATAACAGAGTAAATCATGAGAAAGGACATGCACAACAGATGAAGCTGACATGACCTAAGGCCCTGTCAACCATGCTGTCAATCATACTCTGAAGGGTCCCAAGAGGAGACACCCCAGAACCAGCACAAGATTTATAACCCTACACCTTATGCCCCAGTCATTTTCCCTTCATAGGCATAAACCTGCTCACTCTGAGTGTTCTATTGCTTTAATAAACTTCACTGGGTTTTCCTTCCTGTCATGTGCCACATCCAGTTCTTTGCTCATTTCACACAAGAAATGAGGAAGCCATCCCAGATCCCATCACCTGTACCGGGCTTCATTATCCACGGAAACAGGTAGGCTAGCAGCTTCAGTGAAAGCAAGCAGAATCCAGACTTTAATTCTCCACAGAAACTAACAAAACATGCATTTCATTATACAGAATTCAAAGTTTTCATGCTCTACACTGACAACCTGACAATCTCCTATCTTCTCAGACAGGAGACACACCACCAAAACTTTGTAATTCAGAGGAGTTGACATCAAACATTATCTAATTAATCATCTTATCCTAATGTATAACTTTGTACTGTCTCTTGCCTTGAACTTCTACTTATATTCCTAGACCCTCATATTTCACATAATAACTACTCTGCTTACCTTAAATGTATGTATTTTATACACCACAAATTATCAATAGGAGTGCTAATATTCACTAACGTTCTCTTCCAGAAAATTTCATGTAAATACAAGGTAAATACAAGGCATATGGAAACCTAGAATACACAAATTGAACAACACCATAAACATACAGCCTGATTGACACTCCTGACTTTCCTGCTCAGTAGAGTATCAAAGCTGAAAGACTTGGAGTTCAGCTAATCCAAATCACCTATTCTACACTCAGGGAGACCAAGGAGAAATGATAAGACTGATCTGGGCAGATGGCTATTGGGCGGTACTTAATTTTCAGATTTACAATTTACAGAGCTCTCTGCTTCACCTAGTTGTCCTCTTCCTAACACTGCTATCACTCTGCCCCACCCAGTACTTCTTCTTTACATCTCTTCCCTGTTTCTCCGAAGCCATGGCCCTAGAATACATGGCTTCTTCACTACCTAGCCTTTGGTAAAGAATGCTCATGGTTGACATTTTCACTCTCTGCATGTTGGGTGCACTCAGACAGAGTGCTGGAATGCTTTCATTAACTATAACATGGCTAGTGTGATGGTGGATGTGCCTGTCCTCCTGAGCTAGCCCTGAATGCACCATGCAGAGCAGGCCTCCATCTTGACAGGAAGCCTGAGAAAACTGAACCAGGACAACTGTCAGTGTTTGGAGAATGAAAAGCCCACGGTGAGCTGAACAGGTTCTAAATCTCAAAAGCCATTTGATTTCACATAATGGAGGCTGGGAGCATCCAGAACAAACAGTAGTAGAAGTTTATTTACATTTTAAATAAAGTGTTTGCCTGGGTGCAATTCTTAATCCTTTATTGCACCAATGTAAAACACATTGTTCCTTTGTCTTTTGTGTTTAAAAACAAATAAAAATTAATTTTCCCTTAAAATCAAAGAACAAATGAATTTCTACTGCCCAAATCTGTTAACTATCTGTACATCTTTTAAACATAAGTTAAAGGCTATCTTGAATGAAAGGCTGATCTCAGCCATAGAGCCCCGAGTCAATAGACTGTGGGACTCGTGGGATTCTCTTTATTTAAAATGCAAAGAACTCTCACTGGGGACAGCTGCCCCAGCCAGACCTCCAGCCTCTCTTTCCCTTTCCGGAAGAGAAAAGAAACATTGCTTGGCAAGAATGGCCTCACAGATGTTTCAGAGATTCCCAAGGTAATTCCACAGAGCAAAAAGACCATTCCCTTCGGGCACCCAGGGCCTCATGAACTGAAAGCGCTGCACTCCAAAGAGCATTTGTCATTGGATAAAATTACACTTCTTAAATAGCATCAAATGAGGACAGAGCAAGAGTTATAAGAAAGAGCCCTCCTGGCGGGGAGGTGATGGACTTTGGTGTTGGATCTTCTCCAACAGTATTTGGAAGGTATTGTATAATTGAGCTTTGCCAGGGTCATTTAGTAGAAAAAGCCCAAAAGCATCCGTTAAGATGTTGCCAACTACCATAACCGTATCAAGCCACATCCACTGACATTCAACTCCCAAGCAAAAGAGAGTTCCCAATTACATTCTTTCCTCAATCAACTTGAGCAGGTTTTTCTATTTGTAAGAGCCTTTGTCACCTGTCTGTACAATGGAAGAGAACACCAAGCTGATTTGCTGTCTCTGCCTTCGGAATTAAGATCTACTTTCTCCACTACCATCACTGGGCTGGGGACAGGACCACAAATTAGCAGGAGAGTGATGAGGCTGATATTTAGACTTGCAGTTCTAGAAGTCAATTATGCACTGCCCTCAGTAAGATATTTTGTTTATGCATCCTCAATATGTGGACCCATAAATCCACACATATATTTCAAGTACTCCCTAAACTGTAAAATGCAAATGAATATATTAAAACAGATGCAAATTTAGGATCAATTATTTCCTCCATACCTACACCCACTGTTGCTAGTTATTATGCAAGTTGTTGCCTTTGAAAAGGCTTGTGATCCAATCAGATCAGTAAGTCAATTCCACACCTCATCTTACTCCTCCTCAGCCTGGAGTCAGTCAGGAAAACAACAAATGATACTGCAGTCCTCTTCACTGTCCTTAACATGGTATTGTTAAGGATCAGATAGGGTGTGGGTAGAACAGAGCTTTAGAAATTAAGTGATGGGGCTTGAGAATAACCTAAATGTTCCACTGCTGCTCAAGAATTACCCAAGCTTCAGCATCTCCATTACATTTTTCTGGCTCTTCGAATATGATATTCTCCCATTCCCCAAGTTCTAATACTCACCTAACATTTGTCTGGCATCAGGCATTTTCCTAGGTGCATTTCAACTGTTCCCATTCTATCACTCCAATAAGTCTGAGAGAGAAGCAGCTTACGTTTCCTTTTCCCTTATGAATAAAGCAATCGGTTGAAGTACCACAGTAAGCAGTAGATCTAGAGTACTCACACTCTGCTCTCACTCTAAACTTCATCAACAACAAGGCCTTTATAATAATATATACCATCTGTCCCATTCTTCAGACATTTTAAATATACTGACTTTTACAATAACAATGATAATCAGAATTGCATAGGTCTTAGGATCCCTCAGTAAACCATCTGAGAGTGCCAACTCTGAACATGCCTCTTAGCATCAGATTTCCTATGTGAACTCACATAGAGCATGTCAGGAATCACACGTGTTATCTCACTCAATTCCCCTGGTTATTTTCCAACATTGTGTAATTATACATCTCAAAACTGAAAAATATATATAAATATATAATTTCAGAAAGAGATTAAAATCTCCTAACTGAGCTTACTGATTTCATAAGAACTCAAGATGGGATTTGAACTGTACATAACTCCCTAGCCCGTATATCACTAGCTCTTACTATTTTCCTTACTATGGGGAAATCCCTCACCATGAACTTCATGAATAGATCTGCTACCTGCATTTTTCATATGTTTTTGTGATTGACACCATGAGAGGTGTTGGTCACATGGTAACTATTAGGTATATGACAGGTTTTTCTTTCTCTGATGAACTTCTTTAAAACAAGAATACTTGCTGACAGGTAATTTAAAATATACCAAGCTTTACTTCATGTAAAAGGAATCATATATGTAGCCTTTGGGCATGGTTTCTTTTATCTAGCATACTGTTCTCAAGGTTTATTAATTTCATTGCACATATATCAGTACTTCCTTCCTATGGCACAAATACGTACAGGTATCATCATTTCTTTTACCATTTATCAGCTGTTTAGAGATATGCACATCATTTCCCTTTTTGGTTATTATGAATATGACTTCTATAAGAAACATTTAAGTGAACACTTTTGTGCAGGTATGTGTTTTCATTACTCTTTGGCTTGTAGCTAAGGAAAAAGAGGAAAGAAAATTATTTTAGGGAGTAATGATCAGAGTCTCCCAAATTTGATGAGAAACAGTCTACACATCCAAGAATATATATAAAAACAGGGATTTCTACATCTATGCATAACTAAATGTACATATCAATTTATCTATTATCTATCTATCTATCATCTATCTATTTATCTACTTGAAAGTCAAAGACAAGGAGGAAATCTGGAAAGCTAAACAGAGAAAGCACTTTTCCCATACAGAGGGTCTTTAATAAAGCTAAGAGCATATTTCTCATCAGAAACCACAGACAGCAAAAGGCAGTGATGTGACATTTTCAAAGTGCTTTAAAAAAAAAGAAAGAAAGAAAACTATCCATCAAGAATTCTATATCCAGAAAATCAAGGTGAATTTTTAGGCAGAAGATTAGTGGGTGCAAAGGACTGAGGGGTAGGAGAAGGAATTGCTAATGACTATGGATTTATGAGTGAATGGTCATACTCTAAAATTAGACAGTGGTGCTGGTTTCATAGTTCTGTAAATAAACTAAAACCCACTGAAATGTACACTTTGAAAGAGTCAATTTTATGATATGCAAGCTGCATTTCAATGAAATGTTAAAGAAACAGAGCCTAGCGCGGAGCTAATGCGATATATGGAAGAGCCATGATTATCGCTGTTTTGTTATTTTTACACGGATCATCTGGCTGCTGCGTGCAGCACGAATTGCCTGGAGACAAGCTGGTGAAAGGTTGCTGCAGTATATAAAGGCAGAGATGAGGATGAGCTCGGTGAGGTGACTTTGAAGACAGACGAGAAGTGGACCGGCTCAGGATAAGCTTTGTGAAGAATGCCCACATCTTGTGTGCCCACACTGTTCCTGATGAGGATGTTTGTGGGACTGGATGCTGACATAATCCTTATTGACAAATAGCCGATTCCCCAGCAAATAAAACTGCTCTCAGATGAACCCCTTGAGCACAGACACTATTTTCTCTTCTTTTCCTGTCCAGCTGCTGAGTCAAGAGCCATTTCAATCAGATGACTCTGGTTCTTGAAAAAGAAGATAAAAGACAATGTTTCTCCAAGCTGATAACTCCAGACTTTGGTGTGGTAGAGCTCAGAGACTTTCACATAGTTGAAATCCAACTTTTATAAAAGGAACTGATTTAGGCCCATAATCCTAGGGATCCCTGGGGAATGGGTTCCCTGTTTCAGCAAAAATTCATCGATTAGAAGTAGGAATTAAAGTATCAGTGAGCTCTTGATCACCCTAAAATAAAGTAAACACAGAGCCCTCAACTGGAGAGCAGACGACTGCACAACACATGGAATTCCTGGCCAATTCTCGTGAACTACTGACATCAGGCACAGTATTGAAAGCTGCTATAATTTCCAGGCAATGCCTTCATTTAGCTAAGTGGGCTTGCCAGGTTAAAACCACAGTCGCAGAGGCAGTGTGCTCCACTGCAATGCTCCCCAGGGAGAAAATGCTTGAACCAGTATGTTATGGACTGGTGATTTCTTCTCACAACAATGGGCTAGAAATTAAGAAAACAACTCTACAAAAGGCATAAAAAATAAACCCATTCTATAACTGAGATTCTTGAAAATAATATAATAAGAATTAGCAAGTAATGAATGCTGATATTCTAAAACCATACCTGGGCGTGGTGGTGCATGCCTGTAATCCCAGCACTCAGGAGGCTGAGGCAAAAGGATCACTCCAATTCTGAGGCCAAACTGGGCTACAAAGTGAGTACAAGGCCAGCCTGAACTGCATAGTGAAATCCTATCTCAAAAAGACCAAAAAAACTTGTAAAACTGTGTAAATTATGTACACTGATTCATTTAATTACCACAGTTCCATGAAGTAAGTTATCCTTATTATCCGTATCAGAAATCACAGTTACATAGCAAAACCAAGATTCTAAACCAGACTGTCTTCTTCCAAACAGGAAAAAGGCACTTTCCCAAAGAAAAACATTGTTTTTCCTTGGCCTGGTATGAAAACATCCACATTTACACCGTGCAAAGCTTCATCCATGACCCACCTCAACGATTCCTTCAACTGATACTCATTTAGTGTTTGTCAGATATTCCTCAATTAAACACATTTTCCATCAAAATATCAATGGATGAAAAAAGTTTTAAAAATTTATGTGTAGCCCTCTGTCAGACATCTAAGTCATCAAAAGGCAGTATGAGTTAGCTCTTCAGTATCTCAAAATCTAATAAACAAGCTATATTTCATGGAATGCAGCGCAGGGCAGTGTAAAGTACATGCTGCACTGTGTGGCCCAGAATAAACGTGTAAAGTGAGGGACATAAGGAAATGATAGCAGTCAAGAAGGAATTATGGGGGCTGGGGATTTAGCTCAGCGGCAAAGCGCCTGCCTGGCAAGTGCAAGGTCGTGAGTTCGGTTCCCGGTACCGGAGAAAAGCCAAAAACAAACAAAATAAAAAAATAAAAAAAGAATGAATTGTGACACTTCACAGACATGTGTGGCCGTGAACTTTCGTTTTAGTAACCGCCGAAATTCCGCCTTGACTGGCAGAGAAGAAATGTTGTGTCCAGGGAGGAGAAATATGTTCACTTTAAGAACTATTACATAGTCTATCGAATTCATAAAAGAACCTCAAGAACTGTGTCCATCAACTTTTAGAATTGCAGAATACAGAAAGTTAAGTAATTCATAAGCTAGAAAACTAATCTGAAGTATGAGAAGGAATAGGCACGCAGAACCTATCTTCAAATGTGAGCAGGACAGTCCGCAACCTAAATTGCATATTGCTTTCTTATGGCTTTGAAGTCATAGTGGAATGTCAAAGGAGAGAATATTCTCATGTGTGTTTACTAATAGATTCATTAGAATACTGTAACAGTGTTAATGGCCTATAATTGGAAGCTGAACATTTGCTGCTTGAGATATCCGGGGAAAATATCAGTAAGGTGGGAAACCAGACACACAAGTCCCGTAGCGGTTTGCCTAAAATATTTTGACACCATCTCTCCCATCCTCAGAAAGGACAGTCCAGTATTGTGGGACACCTGTACGCACCACAATCTGTGACTTTCCCGAGAACACCCTAAGTACCTCATTCATTCCTCTTGGTAAACTCACAAAATGCACTCAGCTATTTGAAGACTGCCCTGTATCCCCACCCACACTGACGGTCCCTCCTGTCTCTGAACTCATTTTGCATATATTGTTTACACAGATTGCCACATGCCCTCTCTCTATTACCCTCCTGGTCTAATCTGATTTCCCAAGCAAAGAAAAGGTAGAGCTGTGTCTTCCCATTCTTTTGTCTTTCCAGTTAAAGCCAGCACAAAAGTGGGCGGAGGGTAGATAGATGATTCACAATAAATAGCATAGATAATTTCCATTTATATTCCTATACTAAGCTACCAGGTACTCCCACAAAGCCTATTTACTTGAATTCTCAAAACAACCCACTAACACAATTGTTGAAAAGAATGAAATTTGCATCATTTCAGTGACATACTTTTGGCCTCAGAGATAATGGGCATCATGAATGCCGCTCCCTGGAACCTGACTTGTTATGATTAGATCATCCTGTTACACAATCTCATGATGCTCTGGACTTCTACTTCTACTCCACGGTAATAAATGAATCAGGACCTTTTTATGGGTTTGACTTTTTCCCTCCTCGAAGTTCATGAAGTCTACATGGATAGGACTCTGAGTCACTCTTGCATTTTTTTATAGCTTTTGGCACACACCGGAGCAACTAAATGAGGGTGGAAGAAACTGGAGAGAGAGAGTGACAAGAAATGTCAGGCTGAAACCAAAGTCAGAGACCGGAGTTCCAAGTTTTTCTGCCATTTCAAATCTTGTATGCATGTAGGCAAATTTGGGGACTGGGCGCTGGGAGAGAGGACTGAGAAGAGAGAGGAGGAGGGTGATTTGTACACTGTGTGCGGCTCCAGATCACACGTCCCTCACTGAGCACAGTGTCTAGAGGTGGGGATGACACGGACCTGTGGGGACTCTCTTCTGCAGCTCCCCTTCCCCCTGCTTCACAGAGCAAATGGCTTACAAGCCTGGGTGTGATTTACCGTTGAGGACACACTGCGCTTTTTTTCCTGCATAGCTTCCCTAAAAACACCTTGTCTGTATTTCCAAAGAAACTACTCCTTGTCGCTGGAGGAAAATCTGGTTCTGTGGAGCTTTTGAGGCATTATGTCACCTGCCTGGGTATGTTCAAGGACAGTTTTCAATGAACGTGGCATTGGCCTCCCATGCTGACTTTGATTCACTTTTCTAAAATGAGGCTTGACTGCCTTGTTAATCCTCACTAACTGACCAAGTCACTAAACTTTCTGTTTATCTATCATGGTAAAATTATTTAATTATAGAGTAGGATTTTCTTTGTTTGCCTTTCTTTTCTTCTCTACCTCATGAAATATTTGTGAAGCTAATCAGAATCCACGCTTCCCTTAGAATACTGTAAAACAATATGGGTTAGGCACTTCAAAACAAACGAAGTAATCAAAGCCTCTCCCTCCACTGTAGGATTGCAAAAGGTGTTCTATAAAGTCAATGTGGTTGCCATGCTCTCAGAATTGAGCTGGCCTTCGAAAAGAATCCTCATCTAAGACAGCAGAGCTTTTCCTCTGATTGAAGCTTTGAATTTAATTAAATGACTCTCTAAGAAAGAGTTTGCTTTCCCGAGAATATGAAGGGTGGCTTCCAAGCCCAGCCCTCCTACTGACTTATGATACATGCTTTTGTAATTTCTGTTTCACCTTGGAACTGTGTCTTCATCAATTAAAGCAAAAGTCAGAGAAAGTGCTACAATTCTCTCCAATGTGGCCGAGGTATCTTTCCGCAGCAGTCACCCCAAATAAGTGCATAATTTAAAAGAATGTACCCATTTCAAGGCAAGCTTCCAGTCCATCTAAGTCAAAAGCTCCAATTGAAAAACCTAGAGCTGCTGCTGTCTGTAACTATGCTCCTGGCTTGAAAAGATGAAGGGTGAAACCTAAGCAAAATCACCAGTTTTATTTGTCATGTATTTCAAGTTTAAGTAAGATTATTAGAATAACATCCAGAGCTATTTATAATAAGATAGTAAGTAGCAAATACTATTACACTAGGATTTAGAATATGTCCAGGTCATCTACCAATATATTTTTGAAAAACTCCCTTTAGTACTTTGACCAGTGAAGATTTACTCATGTGAGTTCCTAAGTTTTTGGGTGTTCCTGGGTTGGAAGACAAGTGCTATGGGCAGGGCAAACCTTTAGGTTTAGATTCATCATAAGGCTTGACTGCCTTGTTAATCCTCATATCTTGCTGGCAAGATACAAGTACTAAACTATGGGACTGAGTTATAAAAGTACCAAGGTGCCAAGCTATTATCTCATTGCTCCACAACGAGATCTTTGCAAAAAAGGAAGGGAACCAAGAGATGAAGGAAGGGGGAGGGAAGGGGAGGAAACAAAGAAACAGTTGAGAGAAGAATTAAGACATGTTATGCCCATGTGCCAACTCCCCATGAGGAAAGTAATCGTTATGTACTACAAACACGCACTAATAAAAAATTAAATTTCCTATCATTTTGTTTTGAAAATCTGTATCATTTTAATGTTTTTGCTTTGTTTTGTTTTTGTCTGTGATGATGGTATTTTGCTACTGTTCTTTTTTTTACAATTCTCTTCAAAATTTAAAAAAAAAACAAGCCCTTGAGAATCACAGACAGGGTGGGGAAAGGGAGCACCCGTTGGGAAGAACGCCCCCCCCAGTCGATCCAAGGCACAGATGTAGCTCAGCCACGGGCCCCTCCCTGATCCATGCCCCACGATGGACTCAGCTATGGCCTTGCCCATGAGATCACCTGTTCTGATTTTTCTCATTTCCATTAGGCATGATTGGGACACAGTCTCAAGATAAGGCAAGTCACTCGTGGGCAAAGGAGTGTTAGTAGTAAAATTTGAACTCAAATTCTATGTTTCCTCTCAACATCTTTACCTGTACCTGGCTTAAATTATACTTATTTTTTCAAGAATAACTTTTTTTTTTTAGAGACACACCAAGCAACTAGCAATAGCAAAATAATAGGAACAACCCATTTCATTCTCAGTACAAAGAAGGACTCCAGTGCTTAAATTAAAGAGAAAAAGAAAACCTTGGCTTATTTTATCCTTTTTTGCCAAAAGCAGAATTTCACACTGGTTCCTGTCAGTTCTCTTCCTTCCATCACATCTCCCGTTTATAATTTCTAATGTTGTCAGGTTCACAACGTTTTCCCATTCGGGTGCCCTATTTGAATTTGTGTATAAATATTCACTCCTCCAAATGTTCTATTTGAATACACAAAATATCCATTTCAGCACAGAGTGCATAAATTCAGGAGGACTGGAGGCATCTGGTGTTCTGCAAAATAGCGCTGAGGAGAGCAGGTGTGGAGGTGTGGGTGCGGCTCAACTGTCTGCTGGCCACAGACCTCAGTTTCCCTCTTTGAACCAGTTTCCTGACACTAAAGCTGGGGCAGACAAAATTTGTCATGTTCCTTTTACTTGACAAGAAGAAGGGAATTATGTCAGGTACCTTTTTTTTTGTCTTTGAGATAAATGAAAGAAATACACAAGAGAAAGATACTTAAAGAAACTGCAAGGAAATGCTGAGCCGAGTGATATGGACTCAGATCCAGTCTTTCCACCAACCTGCTTGTGCTTCCACCTCTGGACTATGATAGTATATCCATCAATAAAATGAGAATTTGAGGCTGAACAATCGTTTATGTCTCTTCTACTTCTGCTTCTGGCTGATTCAGTCTTTGTAGTATTATTTAAAAGCTCTGTCATTGTGACCTAAGTTCAGGAGAATTATAGCATTTCCTAAATTAACTCTGCGATGGCCCTCACAGTCAGAATGAAGCCACCATGGTGGGGAACAGGGGAATATCATGAGGATCAGCAAACTCTGGGGTATATAACAAATAAAAGCTTATAATATTGCACCAATGTGGGTTTCGTGCTTTTGCTATTTAACATTAAAAGAAACTGTGAAAGGTTCCTTGGAACTCTGCATTATCTTTGCAAGCTCTTGTAAATCCAAGACTATTCAAAATAAAGTAAAATGCACATTAGTTTTCACAGAAATCTCTGAAAGAGTGTGGTAAAATGCAATTTTGTCAAATCCCATAGACACAGGAATGGCAATTCTGTAGTAAAGCCCAGACACCTGCATTTTGACAGCATTGCCAGGATATTCTGATGCAGACGTTTTAGAGGTTGCAGAAAAACTCTATTCCAAAAGACATACTGATTTATAATAAAATAAGTGACTAGATATGAATATAAAGAAAAAAATACTACCCATGGCTACAAAAGGCTTTGGGGATGAGATGTAGGTTTTGATTGTATGTCCTCTGATTTTTGTATAAAATAAGACAACTGATCTGGTGGGCCTCACACTCTCATTTATAACAGAAGAAGAACTATAGATCACTAGCAGTCATTCACACAAGTACATAAAAAGGATATCTGGAATGGTGACTGGTAGTAGTCGCCTCCAGATCCTCCTGTTGACACCCACAATCCTCTCAAGACACTTGCTCTCCTGTCGCTCAGCCCTACCAGGCTGCGGCATCTTTCCCAGATAGGTGAGTTAAACACAGCCTCAAAGGGCACACGGGCACGTTAAAAACACAGCCCCTGTAACAGGGTCAGCAGCAGGGGACATTAGATTTTGAATTTGCTTTGCTGAGTGGAGAAGCAGAGACTGTAGTTTCAATAGCAGGCTCTTTTGCTTTGTGAAATAGAAATCGTAACTCCCATCTGTGAAGACCCTGGGGAAAGGAAATGAGGTCTCTGGCTCTAGGCCTTTCATTTCAGAGCAGTTTTATACCAGATGAGGCCACAGACTTGCAGCCACTGCGTCTCTTCCGAGACCCTGTCCCGAAGAACGAAGATGGATTTAAGTCAATTCTGAGCAACAAATTCAGAAGTGGTACTGACTAGAACCTAGGGATGGTACAGGCTTGGCTTCTGACTTGATTAGCCACACCTGCTAAGTGTGTCTACACACACACACACACACACACAAACACACACACACACCCAAACCAGCATGAGTGTAAACTTCCTGAATCAGAAAGAAATAGGATACACACAATTAAAAATGCTCATAGCGCAGGCAATATGTCAAGCTCACCCATTCCAATTCTGTTACCTTGACTAAAGAACTTAAATGTTTCAATATTTCTAACTGTATCTTTGAATCAACTCTAGTATTTTTCCCTTACAGGGAGTATGTAATAAGGAAAAATAACACTAACATTTTGGGGGTACAGAAATGTCTCTTGTTACAGAGAAATATTATGCAGCACATTTAATGCCACATAGAAGAGAAGCTAAAACACTGATATCATTTCCTTGTTAATCTTAACACATAATCCTGAGTTTTACTTTCTGTGGGGTTTTTCTTCACACACATACTCACCCATAGAGAGTAAGTAAGTGTAAACATCTAAATTGAAATTTAGGTACTTCAGTGCATGATCTAGAATTTGAACATCGATCAAAAAGCTCTAACATCCTCATATTTGTTAGAATCATGTTGGGCAAATGACTATTAATCCATGTGCTTTTCTTGAATGCCAAAGAGAATTTATAGCTCTGAAGCATAAAAAGGAAGAAAAATTAGGGGGAGAAAATGGTATGTTTGATTTGTTAATGTGACAGTTTGTGAGGAAGCATGATTTCTTCAGAATGAAATATGTTAGCCATGTACAAATACTTCCTGAAAAATCTAGAACCAAGATTTATACTCAGGTGAAGCACAATGAACAGCAAATAATACATCTATGCATTCTGACATTCTGCTCTCCTGGATAAAGAATTACAGATGTGGGAGTGGGAAGAGATATCAGTCAGTAAACAGAGAGATAGTTGGCTGAACCTATAGTTCAGTCTTGTCTTGCACTGTGTCATGTTTACCAGGGGGAAGACAATATTATTTGTTTTTCCAGAACTCCTGCTTACTGTTATATGAGTTTTTTGCTTCCCAATTCTAGAGGATCCCACTCACACTCTTAGTGACTATTTATTTATTATGATATCATGGAAATTTTCAGGTAGATGTGATTTTTTTTTAAGTTTAAATGCACTTTATTTTTAGACAACCTACATGAAATGTTTTTTCCCTAAAAACCAATGCCTCCACTCCAAATAAAACACAGTCAAAATAAACGAAGTGTTCAAAATGACATCAATCCCATTTGCCTAATATCCCAGTGTTGTGTGGATGACCAGCAGCAGCCAGTTATGACAAGTGATAGATCCAAGGTAACCACAGACTCCATTAACATTTGTCCATTTCTAAATTATCCTTAAAGAAAATCATAAATGGGGGCCACACCATCCACACGGTAGTCCAGGAGAGCAACCGTGCCGTCTGGATTCATGTTTGCTTTTACCCAGCGTCTTTCACCTCACCTAGCTTCTGTACCTGTTTAGGAAGTTCATGATCTTGGTGCTATTCTGCAGTCTCTCTGCTCCTCTGTCCAAGTGGCACTGGAAAAATTCATTTCAGTAGGAAAACAACAGCCTCTACAGTTTCATGAGCTGAAGTTAATTAGGAGCCTTGTGTTTTTTCATTTCATTTTCCACACTTGAGTCTCTTCAAAGCTTTTACTACTCTCTTCAAGCCCATTCCTCAGCCTGTATGTCCTTTTTGCATATGGCTCTATTTTACCTTTCACCAAGAACTTGAGACCGCTAAATATGACCTTCATCAACTTTCATCCCCAGCCATGCACTCATCCGTAGCAGTATGATCTCTCACTTTCATTCCTCCAATGGTGGAAACTCTCAGGGTGGAATTCCTTCCTGAAACCACTTTTATGTGTGTTCGTGCTCCTTATGTAACACTTTGGACACACGTGTAGGCTGAACAAGAGCATCTAGCTCTCCTGGGCTGCTGGAAATGCAGCTTGTCTCGGCTTCGATTTATCCTCTACATTGCTCTTGCCTCTCAGTATTTTCAATGACTTTTGGTCATACTGCAAAACTCTAAATCTGGGAGTGATGCTTTTAGCGTTCCCTCACTTTACATATGAGATTCATTTGCCTAATCAACCACGATCAACCACAGATTTCGCCTTTTAAAATACTTCCTCAATCTGACACCTTTGTGGTTTCAACCACTGTCCAATTTTGAGATGTTGCTCTCCTAGACAGCCTCCTAACGATGCCATGGCCTCTTGTATTGTCTTCTTTGAATCCTTCTACATAACCAAAACAGCTATTTCTATAACGTAAAATCCTGAATGCACTTATGCTCTGCCTAAGACCTCACCAACCTACTTTTCCAACCTCAGCTCTCATTTGAACATTACACCATCTAAGGAAAAAACTCTCTTAGCTTCTCCTGCAGAAATCCAAATGCTTCTGTAATTCTCTACACATCCCTCCTCAGCTCTGCCTGTAGTGTTTCTTCTTCTTCTTCAGGAAATGCTTCATTAGCTTCCACCTTCCCTCTGTGGTAATTCCTCACCTCGCTTCATTCCCATCTCATCACTCTGAGATCACTTTCTCCAGGAAGACTTTTTTAAACATCACTGTTGCCAAACCACGTGAGATAACTCATCTTTTCTGTTCCCATAGTAGCGGCTAATAATACCATCACTGTTTCTAGATATTTTATTATAATTTGTTATTCTGTGTCCTTTTAAGACTGTGAAAGCAAACAGTCCAGCTTTTAGAGAAGGGATTGGCAAACTGCAGTTAAGAGAGCAAGTTCATTCCACCACCTCTTTCAGTAAATAAGTTTATTGGAAAGCAGCCATACCCATTCACATGATACTGTCTTTGTGCCTTCACACCATGACAGCGAAGTGGAGTGGCTGGAACAAAGATCAAATATTCAATATTTAGCTCTTTACAGAAAAGGTTTGTGGACTGTCTTAAAGAGAAGTAGCTGCTTTGCTCACTTCAGCCTCCTCACCTCCTTTCCAGAGCTTTAGAGAGTGTAGGAGTTTGAGAAATATTTTAAATGTTACTAAGCTAGTAAAGTAGTTCTGAAGTTTCACAGCCTAGTTCATTGTATGTTGAACAGAAATAGGAATTCTTTGTGATTAAATCCTTAGATTGAAACACTTAATTCAATTCTTAACAAAAGTTCCGTGTGCAGGCATTTCAGCAGTTTCTTCTAAGGACACCAATTATAATCATAAATTTTAGTGTCATTAAGAACAATCTAACAAGGAGTTTCTCGCTCTACTAGAATCAGAACTTACTAGGTATGGATCTTTTCTTTGATTTCATGGTAAAAAGATAAATACATAATGATTATTTAATTTTGTTCTGAATTATATTCAAAACACCTAAGGTTCCCCAAGGCTGTTTAATGTGATTGGTCCAGAGGTAAAATCAATGATTTTATTATTTAACAAATAATTTCTGAGTAACAAAAAATGATGTACACAGAATTCTCCTAAGCATTTCATATTTTACAAAGCTGAGACGAGCACTGTATCCTACTATCCAAATGATTTTCAATCAGTGATGAAACTGACTCATACATAAATGGTCCTAAGCCGTGAAAACACATTGCTTGTGCCTCAGGAAAGGAAAGGTCATATTGCTACTGGGAGATTCGGGTTGTGAGTCAGAGAAAGTAATCACATGCTATTCTGTCTCTTTTCTAAATGCAGCAGCAGTTTAAGACTCTGAAAGTAAATAGCAGGTGGACTGGAGAAGACTTCAAAGACCACTCTGATGGCAGTGACGTTAACATGCTCATACTTCCCTGCAGTATCTCTGTGCCTGAATTCCACCCAGCCTAACATTCAGATGTGCACACAAACATGGACAGAGGGAGCCAGGAGACCTCTAGATACAACTCAAGGAGTCAGAAAAGGGAACAGAAAGTCAGCTGCTTTTCTCCCTTTGCCCCGTCAGTCTTTTCTGTTGTATCATGCCTTGCACTGTCATGGCAATGACACCAGAGGAGTCACAGGATCCAAAGCTCTGAGGAAAAGGGCTGTTCCTCACCGGTTAAAAGAGCTAGAGTCTCAAGTGGATTGACTAACTCTGTTTCTGTTTTCGTTTTTCCTTGTGCTCTTTCACCCTGAATTCTGGAAAGCTTTCAGGAAATGCATGGAAAAGCTGGATAATTATCAGGTTTTTGGCCAGATGATTGAAAAAAGAAGCTAAGCCCCTCAAAATTTGGAAATAGTAGGGAAAGTAAACAGATGATAGAGATCAGGAAGAGAGCTTGTCAAGTTATTTATGAAGTTTGAAACTCAACTCTGGATCTGACTGTAAACCAGACACACAGGCATGGAGAACTGAACTCTGCAACCCATATAAACCTGTTGAGAAGTCATGGCCTAAGCCCTACCAGCTTGAACACAAGTTAAAAAAGGAACACTGAAACGATTTGTGAAATTCAAGTGAGAATTAGTCTTATAAACTACAATCAAAAACTCCAAAATAAATCAGAATTGCACAGTGTTTGAAGAATTGGGAAAACCTCATGTCATATATGAGACAGCAATGCCAATATGACCTAGATGTTGAAATTATCTAATTAAGACTTTAAAGGAGCTACTATAAAGTTCCAAGTAATTGCAAATACACTTGAAATTAAGGCTCAGAAAAAAAGACATAAGGAAAACCTAATTGAAAATTAAAACTGTAAAACAGTAACAAAAATATTTATTCATTTATTTATTTTCACTTTTTATTAGTACATGATTGTGATATAAAGTAAACTCACTGTGGGGAAGAGGTACATATATAAATAACAAAAATATTTAATGACTCATAACATGGGCAATTGCAGAATGCAGATGACCAAACAAACATTTATCAAATGTAAAGACAGCTGAATAGAAATGATTAATCTGAAAAATAAAGAAAATCACTGAAAAAAATATAAAGAGAGCTTCAGGTAAAATGATTGAAAAATGTCAAATGTTTGCCTTATGAAAGATGCAAAAAAGAGAAGGAAAAGTGCAATGCAGAGAAAAATATTTTGAAAAATAATCATAGCAAACTTCCTAAATTTGAGGAGTTATATACTCCTACAATTTCAGTACTCTCAGAAAATCCAAGCCAAGATAAACTCAATGAAACCCATGTCAAAACATATCACAGTGAAACTATTGAAAATTATACCCAAAGGAAAATCCAGAAATCAGCCAAAGTAAAATGATACATTACTTATGTACTTACAAAATTGGAATGTCATCCTATCTCTCATCAGAAGCCACAAAGCTAAGAAGTAGAATAGCTCTTTTATAGTAGTACAGGAAAATAATTGTGCAACTTGAATTTTGTATCCATAAAAAATTCATTTAGAAATAAAAACAAAGATATTCTCAAGTGAATCAAAACTAAAAAAACTGTGCCTCAAGAAGAATTGTAGAAGAAATATCTTTGGGGGAAAAAAACATTAACAAGAAATCTAAGAATATCAAGAAAGAATAAAGAGCAAGATAAATGGCTTCTGGATAAATATATGCTGTTTATGAGCTATTGACTTTTTAAAATGTACTTTACCATTGAATGTAAAATTAAAACATTGTTTAATGATGTTGCTAATTGATATATATGTAACAATATAGTTTAAAACTACAATATAAATGAAAATTATAAGGACAGATAAGTTTGAACATTGTACTTGGAATGGTAAAATATTCATTCTACAGAACAGAAAAGGTAAATATTTATATTGTCCTCCCTAGGAAAATTATTACCAAAATTATAGGGTGAAGTATTAATTGGACAAATTTCAATGTACTTGTATCTCAGGGAATAGGGAGATCCCAAAATTGGAGAGAGATGCAGAAATTATTGGTTGGTGTAATAATCAAACACACACAGCACATATCAATTATATTTGCCACTTTACATGGGCACAATTTGTGGCACCCAACAATTTCAGTAGTGACAAGAAAGATCACCGGCCACAGGCCACCATAAAACAATAATGGCAAAGATTGAAATAGAGTGAGACTTAACCAAATGTGACATGGAGACATAAGTAAGCACATGATGCTGGGAAAACAGCTTCCACGCACCTGCTTAAAGCAGAGTTGCCACAAACTTCAACTCATAAAATTTAGCATCTACAAAGCACAGTCAAGTGAAGCACAGTAAAATAAAGTATGCTTGCATACTGCAAAATATTTTTTACAACGCTCACTGTGGTGGCTCTATTAATTCCGGGCAAACTTTACAAATTAACTAAGAAGAAGAGGTGCACCAAATAACAATGACAGGGGAAGCTCATCAAGAACAAATAATAATCCTAATTACATGTACTCCTTAAAATAGAACCTTAAAAATAAAGCAAAAACTGACAGACATGGAAAAACAGAGACAAATTCACAGTTGCAGGTGGAAGCATCAATGTTCACTTCTCAGTTAATGATGGCACTAATAAACAATAAGTCATCAGAATATAGAACTCAACAACACTATTAACAAGTTAAATCAATGGACAATTTTAGAACACTTCATCCAACAACAGCAAAAGACATTCTTTTCAGGTACGCATAGAATATTCATCACAGTAGACCATATCACAGGTTACAAAAATGAGCTTTAACAAATCTAAAATAATTTAAATCACACAAAGCATTTTCAAAAATCATATTGGACAAAAATTAGAATGAAATTGTAGAAAGAACATAAAAACATCCAAACAATTGAAAATTATATAATATACTTGTAAATAATTCATATACCAAACAAAAAGTCTCCAAGGAAATTAGAAAATGTTGTGAACTTTAAGAAAATGAGATACACAAGGCAAAATTTGTACAATTTAACTAAAGTGTTAAGTGTTAAATATATATTATTAAAAGCTTTCATATGTTATAGTTTAGATTTAGAGTATCCCCTACAAATCTCATGTATTCAGAGGTGGGATTTTTGGAAGTGACTGGATTATGGGAGTTCTACAGCTGACTTGCTGATAAGACATGTGGCTTGGCTGTAGGTGGTTCATGGGGTTGTGACCTAGAAGAGTACATCTCCCAGTCTAACTACTCCCTTGTCTCTCAGCTTCTTGGTCACCATAGGTGAGCAGCTTTTCTCCACCACATCTTTCCACCATCTGCATGTGCCTTGAGCTAGCCAACCAAGAACTAAAACTCATGAGCCAAATTAAACCTCACTTCTTTTAAACTGTGAGCCTCTGGGTATTGTGTTCCAGTGATTAGAAAAGTGACTAGTACTTGATACTTGAGAAGTGGGGTCATTTCGATAACTACACCTCATAGTGTGGTCTAGAAGCCTTTACAACTGGCTTGCAGGAGGATTTTGAAGAGGTTTGGTAATGCCAGCTAGAGAAGACCTAGGATGCTGTAAGGTGAACTTGATGGGTGATACTAGTCAGAGCTCAGAAGACCCGGATGCTGATAGAAATACAATAGTAAAAGCCAAGCTCAGGAGGTGTCAGTTTTGAGAAGGACTCCACTGTCAGTTGAGCAGGAGGCTATGTGTGTTATGTTCTGGAAGAAAATTTGCCTACATTTTGAACATATTCTGAGACTTTGCAAGACACTGAGGTTAAGAGAGGTGAACTAATTAATCTGGTGGATGAAATTTCAAATTCAACATTTAGGCTTTTGGCATGGGTACTGTTGGCTGCTTTTAGCCATGTCTACCATAAAAATTAGGACCAAAAAGCATAGCTGAAAAACTTGAGGAACTTTGTGTCCCAAAATGAAAAGTTTGTAAAGTTGGGGCCAAGGAGAGCTTAGCTGAGAAAAGATCAGCATTTAAAAAGAAGTACTTTGCATCCAGACAAAAAGAAAAATGTTTTGCAGGGTCTCAGGAATCATCAAGACCCCACACTTTACTGGCTCACAGGTGTAAATGAGTAAAGGTAAATTCTTTTGAAAGACTTTGATTCCTGAGAATAGAACCTAGGGAGGAGGTTCCTAAGGGATTGGTTCCCCAGGATTTGATTCACAGTCCTCAGCCATCCAGACACTAGAAGGTCTCTGTATCCATGATCCAAGGTTACCTGGATACTGCATGAGCTGCCAGCCAATCTCAGCATTATCCACAGGGTGCTGGTTTTAGGGACATGCAGAATAGAAAAGTATTGAGGTCAGGAAGGTTTCTTCCCAGATTTCAAAGGAAGGCATAGGAGGGCAGGCAGTGTGCCCTTGAGAGACAGCGTGAGAGGCTATGAGAGTGAATCTGAAAATACAATGGGGACAAAAGGCTGGAGAGCTGAAGAACAAGGAACATCTACTGAGAAACACTGTTGACAGTGAACAAAGCCAAATGGAGAGAGAAGTTATGCAACTGACAATGCCAGAGAAGCTAGGCCAACCAAATGCACAGGAGTTCACATTAGCACAACTTGTCCAGGATGATAGACATGGATATGCAGGATTTAATTTTTGTTCTGTGAGGTTTCTGTCTTGCTTTGTTCCTATCTTTTCTCTCTTTTGGAATGGGAAAGTTTACCCATACCATTTTATGTCAGTAGTATATACTTTTCTACTTTTTTAAATTTCACAGGAATTCACAGCTAATAGTTTGCCTCAAGTTTCAGGTGAGGTTTTGGAATTGGAATTTTCAGCGACATAGGGACTGTTAAAACATTGGTGACTCTCAGACATGGACTGAATGCACTGTGCATAATGAGATGGATATGAGACTTCTGTGGACTAGGGACAGCATGCTATAGTTTAGATCTAGACAGTCCCCCCAGAAGTCTCGTGTTTTCAGTGGTAGGGCTTTTGCACAGTTAGTAGATTGTGGGAGTTATATGGGCAACTTCCCATTAGTTAATGAACCTGGTTAGAGATGGGTTAATGGGGGCATGACCTAGAAGGGTGTATCTCACTTCCCCACCCCTTCCTTGTCTTTCTGCTTCCTGGCCATGAGTAACTTTCTTCAGCCAAGCCCTCTATCACGATGTTTTACAAAAAGAAAATTACAACCAGTATTACTCAAAAACATAAAGATCCTACACAATGTTAGCAAACCCATTTTAGTAAGAAAAACTACAACTGAGTGAGGCTTGTCACAGAAAGGCACTATTGGTTCAATATCTGAAATCAGTCAATGTAATCTAACATGAATATTCTAAACAATGAAAGTTATAGGATTACATAAATTGGCATAGAAAAAGAACTTTAAAATTTAACATCCATTCACCAAAATGTCTTAGAACTAAAATTTGATTTTGATTAGGATTTTGATATGGACAACACACAAAACTCAACTTGTATTTCTACACAATGAACAGTTACAAACAGAATTTTAAAAATGCTTAGGAATTCCAAAACAGTGTAATACTTATGTATAAATATAACAAAATTGCACAGTATCTGTATGTGAAAACTATTATTAAATGTTAATGAAATAAAAGAAAGTATAAATGGTACGATATAATGCGTTTGTGGATAAAAAGATTTAGCCTATAAAGATGTGCATGTTCTTCAACTTGATCTATAGGTTTAATATAATTCAAAACAAAAATCTAAGAGGATTTTCAAAAGAGAGAGACAAGTTTATTTTACATTTTTTTGAGGAGGGGAAGTAGAGGGAAAAATAACCTAAATAAATCTGAATAAGAAAATAAAGTTAGACTACAGTTCCAAGCATACTATAGAGCTACAGTAATGAAGACAAAACATCATTTTGGGGAAAATCCCAGTGCTGGTGAACCTATGGCATACATGCTGCAGTCGGCTATTTGTTATCATTGAAAGCTCTGAAAGGTTCACCATCACTGGATAGACCAATAGTAGGTTCACAAATATACCAGTGCAAGTATGGCTATTTGATTCTTGACAAGAGTACAGAGGCAAATCAATGAATAGCTAATCTTTTTAACAACTGATGCGAGAATAACTGGAGAGCCATGTCAAAGAGAAAAAACACATTAAAGTTCACATCACTTAGAAAAATTAACCCAAAATTAATTGTAAATCTAAATGCATAATATAATGATATGTATCTTTCAGAAGAAAAAGATATCTTTATGACCTTGAGTTATGAAAATAATTCTTTTAAAAGCAGTATTATTTATTCAACTGAATGAACCTTTTAAAAAGCAAGATTAGTGATGTGCTAATTAATGACAATTTAAACAGCTTTATGGAGATCTAAGACAACAGTTTATGAGATATAAAATAAAAGTTTATGAGATATAATTTGCATAGCATAAAATTCAATCCAACTGTACAATTCAGTGGCTTCTATTATGTGGGGTGAATTGGAACACCATCACCATAATGTAATTTTAGGACATTTTTACCAAGCTGAAAAGAAACTTTGTACTTCTCTGCAATCCTTTTCCATCTCTGCCCAGCCCTAATCCCTAGGCATCCATTATTCTGTTTTGTGAGGTAGAGTTATTACATGATTAAAAGCTTGATTCAGAAACTCCAACATGGAAAAAGTGGATTTCATAAAAATATAAAAACTTTTGCTCTATACAAGATACTATAAGGAGAATGAAAAGAATGGAAGGACACAGCTGCAAATTTAGAATACAAAAGTCTATCTGAATACAGGATATGTAGACAACACTCCAAACTCAATGATAAAAATTGAACATTCACAAACACAATAGTAGAAGATTAACAAATAGGAAATTTAACAAATTAATGGAAAATTAACACATAGCAATTAAAAATATCCAGCTGAGCAACTACTGGATCAAAGAATACATTAAAGAAAACATTTCAAAACATCTTAGGACCTCCCCCAGATGAAGCACAACATACCAAAATTCATGGCAGCAAAAGTAATTCTCTAAGGGGAGTCATGCATCTACAGCCAATGCAGCAAGCTGCCCAGGTGCCAAAGAAATATCTGCAGAGAGCATGTGAGACCTAAGGTTAATTGAAACTCACCAACAAGTACTGGAAGGAAAGGACAGTGTTGAGATTGACTGATAAGAAATGGTAGGCTCTTGTAACAGCAGATTTACAATCACCCATGAGGACTGCCATTGGTGTGGCAGACAGGAAATTACCAGAAGTCCAGTGGTGGTGTCCAGATAAGGAAATGGCCAGAGAGCACTTAAAGTGTCCAATGGTGGCCAGCTGTAAGATAGCACTCCACAGGGTTCTTTCTGTACCCAGTCACCACAGGGCACAGGGTTATGTGTGTACACTATCTAAGTAGTGAAATCATTAGCTTGCTTTGTTCCATCATAGGATTGGCTTTCCATCATCAAACTCAGATGAACATCTGAGTTTGCGTATGTAAGGAAAACAGCTTTCACAGGTAACACAGCTCTCAGTGTCCTTTAGATAGTACTGATTGGAACACTTTAGTCCCTGTGTTTTCGCAGTGTCCTCTGGACTTGGCAAACATTTTAATAATTCAAAAGGGCAACTTGAGAGACAAATGCTTTCTTTTTTCAGGAATGATACAGAAGTTTATAGCAATGAATAATTACATCAAACAAAAAGAAAACTCTAAACAACTTAAAATTACACTTCAAGGAACTAGAAAAAAGAAGAAATGTTAAGTCCAATAAAAGTAGAAGAATAAAACAATGAGAATTCAGCAGAAAGAGATGATGAGGAGACTAGAAACATAATAAAACGTACCAATAAAACTAAGAGTATATTCTTGGGAAATTAAACAAAATTGGCAAACCTTTAGCTAGACTAACAAAAAGGAGAGAATAATCGAGTGGCTGAGAATTACAAGAGAAAATATTAAAAACACATGAGCACATAGGATCATTAATGCCTATTACAGAAAATTATTTGCAAAAATTGTACAACCTAGAAGAAACAAGTGTATTTCCTTAACCATATGTCCTACCAGACTGAATCACAAAGAAATTTGAAATTTAAGCAGAGAAACAATAACAATGGAGATTAAAACAATAACTAAAATCTCTAACAAACGAAAAGCCAGGGATAAGGTACTGAACATTGAAAGAACTAATAGCAATCTTTTTCAAACTCTTGCAAAATAACTGAAGTGAAGGATGTGAGAGGAAAGGGGAAGGGCGAGGGAGAGATATTCATAGAAAAAAGATATGCCATGTACAGGTACCTAGGAAACCCAATAGATGTAAACATTGTATGTCATAAATATGACATAAGATGAATAATAACAACAAGAAAAATGGGGGAAGGGGACTTAGAACAGGAGGGAGGGAGCAGAGAAGGAGAAAGGGATTAAAAACAAAAAGAACCAAGCTGTATTATGTACTTGTACACACTCCCCAACATGACTGTAAACTGCTTGTCCTGCACACTGGTACTAATAAAAAAAAAAGGTTTCAACAAAAGTGCTCTGTATTTACCAGTACAGCAAAAGGATCATTCATTATGATCAAGTGTAATTTATTCCTGCAAGGGTGGCTCAACATATGCAAATTAATAAATACGGTTCACCTTATTAACAAAATAAAAGGCAAAAGCCATGTGATCATCACAATACATGCAGAAAAAGCATTTGACAAAACTTAATCTTTCCTGATTGGAAAAACATTATAAAACCTTTCAACAAATTGGGTATAGAAGAAATGTACCTCAGCACAATAAAGCTAATTATGAGAGAACTCAACAGCTAACATCACACTCGATGATGAAGATTTGTACGGTTATCCTCTAAGATCAGGAACAAAACAAGCATGCCCACTTTAATGATTTTTTAACAGTAGTGAAGTTTTATTAAAGGTAGGAAAAGAAACAGGCTCTGCAGAGTGAGTGTAAGGCAGGTAGGAAAAGGAGTACACCCTACAGTGTGAGGGGGCCACCATGCTAGGATGAACACAGTGGCCAAGCACACCTAATTTGGACAATTCTCTTAAACATAATCCGGAAGTCTTAGCCAGAGTAGTTAGACAAGAGATATGTAAATAGGAAAGGAAGAATTAAAGCTGTTTTGATTGCTTAATAATTAATCATACGTAGAAAAATCCTGAAGATTCCATGAAAACACAAAGAATTCATAAATGAATTTAGTAAAGTTGAAGGTTGCAAATTTAACTTAGAAAACACAGTAGTGTTTCTGTATACTAACAATGAACTGTCTGAAAAAATTAATCACATTTATAATAACATCAACAGTATAAAATAGGAGGAAACAAGCAAGAAAAGAAAATATCTATACACTTCAAACTATAAAACATTAATATCTATATACTTCAAACTATAAAACATTAATCAGAAAACTGAGGAAGACTCAGATAAAAGAAATAATATCTTGTTTTCATGGATTGAAGGAATTAATATGTTAAAAGGTTCATGCTACCCAAAGCAATCTGCAGCTTTAATATAGTCTCTGTAGAAATATTAATGTCATTCTTCCTAAAAATAGGAAAAATAATCCTGAAATATTTATGAAATCATAAAAGACTTGAAATAGCCAAACTAATCTTAACCAAGAAATAGGAATAAATCACACCACTTGTTTTTAACATATATTACAAGCTATAGTAATCAAAAATATGTGGTGCCAACACAAAAATAGCACACAGACCCACGGAGTAGGCTTGGGAGCCCTTAAATAATCCCTGTGTGGTTATGGTCATTTGATTGTTTTGTTAAGGTGCCAAGAACAGAAAAGGATAGTCTCCCCGGTAAATGGTCCCAGCAAAACTGTACACCCACATATACAATAATGAAAATGGGCCCATATCTCACCCCTTACATAAGAAACAACTCAAACTAAATTAAAGAGTTAAATGAAAAAAACCACAAACTCTAAATCAGTAGAAGAAAACATAGGAGAAAGTCCTGTAACATCCATGTAGGAAATTATCTGTTGGGTATGACCCAAAATACACAGACAACAGAAGCAAAAATAAACAAATGGAATTGCACCAAACTGAAAAGCAATTATTTGTACAGCAAAGGAAACAATTCATAGAGGAAAGTAATAATCCACAGATTGAAAAAAATTTTAAAAATCATATATCAAATAACGGGCTAGAAAAAAATATACAAGGAATGCAACAAGAAAATAACCTTACTAAAAATGAGAAAAGGACTTGAGTAGATATTTCTCAAAAGGACACATATAAACAATCAACAAATAAATGAAAACAGCAATGTTCAACACCTGTAATGAAATGAATATTAATTCAAATCATAATGAGATATCACCTCTTTCTCTCAGATTGGCAATCATCAAAAAGATGAAAGATGACTAGTATTGAAGATATGGAGAAAAAAGGATGCTTGTGCCATGTTGAAAGTATTGCAAATGGATACAGAAATTTGGGGAAACAGCAAAGAAGTTGCTCAAATATCTAAAAATAGAATTACCACATGAATCCGCAATCCCACCTTCGAGTATGCACTCTAAGGAATTGAAATCAGTTGTTTAGGAAATGTCCACACTCAAATGTTTACTCTGGCATTGTGCACCATAGCCAAGATGTGGGAAAAATTTGCCACTCAAATAATGAGTAGATTTAAAGCTGTGGCATATATATACATGGAATGCTATATAACATTTTAAGAAAAAATTCTAACATTTGCAACAATATGACATAAATCTAGAGGACATTCTGTTAAGTAGAATGAGTCAGGCACAGAGAGACAAGTGTATAGTTTCACTTATATACATAATTTGGAAAAACAAATGTCATAGAACTGAAGGATAAGATAGACATATTATCAGAGCAGGATGAGGATGAGGAAGGAGAGAAGTTGTCAGCAGACACAAAGTGTCATTTAGATATAAGGAATAGACAGACATCATTGTGACTATAGATTAATAATACTAATAATATAAGAAGAAGAAGAAAGAGGAAGGAGAAGAAGAAGAAAGAAGGAGAAGGAGAAGAAGAAAAGAAGAAGAAGAACGAGGAGGAGGAGGAGAAGAAAGAGAAGAAGGAGAAGGAGAAGGAGAAGGAGAAGGAGAAGAAGAAGAAGAAGAAGAAGAAGAAGAAGAAGAAGAAGAAGAAGAAGAAGAAGAAGAAGAAGA